>NC_081407.1:320604134-320975384 GCF_030272615.1 Cryptomeria japonica
TAACGAGGAAACCCAGTGTGGGAAAAACCTCGGTGGGATTTGTGACCCACAATATTCACTTACTGGCCAATAAGAGAATATTAATTACAATAGGGGCCTACACATGCAGGAAGGCCAATTGCCTAAAGCTCACTGCTCAATGAGAAGTCACATTGACTTACAATGAGGATTATACTAATCCAATGATCTATACTACTTTACAATAGCATCTCCAATGCCAGTTCCAGTACCGGTTCTAACTCTGTTCTTTACATATACCCTTGACCTATAATTCGCACATTAGGTCTGCCTAATAATTTTCTTTTTGTTCGCTTCCTTACCCTCTCAAATATCTACAATGATCTCTTTTATATACAAGAGTCATTTTACAATTTGCCAAGTCAGCTTACAATAATAATAAAAATATTACATATCAAAAATCCTGTCGGCCTCTATACCGGTATACATCTTTTCTTCTGTGCCAGTGCCAGTGCCGGTGTAGAGTGATCTTGTTGATGCCAGTGCACTATCTTGCTTGAATAATGTTTTTCCAGTATGATGTCTTGCTGGTGCCATAGGATTGCAAGGTTTCCATCAATGACAAAACCTTCAATCACACACAATGTCTCATTGGAGTGTCCATATGCCAACAAATAGCCCTAAACTTGATGGAACCAACTATGGCATATGGAAGATCAGGATGGAGACACATCTGAATTATATTGGAAAGGACATCTAGGATGTTACAAAGAATGGCTATATTGCTCCTTCTCAAAGTTAGCCTAATCCACCAAATCTGACCAAAGATGAAGAGAATGATTGCAAAGCAAGAGAAGCACTTTTGAGCGCATTATCAGATCAACAAATCATGGGATTATTAGATAGATCTATTGCTAAAGCTATTTGGGATCATTTGGAAACATTTAATGAAGGAGATTCCACAGTCAAAATTGCAAAACTTGAAAGCTTCCGAGTCAGGTATGAAAATCTGAAAATGGAAGAAGATGAAAGGATTTCTGCTTTTATGGAAAGAGTTAATGAAATTGTTTTGGGTATTAAATGTTGTGGAGGAACCTTAAGTGAAGATGAAATTGTTTCAAAAGTTTTAAGAGGATTGCCACCGACATAAAAAATGAAAGTTATTGCTATAAATGAGTTAAGAACAATGCCTAATACATCAGTAACTAGGGATACATTGATTGGAAAACTTTCAGCTTTTGAAATTGAGGAATTTCATCCTGTTGCTACTATAAAGACAGATTTAGCTTTTAAGGCATCAACATCATCTGCACCATCATTTGACAAATCTGATTAGAAATCCTTTTATGCAAAAGAACTTGAAGAAAGTAGAGAGAAAATGAAGAACTTTAAGAGCTTGAAGCACTATTTGCAAGGAAAATGCCTAAAGGTCCAATTGGAAGTAAGTATGAAGGTAAAGCACCCTTTAAATGTTTTAACTATAATAAGATTGGTCATATGGCTTCAAGATGCCCTGCCAGACATGCTAGACTAAGAGAAGAAGCTAGAAGAACATACAAACCTAACCCTAAATATTAGAGATACAAATTTAAGAAGAATAAAGATAAATCTTGTTATCTTGCTGATGAAGGAGTCACTAATGATTCAGATGAGGATCCGACAGGCAATGGATGGGTTTTTGTTGCTATAATAGAAGATCAACCGGCACCTACTGTTCAACTGGTAGAGCAAGCTCTGGTAGCTAAAATTTAAGTTAAGGATGAATGGATCATTGATTCAGGATGTTCACATCACATGACTGGTGATAAAGGTAAATTCTTGAACTTTCAGGAATACAATGGAGGTTTAGTAAGATTTGGTGATGATAAAGCTTGTTTGATCAAAGGAAAAGGTACACTATCTCTTGATGGTAAGCATAATACTGACAATGTTTACTATGTAGAAGGTTTAAAGCATAATCTTTTAATTGTTGGTCAATTAGTTGAAAAAGGATTTTAGTTACAATTCAAGAATGAAAAATGCAAAATTATGAACATAACTAGTTTGGAAATTGCAACCAGAAATCAAACTAGAGGTAACATCTTTCATTTCAATAACAATGAAAAGACATGCTTGATTGCACATATTGATGAAAGTTGGCTATGGCATAAGAGACTCTATCATGTAAATTTTGATTGCATGATAAAAATCAGTAATACTAAAGCAGTCAGAGATTTACCTAAGATTGTTAAACCTTACAATCCGGTATGTAAGGAATGTCAATATGGAAAACAAGTTAGAGCATATTTTAAAAGTATTCCAGAAAAATCCAATAATGCTCTTGACTTAATTCATACTGATTTATGTGGTCCAACTAGAACAAAAAGCTTACAAGGTGATAGATATTTCATGCTAATCATTGATGACTATTCTAGAATGTGTTGGGTTACTTTTCTAATAGAGAAATCAGAAGCACTTGGGAAGTTCAAACTATTCAAAGAAATGGTAGAAAATGAAACCGATAAGAAAATCAAATGTCTGAGATCAGATCAAGGAGGTGAATTAACATCTAAGGAATTTAATGCATTATGTGAAGTGAATGGAATCAGAAGACAATTATCAGCACCCCAGACACCACAACAGAATGGAGTTGTAGAAAGAAAAAATAGAACTATATTGGATGCAACCAGAAGTATGTTATCAGAAGAAAATCTACCACATGTATATTGGAGAGAAGAAATGAGTACAACGCTCTATACATTCAACAAAGTTCACATCAAAGGTGAAACTGGTAAGACCCCTCATGAACTATGGTTTGGTATTACTCCTACTCTTAAATATTTCAGAATATTTGGAAGTAAATGCTATATTAGAAGAGATGAGTATATTGGTAAATTTGATCCTAGAAGTGATGAAGGAATATTTCTTGGTTATTCATCTAAAAGAAAGGCATATAGATGTTTTAACAAAAGATTGTAGAAAATTGTTGAGAGTACAAATGTGAAGATTGATGAACAATTTAGAGGAACTTCAAGGTATATAGACTCTAAACCGGTAATAGAAATACTAAAAAATGAACTTACATTGAACCCACCGATACAGAATGAAGATCTAGTTACACCGGTATCATCTAAAAATTCCACTGTAACTGAGGAACAACAGCAAACGAAGACACCCCGGTATGTAAGATTGAACCACTTAGAAAATCAGACAATTGGGAACAAGTATCAAGGAGTTATGACAAGAGGAAGATTGCCAAATGAAGAGCTATGCCTTATTTCTCAAATTGAACCATCATCAATTAATGAGGCATATGAAGATAAGCACTAGATTAAAGCTATGGAAGAGGAACTAGAACAAATTGAAAAGAATAACACATGGACATTAGTTCCCCGGCCTAAAGACAAAAATGTGATTGGAACAAAATGGGTATTCAGAAACAAACTTAATGAAGATGGTAAGGTAATCAAAAATAAAGCAATACTAGTGTGTAAGGGATATTCTCAGAAAGAAGGAATTGATTATAATGAAACCTTTGCACCGGTAGCTAGAATTGAGGCAGCCAGATTCTTCTTGGCTTTTGCAGCACACAAGAACTACAAAGTATATCAAATGGATATTAAATGTGCATTTTGGAATGGAGATCTTGAAGAAGAAGTTTACATTGAGCAACCTGATGGATTTTCTTTGATAGATAACAAAGATATGGTTTGCAAGTTAAGAAAAGCTTTGTATGGGTTGAAGCAAGCTCCAAGAGCTTGGTATGCTAGATTAGATAAAAATCTTTTGAAAATTGGATTTTCTAAAGGTAATGCTAATAGCAACTTATACTATAAAGTGACTAATGATGACATCTTGGTTATAGAAGTTTTTGTTGATGATATAATCTTTGGAGGAGAAGATGGATTATGTAAAGACTTTTCTATTGAAATGCAACAAGAATTTGAAATGTCTATGATTGGAGAAATAAAATTCTTTTTAGGATTGCAGATTTCACAAATTGATAAAGGTATATTCTTGAGTCAATCTAAGTACTTGAAGGAGTTACTAAAGAAATTTGGGATGGAAAACTCTAAACCGGTAAGCACACCTATGACTACAAATGACAAATTATCACTAAGGGATGAATCTACACCAGCTAATCTGACTAGAAACAAATCTATGATAGGAGGGCTACTGTATTTGACACAAACCAGACCTAATATTATGAATGCAGTATGTATTGTTTCAAGATTTCAGAGTAATCCTAGAGAAAATCTTGAATCAGTAGTAAAAAGGATTTTCCGGTACTTACAAGGCACTACAAATCTTGGTTTATGGTATCCTAGAGACAAAAACTTTGAATTATGTGCATACACATATGCAAATTGGGTAGGAGATGTGGATGACATAAAAAGCACCACTGACGGAGCATTTTTTCTTGGAAGCAGATTAATTTCTTGGTTAAGTAAGAAACAAAGTTGCACATCTTTATCAACAACAGAATCAGAATATGTTGCAGCAACAACTAATTGTACATAGGTATTATGGCTTAAGAAAATGTTGAAGGACATAAAGGTAAAATGTAAGAAACCTATAAGTATCTATTGTGATAACACTGTAGCAATTGATATATCTAAGAATCCGGTACTACATTCTAAAACTAAACATGTTTCTATCAAACTGAATTTTTTGAAGGAGAATGTTGAAGCAAAAGAAGTAAAACTGGTTTATGTGAATACTAAAGAACAGATTGCAGATATTTTCACTAAGCCTTGGCCTAAAGAGACCTTTGAATATCTTAGAGATCATCTTGGGGTCATACCCCCACCGGTAAAGACCTAGACAGTTGATGGTTTGTCATCAACTGGCAGAATTAATAGAAAAATCTTTTTCCGGCCTTGATGAGGAGAGCTACTTCTCAGGGGGAGTAGTTGGTATACTAAATTGGTTGGTATTTTGTATTTGAATTTGGTTTTGTACTACTTTGGCATTTGATGTCAAAGGGGGAGAGATTGATATGGAAAAAAACATGTTACTCTCAGGAGGAGAGATTGTTATTTTAGGAGAGATTGATTTCTGGTTTTGATCTCTTTTGGGAGATTGTTGGTTTTTGGTATTTGGCATTTCTGTTTTGGCACTTTGATAGTTTTTCCATCTTGTGTTGCCATCAATGCCAAAGGGGGAGATTGTTGGTATTTTAGATATGTTGATATGGTTTTGTCATTGATGTCAACACCTGTTAACACTTATCAACTCTGGCACTTTGAAGAATCGACAATGTTCACCGGCAAGCAAGTGACTTATGCACAGTCACCAGTATCTGGTACTTCGGTAGGATATAATGTTCATCGACACTTGGAACAACATGGAGAACACTTGGTTATGTCGAAGACATCATTTGGACACTTTGTCTTGGAGATTTGTTCATTGGTATATTCGTATTTGCATATTTGTTGTTATCGGCAAATAGGTCCAGAATAAGCACCGACAGGCTTATCTATTCCAGATCAGCACGACACGCTTTGAAGATGATTTATTATTGTTGTAAATGCATTAAGCTGACATGTTGTATTGGTTATTGATTTACTTGTAAATTGATTTTATTGTAATATCTCTTAGAGCCGACCTACTAAAATTGGTCTTAGGTTATGGTATATATGTAAGATCTTATTTGTAAAGATCAATGTGCGAATGTGAGAAGGATAATAATTTAGTATATGCAAGAATAAGCATAGCTATACACATAGACATAATTTGAAGGTGAAGCAAGGTTTTTGTGAAGGCATATCAGAACTGAACTAGTACTGAATCCAGCATATGAAGATGCTATTTTGAGAAGTACATCATTATTGGATTTAACCATCCAACTGTAGTCAGTGTGACTCCTATTTGTGTTTGAGCAGTGAGCTCTAGGTGCTTGGCCTTTCTGCATGTGCAGACCCCATTTGTATACACATATTATCTACAGTAGTATCATTTGACTATGGGTAAGGTTTCCCATCATGGTTTTTCCCCTTACAAGGTTTCCACGTACAAATATTGGTGTTATGTGTTTTGGATGTTATTGTCTTTCTATTTCATCCATTAATCTTAATCGATACTGCAATTAACTAATAAATTGTCTACTGACATAAAGTTTGGTTTACCAGTATTAAGCATTAAGGTTGGTTAAGTTGTTTTTGTTTTGAATTTATTAGACAATTGATTCACCCCCCCCCCCCCCCCCCACCCCCCCTCTCAGTTGTCTCTGGGACCTAACAGTTGCTACAATTAGATATTTTAGAATTTTTGGAAGTAAATGCTATATCAAAAGACATAAATATTTAAGAAAGTTTGATGCTAGATGTAATGAAGGAATCTTTCTTGGTTATTCTATTAAGAGAAAGGCCTACTAGTGTTATAATAAGTGATTGAGAAAGATAGTTGAGAAAGCTAATGTGATGGTTGATGAAAGCAATGAGAGACAGATCAGATCTTGTGGATATGATTCAGATGATTAGAATATCAGTTTAAATAAAGGAAAACAAGTGCAGACCCATAATCAAGTTCAGATTGTTCCAGAAAATCTAGAGAATGAAGGAGAAGGTACAAGGGCTAGTGCAGAAGGGAGAGCTCAAGAGTCTGAAAATCAAGAAAATTTTAAGACTCCTAGGTATGTAATATTGAATCATTCAAAGATTTAGATCATAGGTGATAAGAATAAAGGTGTGCAGACTAGAAGAAGAATTGTTGAAGAGTATTATTTGATTTCTAAGATTGAACCTAAGGATGTTAATGAAGCATGCAAAGATGAAAATTGGATTAAAGAAATGGAAGAAGAATTGAACTATATTGAAAACATTAATACATGGATTCTTGTTCCTAGATCTAAGGATAAGAATGTAATTGGAACTAAATGGGGAAGGTGAAGTAGTTAGGAACAAAGCAAGACTTGTTTGTAAGAGATATTCTCATATGGAAGGAATTGATTTGAGGAGACTTTTTCTCTAGTGGTAAGAATTGAAGTTGTTAGATTATTTCTTGCTTATGCTACTACTTACAAGGACTTCAAAGTATATTAGATGGATGTCAATTCAACCTTTCTTCATGAGGTAAAAGCACAAAGCTGTGTCACACTTTTATAAAGGAAATGGTCAATGCTAATTCAAAATTTTAAATTAACTCAATAGAAAGTGAAATATATGTTTTGAATTTTGAAATGATGTAAACTAATTAAATTTATATTCTTTTGTCTATTTAATGTCCGTAATTTTAACAAAAAATTACAAAATTATTTGAATGTAGTTTTTTTATAAAGTAAAAACTATAATTTAGTTGCTGATAAAATGTTGAAATTGAAGTTACACAAGCTGCCACACTTTATTTAGTAAATTTTATTTTTTTAAATTGTTTTTGTGTATATTAATAACTTGAAACTTTAGTGCATGGATATATTTTTTACTATTTTTCATAAATATATATTTTTCAATAAATTTCAAAAGTTGTTTGTGCTAAAATATAACTCTTTCCACTTCCTGCCACCTTTTTTCTTAATCATTTATCCAAATTAGAAAAATAATTATATCATCTTAACAAATTCTTTTTTCTATTGCATCATATTTCTTTCAAAATTTTAGTATTTTTTCTTGACAAGATAATCAACCTTATATTTTAGTTCTAATGACCTACTTTCATTAAAAATAAAATATAAAATATAAAATATAAAAACTAATTAAAATACTCAAAGTCAGTTGGTACTCCTATGGTGACCGGATGTAAGTTGACTAAGGATGATGATTCTCCAAAGGCTAATCAGACCAGATGCAGATCTATGATTGGTGGATTGCTCTATTTGACTAAGACCAGTCCAAATATTATGAATGTTGTGTGTCTTGTTGGTAGATTTAAAGTTGATCCTAAGGAATCTCATGTTACTGAGCTTAAGAGAATTTTCAAATACTTGAAAGGGACAATTCATTTTGGTTTATGGTATCCTAAAGATGATAAATTTAATTTGAGTGCTTAAACTGATGTTGATGACTGGAAGATTACTAGTGGTGGTGCATTTTTCTTGGGTAAGAAGTTAGTTTCATGGATGAGTAAGAAGCAAAATGCTATTTTTTTATCTGCTACCGAGGAAAAATACATTGTTGCTTCCAACAATTGAACTTGGGTGATGTGGATGAAGCAGATGTTAAAGGATATCAGAGTTGTTTATGATGAGCCTACTGCTATATACTATGATAATTCAAGTGTTATTAACATTTCTAAGAATCCAGTGATGCATTCTAAGACTAAGCATATATAAACCAAGTTTCATTTCTTGAGAGAGAAGGTTAATGAGAAGGAAGCTAGATTGGAATATGTATCTACAAAGGAACAGATTGCAGATATCTTTACTAAGCCTTTTCCTAAGGATACTTTTGAGTATCTCAGAGAGAAGTTAGAGATGATTGCCTCCTATTGAGAACTAAGATGTATTGTGTTGCATTAGTCTGATGGATTTCATAGCGAGATATACTGTGATTTGTATTTATGAGGTGGGTTCTACTCATGGGGAGTAGTCAGTGTTGTGTTACAGATGCTCTAATTATGGGGGGGAGAGAGCTATGTAAATAACTGTGCCCTTTTGTATTGTCAAAGGGGGGGAGAGAGCTATGTGAAACACCTGTGTTAAGCTGTGTGCATAATCTAAGGGGGAGCTAATTATTTTCTTTCTTTGCATTGATTGTTTTTCACATTCATATGTTTCCATCAATGCCAAAGGAGGAGATTATTGGATATTGTTGACAAGTTTGCTGGAATGTGTTGATGTCATTGATGTCAACATATTCCTCTGTGTTTTCCAGGGTTATAGTCAGATCAAGTGAGTTGGTTTGGCCACTGTGTTTCAGATGAGTTGTTATGGATTAAAGAGTTTTGAGATAGGTATCTCTAGTTGATTCAACTAAAGTTTCAGTTTTTTGCATGGAGATTTGATTGATTAATGAGAGCTAGTATTGCGGTTTGTTTTTCAGTTGTGGGTGTTGATCAGTATTCTAGATTTTTCTTTGCTGCAATATCTTGGTTTGTGGATTTGGCAGAGTGTTTGGGATATTCTGGTGTGTCCTTAATTCAGATGGTTCATGGTTTGGAGGTTTGCAAGTGATTTTTATAAGCTGATAGTCAGTTCAATAAGTGTTCTTGAGGTTCGGTATGATGATGATGATTCTAGTAATTTGAGTTGGTACAGTTGTTGCTAGTGTAATTGATGATGCTTGTGGATGTTTCTAGATTGTATCCTATTTGTGTTGGTGGTCTGCATTGGTCATTGTGGTCATGATTGATTCTTCAGTATGTTCATGTTATACAACTTTCTTGGCTGATCAGATGATTATATAATGTTATGGATGATCGAGGCATAATTCTTAGAGGCGTTTCATATTTGAGGCAATTGATTTAGGTCCATACTATGTCTTATCTGACACTATTTTGGTTTGCATGTAATATTGTAGCATTTATGGTTAGTTGTGATGAGTGTGGAGCCAACCTTGAAATATAGGTTAATGATATGTATAAATCAATGTAATATTCATGTAAGAGAGGTATCTGTGTGTGCGAATAATGAATTAATCCTTTGGTAGTAGAGAAGAAGTGTGAAAGAGAAGAATGTGTATTATGTGCTTAACCAAAACTATAACCAAGCATGTGGAGATTCTATTTGCTCATTTCATGATCTTCCGGATGTAATCCGAATATGTTTGTAAGATGGTGAGTCTTCCTCAGGGTTTTAGCCCTTATTTTTTTGAGTAGTGTGCTCTAGATAGTGTGCTTGAATGCAGGTGCACTCCCATTGTAATATTTCATATACTTCTAATAGCGTATCATCATACTGTGAGTAGGTTCCCACCGTGGTTTTTCCCTTGACCGGGTTTTCCACCTCACAAAATCTTGGTGTTATGTGTGTTATTGATGTGATGCTGATCTTTTCTTTCACTATTATTTATCAGATCAAAATTTGAGTTAAGTTATGCAGATTTTTGAGAAAACCAATTCACTCCCCCGTCTCATTTTTCTGCATTGTTGTTGCCAATAGTTCCATGCATCCTCATGTGTGTGTGTGTAATTGATGTCTGGTTTCAAGTATATAACACCTCATATAAGAGTTTGTTTCCTATAGTTTTGAGTGTGCTTCAACCTGTTTAAGACATATAATGCAAATGCAAATGTCAAGGGGTGAATTTATGGTTGTGGGAACATCTTGTATATGAGTTTGTTTTCTCTGGTTTTGAGAATGTGTAACCCCATTTGAGATAGGTACATGTTTGGTTTTGAGTACATCTTGTGTAAGAGTTTGTTTTCTCTGGTTTTGGGAATGTGCACCCTATCTAAGACATATATTAAATGTTGCGTCTAGTTTCGGGCATGAAGAATCTCATATAAGAGGTTTTTTCATTGGTTTTGAGTCTAAACACCTCATTTAAGACATGCAAGAATATGGTACAATATAGTACAAATAGGGTGATATTCATGCCCCTCCCCCCTTTTAAGATGTCAATATAGCCCTATGTTGGTGTATTAAGGAAGCTAAAAATAAGGATACCCACCTTCAACACCAAGGAGATAACCTTTAGGCAACAATGTCATAAATCCAAGCTAAAGAGGAAATACTCTTACAAGAAATGATAAGATAGTTGAAAGAGAGATATCTTGCAACAAGTGTAACGAGGATCCTTGGAGGAGAAGATATATTTTCTCCAAATACATCTACCTCCAAGAGGATTCTTGAACAAACATAACATCTTCTACAAAAAGAAGGAAAGGAGATCAAGAATGCCTACCTTCCCCCTATTGCTAGGTGAAAGGGATTCTTGATGAAGAATAACACACTTTTGACCCAATGTGAGAGGTAAGTTTATAATAGATATACGTTACTGAGTGAAAAAGAGGTTGTAGCCAAGGACATACACCTCTTGCATAAGAGAGAATCCTTGAGAGAACAACAACTTTAGACAAGGAATGACATCAAATCATAAACAAACACAACTAAACAAAGGAAAAATGGATCCTTATAAAGGAGAAAGAGAAATAAATCATTTCCCCCCAAGTGTAAGGACAATGAGAAGAATTTCATAGCCTCTAAGGAGATATCTAAGAAAATGTACAATATACTCACATGAATGAAGATTTCATGCAATAAAAGACATTAAGATATGTAAAATGCAACTCTAAAGAAGAGGTAATCTTCAAAGGGAAAGAGAGAGAATATTAGAAAGATAGATCACATATTCTTCTAAAGAGAAAGATTAATCATAAAAGACACACCATTCCACACAAGAAAAAGATATCAAAACATGAGAAATTCAACCCCCTAAAGCAAATAGTGACACTTTAGACAAAGAGAAAGAAAAGGATTTTTGGAAAATTGGAGGAATTAATTATGTGTTTCATTGATGTTTTTTCATTGATGGAAACACCGACTATTTTGGTTGTTTACTAGTTTTTGGTAGAGCGGTTGGATTATGATATTGATCCGGTATGCACTGGTATGCGTTGGTTTGTGGAATTGGTTTGGATTTGTTATTCATGCTATTCATATGGGTATCATGATCAGTTGGTTCAAAATTTGATGAATCAGAAGCTTGTTAGGCATAATGTACCATTGAGAGGGGGGTGACTCAGTGGTTCTCAAACTTTTCCCTTTAACTATCCTATGTGTGTATACCAAGTTATTAGATCTAACTCAATGCAAAATTATCGGTTAGTGGGGAGACTATTCACACATGCATTCACTCATAAAGGGACATCCCATAACACCAAGATATATAAGGAAAACCCAAGATGGAAAAAGCCTTGGTGAGAAATGTTGCTAGAGTCTACTGCTCCAATCTAGCCTCACAATCAATCTCTAATTACAATGTTTAGAGCAGCAACCCAAGGAGCACTAACCCCTGATTTAGGTCACCAACCCAAGGATCTACAACCCTTGCACCAAGCTACAACTCAGTGAGAACAAAAACATATTTTCATACCAAAGTTATCTTCTTATTACAAATGGATTTTATAACTCTTTGTCAAATCACTCTACTGGATCTTTTGTCCAATCCACTATTGGTTCTCTCTCTGATGGTTCTACTTTCTACTGATTTAGAACTATGTTGGTTCTTCTCTTTGTTGGTTTACTCTTCTCCCAACAACATTGTTTCTCTCCACCGGTACAATCTTATGTGGGTTATATAGCTACATTCTCTGTAGTGTTATCCACTTCTTCTCTGTCGATATGGTTACTGTCGGTTTTCTCATTGATGTCAGTTGAACACTTCAACCTGGTTCTCCCTCACACTTAGTCTCTTCTATCTCTCCTTGATGAGAACTGGACTAATTTATCTTTACATGGAGCAACTCTCCTTCATCCAATGACAATAGTCTCTCCTTTAGCAGCATCCTTCAATGATTTTGGCTTCGTTATTTATAACCTGGTTTTCTCGCCAAAAGCCAATTCAAATCACATGCAATTAGGGTTTCCTCATCAACCTTGAGGAAAACCAAATCTAATCAAATCTCATTTGATCTGATATCCCAAACAGTTGTCTGCACATCACCGCCATTAACGTGCCTTCCAATACACGTTTTCTAAACTTAGCAAACACGACCCTATATGTTGACATGTATCTGTCAACACACCATAAATGTCTTAGTTGTTTCCTTTGACAAGTGAGTACAAAGATCTGATCATCCTTCCTTGATCCACTCAACAAACTGATCCTTCTATCTGCTCCAATCTACAAGATCATTCCTTTCTAGATTTTTGTTGTTTTCTTCATCTCGAGCCGCAATCTTCTGCTTTTCTTCATCGAGCCTTGCAATCAATATTTAATGTCGACCAAATGCCAGCTACCTCACCAACATGACACTTCACCGACCTCTTCAAGATTGCCACATCATCTCCTCATGGCATCCATGTCAACATCCACCTCTGCTTGAACAATTGTGTCAGTATGAATGGGATCACCGACCAATTCTATTATCGAGTTCATTTACTGACTTACTAACACTGCCAGTTAAATCCTCAAACTATTTTGTCATCAACCTTGCACTCTGCTTCTCTTCTAGTGGAACGCTCAACTGGTCAGCACTCTTGCTAACCTACATTGTGCACATCTTCATTAGATGGGAAGTTTTTTGCATCTGCACCTTGTCCATATTAGCGATGGACTTATATACTGGTAAACACTCTTGATGACACCATGTCATCATCCTTCAATAGACTTTGTCTTCAATTTGGCCATTTTCCTCTCTCTGTATTTGCTCAGCCTTGCCTTCTTCCTGATCTACTTGAACCATGTCTCAATCGATCTGTCAAACTGACAAACCCATCACTCTTCATCTGTATTGGCAAAACAATATGCCTTCTTTATCTATCTAGTGCATATCCCTGATCTCATGCACTTGAGGCATTCCTTTGATTCACCAGTAGATTCGGTGTCAGCCTTCAAACACCTTCCTTTACCTATTCTTCCTTATCTCTCAAAACTATGATGCATACTATGAATAATATGAGATAAGTTCCACTTATCGGTGGAGTGATTCCTTGTCATTTGCATCCTAAAATGCACTCATGTGGCCTCCCTATTTGTGCAACATATCTTCAAATAGGCACATGTGATCCAGTGTGAGCATATTCATTGTCAGTCATCTCTTCACATGGTGACTGCATCTCTATCCAATGGGAGTCTTGTTTTTCTGCAACCACATAGCATACCAGTGACCTATACATCCTTCACCTCCTATTTTGATGTGATTCAGGTAACATTTTGCCTCTTCATCACAAACAACAACTCAAGCACCTTGGTCATCCTACTTGTACACAAGTCATAGGCTTGTTGGTTGGCAACCACTCATTGTCAGCACATCACTCACCAATTGACATATTCTCCTTACCGGTGATACACTTGTATCGGTAACCTATCCATTTGATCCACATAATTGAAAACACTAACTTGTGTACTGGTGACTCTAGTGGTCATTCATCTAAATGACATTCTCTCCCTTACCTTAGCAGTGTTCTGCAACATAAGGTGATATCAAATATATCTCATCATGTACCCATTCATGACAAGGTTGCACATACATCTTGTTGGAAACCAATAACACTGAGAGGGGAGGGGGGGGGGGGTAAATCGGTGTTATACCAGAATAGTATATTTTAGCCTTAAAAAAACATTCATACAACAACTAGTATACCGGTATAAATAGAATCGAAAGAAGTGAAGCAACCAATAATCCAAACACATAAATGAGAACCATAACACACAAATTTATACATGGAAAACCTCAAAGAGGAAAAACCACGGTGGGATTTGTGATCCACAATATCAATCCACTCGCCAATGAAGAGATATTAAAATATATGATGGGCCTATACTTGTAGGAAGGCTTATAGCCTAGAGCACACTGCTCAATCAAAATAGGAGCCTCACTGACTACATAAAATTCTAGACAACAATCCAGAGAAGTGTGAACTACTAAGACAACATCTTCTATGCCAGAATACAATTCCGATTTAAGCTCTGTTTGTTTTGGTTAAAACCCTAAACCTTTGTACCAGAATAACCCTTACAATGAATTCCTCACATACATAGTCTCTCTGATATATTTCACATTACGTTACATCAATATATCCATCCTATCATTATTATTACAAAATAATCTAATCAATCTCCCCTATATACCCTATACAAATTTATGCCTTATGTCGGCTTACAAGGATATATACAATATTATATTACATGTCAGTCATATAAAATAAATGAATAAACATTAAAACAAGTTACCGATGCTGGATTTAAGATGTGTCGGCCTCCAATATTGATGACCTTTACTATACCATGTCGACCTGCATTGCCAGTGACCAAAGAAATCTTCTATCCTACCGGTGCCGGTGTAGACTTTGTGAAGTGTCTGGAAGTACACCATATGAAGCCGGAACCCAAAATCATGTTGCCATCAATGAAAACATAGTGAAACCTAACTGATAGAGTGTCAATTGCCAACAATCTCCCACTTTTGCATTGATGGCGACACTCATTTCAAAAAGTGTTCATGGTTTCATTTGTCGGTTTCATCTTGCCTTGCTCCCCCTGAGCTAAATATGCAAAAATGCTCCAATACTCCAAAATTCCAAAAAATCTGTAACTCCCCCTAGTGTATGCAACCCTTTGTCCTTTTTCACATCTATACTAGTCCCCCTTTGACATCAATGCCCCCAAAAAAATGTCAAAGAATAAAAGCGGTACATTGAATACCTCAAAAATGTCTTACCGGAGCTTGACCAGTTTCATGATTTCTGGGTAAGCTTTCTCCAATAACTCCATATAAGTATCCCAGCCGGTTTTGAATGTGCTAGAGATAGATACAAGTCCACTCAGTAAATATGCAAGTGATCCTTTCTCATTAACTTCTGTTGGCATGGGCTTTCCCAACATATCCATGCATTCCTTCTTATGTACACAAAGTGAATCCAATCTTGGACTCACCAAACCTCTGAGACTTCTAGATCTCTGAATGATCTTATCTCTTTCCTTTTGAAGAGCATAAATTTGGTTCTCCAAAGTCAAAATTTGTCCATCAATTGATGTTGTCAGTGAAATTAATCCATGAAAAGAGTTAGCAATATTAGCAATTTTCTCCTGTATCTCTTTAATCTTTTTATCTACATTAGCTGTAAGTATCTTAGTATTATAACCTACCCTGTATATATTAGTAAACTGTTTCAAAGAATTTTCTATCAAAATTAGCTTCTCCTCAATCTTTTTCTTCTCTCTCTCAATGATCTGATTAAAAGCGGCTCTCTTAGCCAAAGTGAATTTTTCAAGTGCTTGCCAGTTAGAGATCTGCTGCAAGGATTGAAATTCTTTTGATATGTTCTCAGTGATTACTTAAGATTGTCGGAAGGGCTCACTTTTTTTTCAATCTTACACTCCGGGACCAATCTATGCAAAATAGTTATGGATTGATCTATAATCCCTTTATTGGTGGTTCCCTCCTTCATCAGTTTCTAACAATCCATCATCATCAGTTATGTGGGACTCATCTTTGTGATGGTTTTCTTTTCAACTAGAGAAGTGTCAATTTTCAATAATGATTTGCTATCAATTGGTTCCCTACTAGATTCCCCTATTTTCTCTGATGATTTATCCTTTAATACCTCCTTAGTTGCACTGGTGGCTTTGCCACTTGGTGCAATCTGTGCAACTGCTGGATCCTCTCTAGGAATAGTATCCTCAACCTATACATTAGTATCCAGAGGACAATTGTCCTTAATGTTAGTATGTTGTACAATATTCTATGTATTAATTAGTGTCTCTGTGGTCTGTACATTTACCGTGGCTCAATTTCCACTATCTTGATATTCTTCAAAACTAAGGGTAGTACCCATGATCCCTTACCTTTCCCTTCAACCAGTGTATCTACAATCTCATTTTTGGTCTCCGGTGAAGTAAACAATCCTATGTGTTCTCCTAAAAATTTGATCCAAGCCTTTTGTGTTTCTTTTATTACCTCATTCATCATTCCTAACATCAGGCTAGTTATTCTATGTTTTCTATTGAATACCTTCCTATCTGCAGCCTCAATTGTCTTTTCCATCTCATCTGGAGTTATGCTAATACAGATAGCCAAAAGTTCTTGCATCTTAATGTGTTTTTTTCTTGCATTGTAGATAACCTTCTAACATCCAACATGTTATAAAACTCTGCTAGTATTTGATTTTCTATCTTTATTATTGCTTTCTTATAAATATCCAAATACAATAGAATTTTTTCCTCTACCTATCTCTTTTCATCAACTTCTAATGTATCATAATAAGACTTAACATTTTTCAGTGTCCCATCCTTGGTAATTTCATCAACAATTTCAGCACAAGTCATAGGTGGTATAATAGTCACATTACCAGTCTCTAGTGCCAAATCCATGTCACTCTTCTTCCTCCTTCTAGCAGTACCGGATGCAGTTGTTGATGTGGCCTTAGGTGCCTTCTTTTGTGCCGGTAACTTGATGGTGGCCTTGCTAACCGGTTGCTTCTTAGCTTCTACCTTAGGTTCTTCTAGTTTCTTCCTCACAACCCTTTTGAAAGCTAATGGTGTGTTATCTTTAGATTTAGATTCAATAGTCATAAGTTCAATGCGAACTATCGGATCCTTCCTCTTTCTCCTTTTCTCTGGGACAACATCAATGAGTGCCTTAATGTCCTTTGAAACCTCCTCTACAAAATTAATTACATTTCCTTCTTGTTTTTCCCTTTTCTTTCAGTTGAACTCAGTTTTAACCTCAAGAGTCTTCTACTAAGCAATTCCACTGGGCTTCTCTACCTCATCTATTTCTGCATCTAGTAGAATTTTCACATATGAATCAAGGATTAATGCATCTGCCTCATAGCCCATTTCCTCTATCCAAATCATTTGGGGCTTAACTACCCCCATGAGAGTCACATCATTCTTAACCATGAAACAAATGTCAGTAGAGTATTTCTCTACTATATGCTCAGGTACTCTTATTATAGATCCCATATATTTTTGAAAATCTTTAAAGTAACCCCATACCTTATCATCTCTCTAACTTCCCAATGCAACAATTGATTGCTTTATCTATCTTCCTATCGGAATGTCAAAATCCCATTGCTTCCTACGAGAACCACAAGTATCATTCAGAAAGTATAGCATTAAGTAGACTAACAAATTCCCATACTAGAAGGTGCCCTTCTTTTCACCTTTAATTTTCCCTACGTTGATCAACAATTCTTCAAGCATCTAGCCACAAAGTTCTAACCTGATATTATCCCTCATCATCTTATATGCAGCCAAAATACATGAACTTGAAACTAAACTCAGTCGGTTAGACTGAGTTACCTTGTAGCCTATAACCATTCTTCCAAACTTGATGTCGGTGTTGGTGATAGTGCTCGCCTTCATCGATCTCTTGTCTGATATGGTGTCAGTGATGTTCCTCATGAAGTCATTAGATACTTTCTTATCTGGATGTTGCCCTTTTGATAACAAGCCAGTAATTTCCCGGATGGTTTCCTTAGTAATTTTATAGGGTCTATCCAGCCATATGAATTCCCGATGTACTCTTCTTAGTACATATCTGACTATTTCATCCTCAAACTCTGAAATATCTAGAATATCTGTGAACCCTAGGTCTTTGATGTGTTGATATGCCGGTTTGATCTTACCAAAGTCTCCCATGAGTTCATTTATATACATCCCTTTGATCTCTGAAGTGCCTAAGTCCTCTATACAAAAATGATTGTATACCCTATAATCCTCTATATATACCACTCCCTCCAGAACATGAGAAAATGCTCCAACCAAATCTTCCTTGGTAGCCACATGTGGATAATGCTTGAAAATTACCCTGGGATGGTCTTTAACCTCTACTACAGTTGGATTTGCAACAAAAATAGGAACAGAAGATGATCCTGCTTCCATGGTTCAAGAAAAATACCTTTAGATCGTTGTCAGTGAAAAACTTTCAACAAATTCTTCTAGACGCTGCTGTGATCACTCAAGAAGAAATTTGATTACCTCTGAATATCCTCTAATTGTACTAAGTCACTCTGAATCGCTCCAAAATTGCTCTAAATGCTGGGTGAATAATAATGAAGTGTATTCGACCTTTTATCCATCGAGAGAAAACCTTGATCTTCTATTGACATAAATGACTGTTGTTAAAAGATACCGGATCTCACTCTGAACAAATCAATGTTGGATAATCCTTTTCAATATCTGGAACATCTTCCAGAATCGCCTCCAAGGGCATATGCATCATCTTCCATGAAATTTTGCCTACCCCTAAGGCATCTACCTTAGTTATTGGATGAGCTCACTCTCGGTGCAGCAACAACCTCTTTTGCTAGATAGGTAACTGAGACATTCCCATTTGATGATTTCTCTCCAGTCTTCCTCACCCATCTCTAAGTGTGATGTTGCCGAATTTCATTAACCTTCTCTTTTCCTTTTTCATTTGATCCTCCAATGCCAACTGGTGGATTCCCGCTTCTACATAACTTAGAAATATGTCTAACTTCATTGCATGTATAACATGTAACATTGTTCTTTTGAATTGCCTTGCTAATACCGGTGAAATTGCTTGACCTGCACTGATAGCCATATGTCCAATTTTTTCACAAGCATAGCATTTAACCTTCATTTTGTAGTCTTCTATCTTATGACCAATTTTATTGCATTTAGAACATTTATCGGGAGGAGAATTAGGGTTCTGATTTACTTTGTTTCTACATTTCTTAGCCATGTGACCAAAACTATTGGAAACAAAACATCTACCATTGAATTTATAAGCATTGAATTGCCTTACCGGTGCCTTATGGTTTTTATCTTCATTGGCAGTACTAGAACTCTGTCCTTTCTCGAATCCAATTCCACTGGAATCTCCAATCTGCCTCTGTCTCTTTCGTAACTCATCAAGTTGTGCTAAGATGATCTTGAATTTTTCTTTGTACTCACTTAAAGCAGCTAAATAATCTCTTAGTATTATTATTTTTCTCTCAATCTCTTGCTCATTGCTCTAGGATTGTACCAAATCAGTTCTCAACATATCATTTTCATGAACCAACCTACCACATTCTT
This sequence comes from Cryptomeria japonica, assembly GCF_030272615.1. Lineage (NCBI taxonomy): Eukaryota > Viridiplantae > Streptophyta > Pinopsida > Cupressales > Cupressaceae > Cryptomeria > Cryptomeria japonica. Next base: position 320,623,658 of record NC_081407.1, read on the forward strand.
CAAATTTGTTCTTCAGGGATACAACAAGATTTTCTTCTTTTTTCTTTTTGTCCTCAATCTCCTTAGACATCCTCATAGTTATAGATTGCATTTCATTATTCACAACCATGTTCTCCTGACTCAAGTTTTGACATTGTTCCTTAAGTGCATTTTTCTCTTCATCATCCTGATTTTGCAAAAGTTCCTTCCTCCTAGCTTGAATAGATGATTGACTATCTTGTAGGACAAGAATAAATTCTTTAGCAAAATTCAACTCTTCTTGTAGCTTTAAGTTCTTCAATCTTTCAACATCATAATCGTTAAGTGCCATCTCAAGCTGCTTCTCCAAAGCCATATTCAATGATTTCGGTTTCAGGATCTTCCTCAAGCTGTTAAACTTCCTTCGAGGGACGAGGCTCTAATACCAATTATTGGAAACTAATAGCATTGAGGGAGGGGGTGAATCAATGTTATATCAGAATATTATATTTTAGTCTTAACAACACATTCATACACCAACCAATATAGTGGTATAAATAGAATTGAAAGAAGTAAAGCAACCAATAAGACAAACACATAAATGAGAACCATAACACATAGATTTATACATGGAAAACCTCAAAGAGTAAAAACCATGGTGGGATTTGTGACCCACAATATCAATCCACTGGCCTTATGAAGAGATATTACAATATATGATGGGCCTACACTTGCAGGAAGGCTTACAACCTAGAGCACACTGCTTAATCACAATAGGAGCCTCACTGACTACATAAAATTCCAGACAACAATCTAGAGAAGTCTAAACTACTAAGACAACATCTTCTATGCCAGAATACAATTGTGGTTTAACCTTTGTCTATTCAGGTTAAAACCCTAAACCTCTGCACCAGAATAACCCTCACAATGAATTCCTCACATACATAGTCTCTCTGATATATTTCACATTACATTACATCCATATATCCATTATATCATTATTATTACAAAATGATATAATTTATCTCCCCTATATACCCTATACAAATTTATGCCTTATGTTGGCTTACAAGGATATATACAATATTAGATTACATCTTGACCATATAACATAAATGAATAAACATTAAAACAAGTTGTCAATGTCGGATCCAAGATGTGTTGGCCTCCAATACTGATGAACTTTACTATACCATGTCGTCCTGCATTGCCGATGACCAAAGAAATCTTCTATCCTGTTGGTGTCGGTGTAGAGTCTGTGAAGTGCCTGTCAGTACACCATATGAAGCCAGAACCAAAAATTATGTTGCCATCAATGTCAACATAGTGAAACCTAACCGATAGATTGTCAATTGCCAACACATCTCTTATACCAGTAGGCATCCTATATCAGTTGACATCAATGAAAACACAATGCCAACAATCTCCCCCTTTGGCATTAATGTCAACTCATGTAGTATTCAAAATAATACATAGCCTTTCTCCCTGTTTCTAAAATCCATAGATTCTCACACATGTACTATGTTGTATACTAAAAAATCATTCTCCCCCTTTAACAATAATGGCAAAGGGCACTGTAAAGATATCATTCCTCCTTCTATGTACTGGGCACTGACAGAGATTTTTCTCCCCCTTTATCTTTACCAAATGTATCTCCTCCTTTGATACCACTTGTTACATCTTCTTAAGTCTCAACACTTGAGATGCAGGACTCAACCATCAACTGACACCAATGGACCATGCAAATATAATACTATTTGTTAAAGCAATCAATTGTAGAAAGAAGTGTCAGTGAATACTACTTACCTTCCTGTCAAACTGCATCATCTCGCGTTTGATCCCAAATTTCATTAGAATCAAATGTGATTGTACAATGGATACAATCAGCCAAATGACAAGTAGATACCCTTAACCATGAAATTCTCCTAGGTATTCCTACAATAGTTTCCATCATCCGTAGTCTAGGCAGTCAGTATCCTCACAAGTTCAAGCATGCAAGCTCTGCCTCATAAGGACTAGAACTCCCCCTGAGTCATACATCTCAGGTCCTCATCTTTGGTTAGGTTCAATACTGGAGCTCCAAGCATCTCCATATAGCGGTTGAGATGTGCAAATGTGATTAATTAATGATATTTCAGCTCTATTATATCTACCACAACCTATACATGATCCTATATAGATACAATGCCATACAATGTCATCATCAAGTCATAGATCAATCCTGCATGATCAACAACCGGGCCACCATATGTCATTCAGGTCTTTTCCAATACCACCTAAGACATAAACTCCACATTCTATGTTACCAAGGCTAATGCAATGATCTCCAAACTTATTGTCTTACATAACCTACAAGTACCTATTAGCATTCTTGTCGGTAACATCCTACACATATTGGTTTCTTGTACCAGTCCATCATCACTATTGGAGTACCTTTCTGTAACTCCTGACATTTATGTTTCACATTGCATAAGATTTTCAATTGTTAATCTCCATCCATTGACACATGTAATAGTGATCCAATTCTGATCTGTAGGTGTGTAGCCAAGGTAGCCACTACACACACTTATCTTCTCATTTCCATCTTTCATACCGACAACATCTTGTTCTTCCATGTGTCCTTCTTTATTGAGGGGGTGAATGATGTAGTTAATATGTTACTCCTCCTAAGGTCTGGCATCTCCTTTAGGCCTTAGGATATATCACATGTGCATTGAATGCATAGTGTCGGTCCATGGTAGCATCTTCAGGCTTCTTCCTCCATACTTGCTTGGTCACAACCTTCTTCCCATTTTTTCAGTTTTGGGAGTATGTTTTAACTTCGTCTGCTGGTGGGTCCTTTCATTTCCAAACTCTGCATCAAGACCAGAAGCAATGCTATAGTAGCACACAACATCCATCTCAACTTCGTGATTGGGGAATCTCTTAACATACCAGTTTGACCATCTTCTTCTTGTCATATTGTTGTGTTTGGCAACCAAAACCAGTGGATCTCTTGATCCTGCAGGGATATTTCTCCTTTGACTCCATGTAGGTCTCTGGCTTCCATATGCTCTGTATCCATTTCTATATTGAGCATAGCTACTATACTGGCCTTCATGTGTCTGTAAGTTCCTCTTCTTGCATTCAAACTCTCTATGGCCAATTCTACTGTAGTTATAACAAACATTATTTGCATAACTAGGAGAGGGTATATGCATGTATCTACGCCTTAATACATTTTTCTCATAAGAATGATTTCTATGAGATCCTAGATTGTTCCTTCTAGATCCCTTTCTACATTTTCCTGCCCTATGACCATAGCCATTACATGCAAAGAAATAACCAATAAAGGATGGCATATGACTTACAAATTTATTCTGCAATGCATATGGAGATCTTACCGGTCTGGCATCTCCATTTTTCCTTCTCTGAGGATGGATCCTGGGTTGTCCATTCTTTGCATTTCCTCCATTTGGTCCTTTCATCTTCAACACTTGTCTTGACATGTTGGCGGTAGTATTTCTTTGTCTTCTACTGGTAGGATGTCTTTCTGGCTATTTTCTCATGTTCCTGCTTCCGGTGAAGCTGTCTTCTCCCATTTTCCCCTTTTCTTTGGGATTTGAATTGTTCCTCCTTATTAAAGCACTGGTCCTCATCTTTATCTACATGACTTCACCAGTTGTGGTTAGATCAACCTTCTTCCAAGGAGCATTTCTAACTGTGAAGGTTTGTCCTTTGTTATCTCCATTTGAGGAGACAAACATAATATCATTGTCGGGGACATTCTTTCTGGTGGAGCATTCACCAACACCACTTCCTAAACCTTTAGTGTCCTTGACATACTTTTTCTTCTTCAACATCTTTTCCAAGACATTACTGCTGCTATCAAACTGGATTGTTACCTTGAGCTCATCTTGACACTTCTCAAGGTTATTTCAGAGAGCCTCCATTTCTCCAAGAAGCTAATGATATTCTTTATCTTTTACTTCTATCTCAGAGGCTAGATCACTACACTAGCTTAGACATCCTCATAGTTATAGTTTGCATTTCATTATTCACAACCATGTTCTCCTGACTCAATTTTTGACATTGTTCCTTAAGTGCATTTTTCTCTTCATCATCCCGATTTTGAAAAAGTTCCTTCCTCCTAGCTTGAATAAATGATAGCCTCTCTTGTAGGACAAGAATAAATTATTTATCAGAATTCAACTTATCTTGTAGCTTTAAGTTCTTCAATCTTTCAGCATCATAATCATCAAGTGCCATCTCAAGCTGCTTCTCCAAAGCCATATTCAATGATTTCAATTTCAGGATCTTCCTCAAGCTGTTAAACTTCCTTTGAGGTACAAGGCTCTAATACCAATTATTGGAAACTAATAACATGAAGGGGGGGGGCGGGGTGAGTCAGTGTTATACTGGAATATTATAGTTTAGTCTTAACAAAACATTCATACACCAACCGATATACTGGTATAAACAGAATTGAAAGAAGTAAAGCAACCAATAAGACAAACACATAAATGAGAACCATAACACACAGATTTATATGTGGAAAACCTCAAAGAGTAAGAACCATGGTGGGATTTGTGACCCACAATATCAATCCACTGTCCCTGTGAAGAGATATTACAATATATGATGGGCTTGCACTTGGAGGAAGGCCTACAACCTAGAGCACAGTGCTTAATCACATTAGGAGCCTCGCTGACTACATAAAATTCCAAACAAGAGTCTAGAGAAGTGTGAACTACTAAGACAACATCTTCTATTGCAGAATACAATTGTGGTTTAAGCTCTGTCTATTTAGGTTAAAACCCTAAAACTTTGTACCAGAATAACCCTTACAATGAAATCCTCACATACATAGTCTCTCTGATATATTTCACATTACATTACATCCATATATCCATTATATCATTATTATTACAAAATGATATAATTTATCTCCCCTATATACCCTATACAAATTTATGCCTTATGTTGGCTTAGAAGGATATATACAATATCAAATTACATCTTGACCATATAACATAAATGAATAAACATTAAAACAAGTTGTCAATGCCGGATCCAAGATGTGTTGGCCTCCAATACTGATGACCTTTACTATACCATGTCATCTTGCATTGCCGATGACCAAAGAAATCTTCTATCCTGTTGGTGTCGGTGTAGAGTCTGTGAAGTGCCTGTCAGTACACCATATGAAGCCAGAACCAAAAATTATGTTGCCATCAATGTCAACATAGTGAAACCTAATCGATAGATTGTCAATTGCCAACACATCTCTTATACCAGTAGGCATCCTATATCAGTTGACATCAATGAAAACACAATGCCAACAATCTCCCCCTTTGGCATTAATGTCAACTCATGTAGTATTCAACATAATACATAGCCTTTCTCCCTGTTTCTAAAATCCATAGATTCTCACACATGTACTATGTTGTATACTAAAAAATCATTCTCCCCCTTTAACAATAATGGCAAAGGGCACTGTAAAGATATCATTCCTCCTTCTATGTACTGGGCACTGACAGAGATTTTTCTCCCCCTTTATCTTTACCAAATGTATCTCCTCCTTTGATACCACTTGTTACATCTTCTTAAGTCTCAACACTTGAGATGGAGGACTCAACCATCAACTGACACCAATTGACCATGCAAATATAATACTATTTGTTAAAGCAATCAATTGTAGAAAGAAGTGTCAGTGAATACTACTTACCTTCCTGTCAAACTGCATCATCTCCCGTTTGATCCCAAATTTCATTAGAATCAAATGTGATTGTACAATGAATACAATTAGCCAAATGACAAGTAGATACCCTTAACCATGAAATTCTCCTAGGTATTCCTACAATAGTTTCCATCATCCATAGTCTAGGCAGTCAGTATCCTCACAAGTTCAAGCATGCAAGCTCTGCCTCATAAGGACTAGAACTCCCCCTGAGCCATACATCTCAGGTCCTCATCTTTAGTTAGGTTCAATACCGGAGCTCCAAGCATCTCCATATAGCAGTTGAGATATGTAAATGTGATTAACTAATGATATTTCAGCTCTATTATATCTACCACAACCTATACATGATCCTATATAGATACAATGCCATACAATGTCATCATCAAGTCATAGATCAATCCTGCATGATCAACAACCGGGCCACCATATGTCATTCAGGTCTTTTCCAATACCACCTAAGACATAAACTCCACATTCTATGTTACCAGGGCTAATGCAATGATCTCCAACCTTATTGTCTTACATAACCTACAAGTACCTATTAGCATTCATGTCGTTAACATCCTACACATATTGGTTTCTTGTACTGGTCCATCATCACTATTGGAGTACCTTTCTGTAACTCCTGACATTTATGTTTCACATTGCATAAGATTTTCAATTGTTAATCTCCATCCATTGACACATGTAATAGTGATCCAATTCTGATCTGTAGGTGTGTAGCCAAGGCAGCCACTACACATACTTATCTTCTCATTTCCATCTTTCATACCGACAACATCTTGTTCTTCCATGTGTCCTTCTTTACTGAGGGGGTGAATGATGTAGTTAATATGTTACTCCTCCTAAGGTCTGGCATCTCCTTTAGGCCTTAGGATATATCACATGTGCATTGAATGCACAGTGTCGGTCCATGGTAGCATCTTCAGGCTTCTTCCTCCATACTTGCTTGGTCACAACCTTCTTCCCATTTTTCAGTTTTGGGAGTATGTTTTAACTTCGTCTGCTGGTGGGTCCTTTCATTTCCAAACTCTGCATCAAGACCAGAAGCAATGCTATAGTAGCACACAACATCCATCTCAACTTTGTGATTGGGGAATCTCTTAACATACCAGTTTGACCATCTTCTTCTGGTCATATTGTTGTGTTTGGCAACCAAAACCAGTGGATCTCTTGATCCTGCAGGGATATTTCTCCTTTGACTCCATGTAGGTCTCTGGCTTCCATATGCTCTGTATCCATTTCTATATTGAGCATAGCTGCTATACTGGCCTTCATGTGTCTGTAAGTTCCTCTTCTTGCATTCAAACTCTCTATGGCCAATTCTATTGTAGTTATAACAAACAGTATTTGCATAACTAGGAGAGGGTATATGCATGTATCTACTCCTTAATACATTTTTCTCATAAGAATGATTTCTATGATATCCTAGATTGTTCCTTCTAGATCCCTTTCTACATTTTCCTGCCCTATGACCATAGCCATTACATGCAAAGAAATAACCAATAAAGGATGGCATATGACTTGCAAATTTATTCTGCCATGCATATGGAGATCTTACCGGTCTGGCATCTCCATTTTTCCTTCTCTGAGGATGGATCCTGGGTTGTCCAATCTTTGCATTTCCTCCATTTGGTCCTTTCATCTTCAACACTTGTCTTGACATGTTGGCGGTAGTATTTCTTTGTCTTCTACTAGTAGGATGTCTTCCTGGCTATTTTCTCATGTTCCTGCTTTCGGTGAAGCTGTCTTCTCCCATTTTCCCCTTTTCTTTGGGATTTGAATTGTTCCTCCTTATTAAAGCACTGGTCCTCATCTTTATCTACATGACTTCACCAGTTGTGGTTAGATCAACCTTCTTCCAAGGAGCATTTCTAACTGTGAAGGTTTGTCCTTTGTTATCTCCGTTTGAGGAGACAAACATAATATCATTGTCTGGGACATTCTTTCTGGTGGAGCATTCACCAACACCACTTCCTAAACCTTTAGTGTCCTTGACATACTTTTTCTTCTTCAACATCTTTTCCAAGACATTACTGCTGCTATCAAATTGGATTGTTACCTTGAGCTCATCTTGACACTTCTCAAGGTTATTTCAGAGAACCTCCATTTCTCCAAGAAGCTAATGATATTCTTTATCTTTTACTTCTATCTCAGAGGCTAGATCACTACACTAGCACTCCTTGGTGTCTTCCTTGTGAGATTTCAGCTCTGAGATGCATTTCTTATATTCTTCAAGGCATTTGATCAACTGGTTCTGCTCCACTATGGCAGCATTCTTGAATAGCTTGTATTCTTTTCATAGTCTACTGAGTTCTTCAAGTGCATTTACAAGATCTCCTTCAAGATCAACTTTTTCTTCCTCTTCTTCTTCACCTTCACTATCACTACCAAACACATCTTGCTGATAGCATTCTTAGATGTGTGCCTAGCCATGAAAAGGTGGGTTCCTTCTTCATCAATGTTGTGGTTTCTAGTAGATCTCCCTTCATCATCTACAAATTCATGAGATGTATTTCTCATCTTACCATCACAAGTCGGTTCTGCAATAGTGGGATCATTTTCATAGAGCTTCTTTAATTTGTCCAATAAGCTTTTTGTCAATCTCCATCTATCCACCTGTGAGGAGACATCATCTGTTAGCCCACAGAGTATAGCCTTCATTGCTTCTTGATTGCACCAATTTCTTGATTTTGTATCTAAGTCCATGGGAGGATTGACTTTACTAGGGCATCATTTACAATAGATATCCACACATCAAACCCTAGAGAGGATAGCTATACTTCCATTCTACAACTTCAAATGGAATAGTTTGAACCATCAGAAACTGGAGTAGGATTTGACACTAAACAAACCATTGTGTTCTTAAGCCAGAATCTACCCAAGTTGGAGAAAGATCGCCTGAATAGGAACCTAGGCTCTGATACCAATTTTTAGACACAATGTACCATTGAGAAGGGGGTGAATTAGTGGTTCTCAAACTTTTCCCTTTAACTATCCTATGTGTGTATACTTGGTTATTAGATCTAACCCAATACAGACTTATCATTTAGTGGGGAGACTATTCACACATGAATTTACTCATAAAGGGACATCCCATAACACCAACATATACGAGGAAAACCCAAGATGGTAAAAAACTCAGTGAGAAATGCTATTGGAGTTGACTGCTCCAATCCAGCCTCACAATCAATCTCTAATTATAATGTTTAGGGCACCAACCCAAGGTGCACCAACCCCTAATTTTAGGGTACCAACCCAAGGAGCACCAACCCCTAATTTAGGGAACCAACCCAAGGAGCTACAACCCCTGCACCAAGCTACAACTCAGTGAAAACAAAACATATTTTGATACCAAAGTTATCTTCTTGTTATAAATGGATTTTGTAACTCTATGTCAAATCACTCTACTGGATCTTCTATCCAATTCACTGTCGGTTCTCTCTCTTCCAGTTCTATTTTCTACTGAATTAGAACTCTGTTGGTTCTTCCCTCTATCAGTTTAATCTTCTCCCAACAACACCGTCCCTCTCCATCAGTATTGTTGCTCTCAAAAATGAGAAACCCAAGTTCACCTGCAATCTATCTATGAAATAGCCAACTTCATACAATGAAGAACTTCAGGACTTGGACAACATAACAAGGATTTGAATTCTTCTACTCTTCAAGCTTTGCAAAACCTAGGTGGGTGTACCTTTGATGCATTAACTTAGACCCATTACAGACATGTGATAGCATCAATAAAAGCAGATAGATCTCATAAAGCTTAACAACTAGGAGGTTACTACAGATGGGCTAGATCTACATTGACATCTCAACTAATTTGAAGCATGAGATAGGTGGAACAAACTAAAACTACAAACATAAAAGAAAATGGATATTTGAATTCTTAAAAAAAATCTCTGAGAATCCCCAGAATCTGCAAGACCAGTGCCTTATCCAAGGGGAACAGAGTCATACATCAAACTATAAATGAGAACCTCTACTGCAAGTCCATCTTCATATTAAAATATTCTTACATTAATGGTGCATAAATGCATTACTCAGCTCATCCATGAAATCATCAGATCTTGAATACATATTCCATCATTTATGATTGATTACAGAGTTTAAATTCTTCCTTGAAGAATACCCACAAACAATCACAAATTAATTCCAGCCTCCTTGAGGATTTAATTTGTAACAAAGAAATACATATTTAGAGACAATCTTGTGTGAATTTATGCATGCCTTACATACATATAAACCTGCAACTAGAAACACCTACAACAAGAAGATATACTCCTTTATTTGAAAGAAGACATTAGACTATACAAACTATGGAAGAAAAACTCAGTGCTGGAAACACAGAATATGGAGTTCTTCTCACAAAAATTCGGGAACCCTTACAATGAGAAGAAACTTAGAATAAGAAGGAAGAGAGAAGAATTTTGGATTTTTTCTCTAACAATGACAACCGTCCCAAATCTTTCTGCATTAACTGCTCACACACTTGGCCTGCAGAAAATCTTCTCTGACAAACTGAAAAATCCTTCTGAAATCTAGAGGCAAATGCTCTTGAGATACTTGGTGTGTGCTACAACTGACTATAGAAACAAACTCCTCAGATTGAGATGTTTCCAACGATATACAATCATTTAAATTTCTGCATTTTACACTAGTCTGAAACTATATCATTTAACTCTGAAATTTTGCCTTGATCCTCCTTCTGCGCTCTACCATGTGGCAACCCCTAATTGGCTCTGGGGTCCCTATCCTGCCACCTCAGCACGACTGGACTCACCATAGGAATGAAGCTCTTCTTTGTCACTGGGTTGTGATGGATATTCATTTCGAGCACTTCACAACCGTGGTACAATGATAGCCATTGGTATTCCCAAAATTTTACTTGGGTGCCACTTGTCCACCACCTTACCTTGAGCCGGACCCACCTTTTTACCTTGGGCCTGCCTTGTCACCAAGTCACGATGGATATTCATTTCGGGCACTTCCCATTGTGATCTAGCAACAGTCATTGATTTTCCTCGAATCACTATTCGATCACCTCAACTTGCTCGACCTTTACCTCTTCATCCATTTGTGCCATGTGCCTCCAATGGCCCGCTCAAGGATCTACTTGTCTGCCACCATAACTACCACTGGATGCCATCTCACCAGTCGTCGAACCCACCACAACCTTGGCCCACCTTGTCGCCAAGTCGTGATGGATACTCTAACGAGTAGTTTCCCATCACGATAAAACGACCACCGTTGGATCACTGCAATCACCATCCAATCACCTCCAACCTACTCAGCCCTTTATCTTCTTTGTTGCTAGCCTGCTGGGTCCCACCATTTGGTCACCATGTCATGAGGGTATTCATTTCGGGCACTTCATAGCTGCGGTACAATGACAGTCATTGATAGTCCTAGAATTTTACTCCACCGTTGATCTTCCTCGGATCTGCCATTGGATCATCTCAATTTGCATGACCCTTACCCTCTTCTCACTAGCCTGTCACAAAATTTGGGTTGCTTCGAGATGCACGCATGTGCGGGGTCCACCGATGCTAAGCCTCCACTTTCCAAAAGCCCTTAAGCTTTTGACACCTTAGAAGTGTGCGGCTTTGTATTTAAATACGAAATATTTCCTTCCCACAACCAATGTGGGATAAAAGTTAATGTCTGGCGACATTTACTTGGAAGTTTCTTTGGCCTTTTAAAACCCTCTTTGGCACCCAAGTAAAAATGCTTTACATAGGCCGATTGGATTTTCTCTGAGTTTCTTTAACTTCCCATGTTTAACAGGCATGCGAGGGGAGGATTGCTAGCTCTATTTTTCATGCCCTCAAACCAAGCAATTCAGGTTGATTCATCAAGTGCCATTTGAAAGTGTAGAGCAGAATTTTAAAATGGGCCTCTCAAATTGACTCAAATTTTATGAGTCCCAACAGTTGGTGTGTGAAGTGCATATTTCTTTTCCTTTCTATAGTGACTTTTTCACCTAATAAGGAACAAATAATTATCTAAACAATTTCCAGCACCTATCTGCCACCACAACTACCACTGGACGCCATCTCACCAGTTGCCGGACCCACCACAACCTAGGCCTGCCTTGTCACCAAGTCGCAATGGATACTCTAATGAGCAGTTTCCCATTGCGAGCTCACAACCACCATTAGACCACTGTGATCACCATCTGATCACCTCCAACCTACTCGGCCCTTTAGTTTCTTCATTGCCAGCCTGTCAGGTCTGACCATTTGGTCACCATGTCACGAGGGTATTCATTTCGGGCACTTCACAACCACAGTACAATGATAGTCATTGATAGTCCCATCATTTTACTCCACCGTTGATCTTCCTTGGATCTGTCATTGGATCGTCTCGATTTGCACAACCCTTAGCCTCTTCTCACTAGCTTGTCACAAAATTTGGGCTACTTCAAGATGCATGCATGTGCGGGGTCCACCGATGTTGAGCCTCCACTTGCCAAAATCCCTTAAGCTTTTGACACCATAGAAGTGTATGACTTTGTATTTAAATACAAAATATTTCCTTCCCTCAACCAATGTGGGATAAAAGTTTATGCCTGGTGACATTTACTTGGAAGTTTCTTTGGCCTTTTAAAACCCTCTTTGACACCCAAGTAAAATTCTTTACATGAGCCGATTGCATTTGCTTTGAGTTTATTTAACTTCCCATGTTTCACAGGCACGCGAGGGGAGGATTGCTGGCTCTATTTTTCATGCCCTCAAACTAGACAATTCAGGTTGATTCATCAAGTGCCATTTGAAAGTGCAGAGAAATTTTTTAAAATGGGCCTCTCAAATTGACTCAAATTTTATGAGTCCTAATAGGTACAATCTTTTGTTGGTTATATAGCTGCCTTCTCTACAGTCTTCTCTACTTCTTCTCTGTTGGTATGGTTACTATCAATTTTGTCACTGTTACCGGTTGAACACTTCAAACTAGTTCTCCCTCACACTTAGTCTCTTCTATCTCTCCTTGATGAGCACTTGACTGATTTATCTTTACATGCACCAACTCTCCTTCATCTGGTGGCAATACTCCCTCCTTTAGCAACATCCTTCAATGATTTTAGCTTCCTTATTTATAACCTGGTTTTCCTATCAAAAGCCAATTCAAAATATAGGTAGTTAGGGTTTCCTCATCAACCTCGAGGAAAAGTAAATCCAATTAGATCTCATTCGATCTAATCTCCTTCATAGTTGTATGTACATAACCACCATTAACGTGCCTTCCAATACACATTTCTTAAACTTAGCAAACACGACCCTATATATCGACCTGTATTTTTCAAAACACCATAAATGTCTCAGTTGTTTTCTTTGACAAGCGAGCACAAAGATTGGATTATCCTTGATCCACTCAACAAATTGATCCTTCTATCTTCTTCGATCTGCAAGATTAGTCCCTTTTGAATTTATGTTGTTTTCTTCATCTCAAGCCGCAATCTTCTGCTTTTCTTCCTCGAGTCTTGCAGTCAATATTTAATGTCGACCAACTGCCAGCTACCTCACTAACATGGCACTTCACCGACCTTTGTGAGCTTGCGACATCATCTCCATGTGGCATCCATGTCGGCATCCACCTCTGCTTGAACAATTGTGTTGATATGAATGGGATCACCGACCAACTCCATTACCGAGTTCATCTATTGGCTTACTAACCCTGTCAGTTAAATCCTCAAACTGGTCTGTCATCAACCTTGCACTCTACTTCTATTTTGATGGAACACTCAACCAGTTAGCACTCTTGCTAACCTACCTTATGCACATCTTCATTAGATGGTAAGTCTTCTACATCTGCACCTTATCCATATTACCGATGGACTTACATACCGGTAAACACTCTTGATGGCACCATGTCATCATCCTTCAATAGAATCCATCTTCAATTCAGCCATTTTCCTCTGTCTGCATCTGTTCAGCCTTGCCTTCTTCCTGATCAACTCAGACCATGTCTCAACCAGTTTGTCAAAGTGATAAACCCATCACTCTTCATCTATACTGGCAAAACAACATGCCTTCTCTGTCATTCTAGTGCATATCCCTCATCTCATGCACTTGAGGCATTCCTTTGATTCATTGGTAGATCCGTTGTCAGCCTTCAAACATATGCCTTTATCTCTTCTTCCTTATCTCATAGAACTATGATGCATACTATGCATAATAGGAGATAAGTTCCACTTACCGATGGAGTGATTCCTTGTCATCTGCATCCTACAATGCACACATGTGGCTTCCCTATTTGTTCAACATATCTTCAAATAGGCACATGTGATCTGGTGTGGGCACATTCATTGTTATTCATCTCTTCACATGGTAATTGTATCTTTATTCGGTGGGAGTCATGTTGTTCTGCAACCACATAGCATACTAGTGACTTGTACATCCTTCACCTCTTGTGGTTATGTGATTCAGGTAACATTCTGCCTCTTAATAAAAAACAATAGCTCAAGCACCTTGCTCATCATTCTTGTACACAATTCATAGGCTTGTCAACTGGCAACCACTCATAGTCAACAAATCACTCATGAGTTGGCATATTCTCCTTACCAGTGATACACTTGTACCGGTAACCTATCCATTTCATCCACACAAGTCAAAACACTAACTTGTGTGTTGCCATTCTACACTCTTATGAGAATAGGTGATGTTGTCAATGATGGCAACCTTCTAGCATTCATCTCGTAAGCCATCGACAGTTACCGGCACCGGCAATAGACATCTACATACACTGGCAGGCACTTCACCGGTAGCGACAACAATACATACTGACAATCCAGCCGACATGGAATAAACTTTTGTTTATTGTATTTTAATGTAATTATCTTTTGTAAACCGGCATGGTACATTGTAATAGACTCACATATGTATGAGATCTTGTAAGTCATTATAAAAAGAAAAGAGAATGAGAGAATGAGATAATAAGAGGATGTTATATGCGAATGCATAAGGAAAATTTTGTATATGGTTCTGGTTATAAAATGAGCTTAAACCGGTACTGAACCTGGCATAGTTGATGCTGATTTGAAGCAGTACATTGTATTGGATTTCATAACCCACTTTTGTAGTTAGTGTGACTCTTATTGAGAAGTGAGCTCTAGGTAGTTGGCCTCCTTGCATGTGCAAGCCCCTCATTGTAAGTAATATTTATTCATTGGGCAATGAGTGAATATTATGGGTCACAAATCCCACCGAGGTTTTTCCCACACCAAGTTTCCTCATTAAATATCTTGTGTTATGGTGTGTTCTCTATGCTATCTCTGTTATTCTTATTTGCTGCATTAATTCTTATTTACCGACACACTGTTTTGGGATAAAAAGTTCTTAATAAGTCTAAATATTCTGCTAACCAGTTAGATACTGATTCAACCCCCCCTCTTAGTATCTTTGGGACTATCATTAATCCTAACAATTGGTATTAGAGCTTGGTCCTCTATTTTCAAAAGCCTAATAGCTTGAGGAAGATTTTGACACCGGTATAGATGGTGAACTTAAGAAAACAATTGGAAGGAGCTCTTGTAGATTATGATGCAAAAAAATTAAAAAATATCAAACTCGAAGATGATCTAAGGACTGCACAAGAATTCATTCAAGGACTTTAGGTGAATCTTACTATAGCTCAAAATAAAAGAAAAGAACTTCATGAGAAGATACATAAAGATGATGATGAAAAGGAAACTCTTAATGAACTTGTGAACAAGTTGAGATTAGAGAACTGAAACATGAAGAATGAAATGCAAGACATGACTATGAGGTTTTGTAAAGACATTGAAGACATGAAGAAGAATGAAGAAGACTTGACTAGGAGACTTAATGATGCCTGAAATGAAAATCTAAGACTCAGTCATGAAAATGATATGCTGAAGATAGATCTAATTCACATGCAACATGATAAAACTGAGCTTATGAGACAAAAGAGAATTCTAGAAAATGAATTGGCTACTGCAAATCATCACAAAGAGAAATTCAAGAAAAGTTCAGAGGAACTTGATAACATGCTGAAAAGTCAGAAACCTAATGGAGATACTAATGGACTTGGATTTGAAGTTGGAGAAAGTTCCGGTACTGCAAATAATCATGATCACAGCAAACCGGTAAGACAACCTAGTGCTTATAAATTTAATGGGAAATGCTTTAACTGTAACAAGTATGGTCATAGAGAAAATCAGTGTAGATCTAGAAACCATCAGAACATTAATACACCCACTGGTCAATGTTTCAAATGCAACAAAGTTGGTCATAATTCAGAAAACTGCAGAATGAATGTGAGATGCTATGTTTGTGGAAGATTTGGGAAATTATCTAACCACTACAGAACACAAACCGACATAGGATATGGAAAGGTTAATTGGAAGAATAATGTAACTTGTTATGCTTGTAGCAAGATTGAACATATTGAAAAATTCTGTAGAAGC
The DNA here is from genome assembly GCF_030272615.1 of Cryptomeria japonica. Classification (NCBI taxonomy): domain Eukaryota; kingdom Viridiplantae; phylum Streptophyta; class Pinopsida; order Cupressales; family Cupressaceae; genus Cryptomeria; species Cryptomeria japonica. The sequence continues at coordinate 320,639,764 of NC_081407.1, forward strand.
AATACTTCACCGACAAATAATAAAGGATCCAGTTTGAAAGGCAAAGAAAAGGTAGATGAAGTAAAGCAAGAATTTTCAAAACAATGGATTAGGAAAGATCAAAATGTTGATGAAACTGTCTCTGCATCGGTAGAACAGAGTAACCCTCCACTGGCAGGAGAATCTTCATCCAACTAAGAAGTAACCCTTTTGGGGAATTGCAAGAAATTGAATATCATGCAAATTACCCTCGGTCGATGATGAGAAGATAGATTTCTTCTGCACTTTGGTGAATTTGAGAGGCCCATTTCAAAATTTTGCATCTGCACTTTTAAATGACCAGCTAATGAATCAACCTAATAGGCCTACTTTGAGGGCATGCAAAATGGAGCCAGTTAATCATCAAGAGGTAAAGCTTTGAAACTTGTTGTACACCTTTCATTTGGCCTATGAAGTGGTTTACAACTCTCACAATTCAGTTTGGATCAATTTATCAGGTACCCATTTCAAGGGGTGAACTGAAAGTGCACCATAGGTGCAAATGCAAATTTTGTTTAAATAGCCTACTTTGAGAGCCTATAACTTTTGCCTAGTTCGTCGTCATATTGAAATTAAAAGTGCATTGAATTCTATCCATATAGGTGAGTCCACATGCCAAGTTTCAAGTCTTTATGAATCCATTTGATCAGTTTTCCAAGATGATTTCTTGAGCCACTTCATTCAGTTTTCTACATTTTCATTACTACATAGGTTAAAGTTGCTATTTTCATGAGCGCACTATTTGTACCCAGTCAACTTCCTGATTGAATTGAGCATTCCAAGGTCTTCTTTGTACTTCAAGGTACCTATGCCCTAGATTTGGGGGTCTACGGAGATCGTTTGATATTTTTAAGAAAGGCATTTTGAGGTCCCTGCGCTTTGGTTTTATCAGGTTCATAGTGCTGATAGAGCCATTTGGTCATCTTTGACCATTAATATTTCTTCACTTGGGATTCATCTTGAGAAACAGTTTGGCAGAGTTAATTTTTGTATATCATAATACATGCCTGTTAGTTTGCGAAGTCCAGAAAGGTGTTGTGACCAGTTTGAAAATTACATCTTTGGGATTAAATGCAAAAATGTGGCGCAAGTGCCTGAAAGTTGCAAAACTTAATTTAATGATTAGAAAACTATGTCGATCAACTCCAGAGGTATGTTTAAGGTTCCTGAGGCATTTTGAAGGTTAGTTGCATGAAAATGATTTTTTTTTTTAGTCGGACCCACTTTGGGGCCCGACCTGGCTCATGCTCGTGCATTAATTTTATGGCAAAATGTTCTTAATTCATGGCAATGCATATCAATACCAGCTCAACTGTAATTTTTAATTTGGTTTGGTGGGAGAAGATTTCATTCCATCCTTGTGACTAGATAAAGAATAGAGGAAGAGTGCAATTCGCTAGTTGGATGGTGAGAGGTGACTTCATTTTACTTGTCGTCTATGGAATTGTTGGAGCACACATTCCGCTTGGATGAAGTTTGGCCTTTGCCCTTAAATATAAAAAAGTAGATGGAGTATCAATTACTCTTTGTGGTGATGGTGCTACAAATCAGGGGCAACTTTATGAAGCCTTTAATATGGCCGCTTTGTGAAACTTGCCTCTAGTTCTTGTGTGCGAGAATAATCATTATGGCATGGGTACAACAGAATGGCGAGTAGAATTGTTTGTCAATGAAGTCTTGCTTCTATAGAATTTTTCAATATGTCCAATCTTGCTACAAGCATAACAAGTTACATTATTCTTCCGATTAGCCTTTCGATATCCTATGTCGGTTTGTGTTCTGCATTGGTTAGATAAGTGTCTAAATCTTCCACAAACATAGCATCTCACATTCATTCTGCATTTTTATGAATTATGACCAACTTTGTTGTATTTAGAACATTGACCAATGGGTGTATTAATGTTCTGATGGTTTCTAGATCTACACTGATTTTCTCTATGACCATATTTGTTACAGTTAAAGCATTTCACATTAAATTTATAAGCACTAGGTTGTCTTAGTGGTTTGTTGTGATCATGATTGTTTGCAGCACCGAAACTTTCTCCAACTTCAAATCCAAGTCCATTAGTATCTCCATTAGGTTTCTGACTTTTTAGCATGTTATCAAGTTCATTTGAACTTTTCTTGAATTTTTCTTTGTGATGATTTGCAGTAGCCAATTCATTTTCTAGAATTCCCTTTTGTCTCATAAGCTCAGTTTTATCATGTTGCATGTGAATTAGATCTGTCTTTAGCATATCATTTTCATGACTGAAACATCATTAAGTCTCCTAGTCAAGTCTTCTTCATTCTTCTTCTTGTCTTCAATATATAGACATAGATTCTTCGTCATGACTAGAGGGGTTATTTTTGCCCAATTATAGACATATTGTATATCGTTGGAAAATCCTTGGAATAAGGAATTCAGATTTGAAATCAGTTTCAATAGAATAAAGATATTTTGAGAGCATTTTTGATGAGAAAGATGAAGGAAATATATTTCAGTTGGGGAAGAAGGGACACGTGGCGATCTCTGGTGCATTTTGGTTTTTTCCCCCCTCCTTCATATTCTCATTTCTTCTCAATTGTAAGGGTTCCATAATTCTGAGAGTTTTGCTCTAGATTTCATGGTTTCCAGTTTTGAATTTCTTGACCCAAGTTTGTTAAACTCTTTGTTCTTTTTTAGGGTATAGAGGTTACATTGCAGTATGGCAGATTGTTTTCTAGTTGCAGGTTTTACTTATGTTAGGCATGAGTAAATTTCACACAAGATTGTCTCTAGGCCTGTATATCATTATTGCAAATTTAATCCTCAAGGAGGCTGGAATTTGTCATCTCTAGGAGATTATTATGATTGTTTGTAGGTATCCTTCAATGAAGGTTTTAAACTCTATAATCAGTCATAAATAATGGAATATGTATCCAAGATCTGATAATTTTGTGAATGAATCAAGTAATGCATTGGTATAAGGTATTGATGCAGGAATATTCAATAAGGAAAACAAGTTTGCAGCTTAGATTTGCATTTGTAGTTTTGTGTGTGACTCCATGCCCAATGAATAAGGCATTGGTCTTTGAAGGATTTGGGGATACTTTCGGATTTATACAAATTTAAAGAAAAATCTATTTCCCTTTATGTTTAGGGGTTGTGTTCTATTCATTCCAAACTCTGTTTCATCTATTGTTTGTACAAATCTAGCCAATCTGTATGTGTTTTCTAACTTGTTGAGCTGGTGGAATGATCTATCTACTTATTTGTTGATGTAGTCATATGTCTGTAGCAAGCTTAATTGGCCATAGAGAGTTTAAATGTAGGAAGAGGAACTTGCAGACACATGAAGGCCAGTATAGCAGCTATGCTCAACATAGAAATGGATATAGAGCATATGGAAGTCAAAGACCTGCATGGAGTCAAAGGAGAAATATCCCTGCAGGATCAAGAGGTCCACTGGTTTTGGTTGTCAGTCACAACAATATGACCAGAAGAAGATGGTCAAACCGATATGTTAAGAGATTCCCCAATCACAAAGTTGGGATGGATGTTGTGTGCTACTATAGCATTGCTTCTGGTCCTGATGCAGAGTCTGGAAATGAAAGGAACCACTAGCAGAAGAAATTAAAACATGCTCCCAAAACTAAAAAATGGGAAGAAGGTTGTGACCAAGCAAGTATGGAGGAAGAAGCATGAAGATGCTATCATGGATTGGCACTGTGCATTCAATGCACATGTGATATCTCCTAAGGCCTAAAGGAGATGCAGGACCTCAGGAGGAGTAACATATTGACTACATCATTCACTCCCTCAGTAAGGAAGGACACATGGAAGAACAAGATGATGTCGGTATGAAAGATGGATATGAGAAGATAAGTGTGTGTAGTGGCTGCCTTGGCTACACACCTACATATTAGAATTGGATCACTACTACATGTGTCAATGGATGAAGATTAACAATTAAAAATCTAATGCAATGTGACACATAAATGTAAGGAGTTACAGAAAGGTACTCCAATAGTGATGATGGACCGGCATAGGAAACCAGTATGTGCAGGATGTTACCGACATGAATGCTAATAGGTAATTGTAGGTTATGTAAGACAATGAGGTTGGAGATCATTGCATTAGCCCCAGTAACATGAAATGTGGAGTTTATGTCTCAGGTGGTATTGGAAAAGACCTGAATGACATATGGTGGCCCAGTTGTTGATCATGCAGGATTGATCTATGACTTGATGATGACATTATATGGCATTGTGTCTATATAGGATCATGTATAGGCTGTGGTAGATATAATAGAGCTAAAATATGACCAGTTAATCACATTTCCACATCTCAACCGGTATATGGAGATGCCTGGAGCCCCGGTATTGAACCTAACTGAAGATGAGGACCTGAGATGTATGACTCAGGGGGAGTTCAACTACTTATGAAGCAGAGCTTGCATGCTTGAACTTGTGAGGATACTGACTGCCTAGATTGCGGACGATGGAAATTGTTGTAGGAATACCCAAGAGAATTTCATGGTTAAGGGTATCTACTTGTCATTTGGCTGGTTGTATTCATTGTGCAATCACATTTGATTCTAATGAAATTTGGGATCAAACAAGAGATGATGGAGTTTGACAGGAAGGTAAGTAGTATTCACTGACACTTCTTTCTACAATTGAGTTCTTTAACAAATAGTATTAGATTTGCATGGTCAATTGGTGTCAGTTGATGGTTGAGTCATCCATCTCAAGTGTTGAGACTTGAGAAGATGTAACAAGTGGTATCAAAGGAGGAGATACATTCGGTAAAGATAAAGGGGGAGAAAGATCTCTATTAGTGCCTGATAGATACAAGGAGGAATGATATCTTCACAGTGCCCTTTGACATTGTTGTTAAAGGGGGAGAATGATTTTGTAGTATACAACATAGTACATGTGTGAGAATCCATGGATTTTTGAAACGGGGAGAAAGACTATGTAGTATGTCGAATACTACATGAGTTGACATCAATGCCAAAGGGGGAGATTGTTTGCATTGTGTTGTCATTGATGTCAACCGATATAGGATGCCTACCGGTATAAGAGATGTGTTGGCAATTGACAATCTATCGGTTAGGTTTCACTATGTTTTCATTGATAGAAACATGATTTTTGATTCTGGCTTCATATGGTGTACTGACAGGCACTTCACAAACTCTACACCGACACCAATAGGATAGAAGATTTCTTTGGTCATTGGAAATGCAGGACGACATGGTATAGTAAAGGTCATCAGTATTGGAGGCTGATACATCTTGGATCCGGCATCGACAACTTGTTTTAATGTTTATTCATTTATGTTATATGGCTGACATGTAATCTGATATTGTATATATCCTTGTAAGCCGACATAAGGCATAAATTTGTATAGGGTATATAGGGGAGATAAATTATATCATTTTGTAATAATAATGATATGATGGATATATGGATGTAATGTAATGTGAAATATATCAGAGAGACTATGTATGTGAGGAATTCATTGTAAGGGTTATTCTGGTACAAAGTTTTAGGGTTTGAACCTGAATAGACAGAGCTTAAACCACAATTGTATTCTGCAATAGAAGATGTTGTCTTAGTAGTTCACACTTCTCTAGATTCTTGTTTGGAATTTTATGTAGTCAGCGAGGCTCCTAATGTGATTAAGCACTGTGCTCTAGGTTGTAGGCCTTCCTGCAAGTGCAAGCCCATCATATATTGTAATATCTCTTCACAGGGACAGTGGATTGATATTGTGGGTCACAAATCCCACCATGGTTCTTACTCTTTGAGGTTTTCCACATATAAATCTGTGTGCTATGGTTCTCATTTATGTGTTTGTCTTATAGGTTGCTTTACTTCTTTCAATTCTATTTATACCAGTATATCGGTTGGTGTATGAATGTTTTGTTAAGACTAAAATATAATATTCCAGTATAACATTGATTCACCCCCCCCCCCTTCATGTTATTAGTTTCCAATAATTGGTATTAGAGCCTTGTACCTCAAAGGAAGTTTAACAGCTTGAGGAAGATCCTGAAACTGAAATCATTGAATATGGCTTTGGAGAAGCAGCTTGAGATGGCACTTGATGATTATGATGCTGAAAGATAGAAGAACTTAAAGCTACAAGATAAGTTGAATTCTGATAAATAATTTATTCTTGTCCTACAAGAGAGGCTATCATTTATTCAAGTTAGGAGGAAGGAACTTTTTCAAAATCGGGATGATGAAGAGAAAAATGCACTTAAGGAACAATGTCAAAAATTGAGTCAGGAGAACATGGTTGTGAATAATGAAATGCAAGCTATAACTATGAGGATGTCTAAGCTAGTGTAGTGATCTAGCCTCTGAGATAGAAGTAAAAGATAAAGAATATCATTAGCTTCTTGGAGAAATGGAGGTTCTCTGAAATAACCTTGAGAAGTATCAAGATGAGCTCAAGGTAACAATCCAGTTTGATAGCAGCAGTAATGTCTTGGACAAGATGTTGAAGAAGAAAAAGTATGTCAAGGACACTAAAGGTTTAGGAAGTGGTGTTGGTGAATGCTCCACCAGAAAGAATGTCCCCAACAATGATATTATGTTTGTCTCCTCAAATGGAGATAACAAAGGACAAACCTTCACAGTTAGAAATGCTCCTTGGAAGAAGGTTAATCTAACCACAACTGGTGAAGTCATGTAGATAAAGATGAGGACCAGTGCTTTAATAAGGAGGAACAATTCAAATCCCAAAGAAAAGGGGAAAATGGGAGAAGACAGCTTCACCGGAAGCAGGAACATGAGAAAATAGCCAGGAAGACATCCTACCAGTAGAAGACAAAGAAATACTACCGCCAACATGTCAAGACAAGTGTTGAAGATGAAAGGACCAAATGGAGGAAATGCAAAGAATGGACAACCCAGGATCCATCCTCAGAGAAGGAAAAATGGAGATGCTAGACCGGTAAGATCTCCATATGCATGGCAGAATAAATTTGTAAGTCATATGCCATCCTTTATTGGTTATTTCTTTGCATGTAATGGCTATGGTCATAGGGCAGGAAAATGTAGAAAGGGATCTAGAAGGAACAATCTAGGATCTCATAGAAATCATTCTTATGAGAAAAATGTATTAAGGAGTAGATACATGCATATACCCTCTCCTAGTTATGCAAATAATGTTTGTTATAACTACAGTAGAATTGGCCATAGAGAGTTTGAATGCAAGAAGAGGAACTTACAGACACATGAAGGCCAGTATAGCAGCTATGCTCAATATAGAAATGGATACAGAGCATATGGAAGCCAGAGACCTAAATGGAGTCAAAGGAGAAATATCCCTGCAGGATCAAGAGATCCACTAGTTTTGGTTGCCAAACACAACAATATGACCAGAAGAAGATGGTCAAACTGGTATGTTAAGAGATTCCCCAATCACGAAGTTGAGATGGATGTTGTGTGCTACTATAGCATTGCTTCTGGTCTTGATGCAGAGTTTGGAAATGAAAGGACCCACTAGCAGACGAAGTTAAAACATACTCCCAAAACTGAAAAATGGGAAGAAGGTTGTGACCAAGCAAGTATGGAGGAAGAAGCCTGAAGATGCTACCATGGACCGACATTGTGCATTCAATGCACATGTGATATATCCTAAGGCCTAAAGGAGATGCCAGACCTTAGGAGGAGTAACATATTAACTACATCATTCACCCCCTCAGTAAAGAAGGACACATGGAAGAACAAGATGTTGTCGGTATGAAAGATGGAAATGAGAAGATAAGTGTGTGTAGTGGCTGCCTTGGCTACACACCTACAGATCAGAATTGGATCACTATTACATGTGTCAATGGATGGAGATTAACAATTGAAAATCTTATGCAATGTGAAACATAAATGTCAGGAGTTACAGAAAGGTACTCCAATAGTGATGATGGACTGGTACAAGAAACCAATATGTGTAGGATGTTACCGACATGAATGCTAATAGGTACTTGTAGGTTATGTAAGACAATAAGGTTGGAGATCATTGCATTAGCTTTGGTAACATAGAATGTGGAGTTTATGTCTTAGGTGGTATTGGAAAAGACCTGAATGACATATGGTGGCCCGGTTGTTGATCATGCAGGATTGATCTATGACTTGATGATGACATTGTATGGCATTGTATCTATATAGGATCATGTATAGGTTGTGGTAGATATAATAGAGCTGAAATATCATTAATTAATCACATTTGCACATCTCAACCACTATATGGAGATGCTTGGAGCTCCGGTATTGAACCTAACCAAAGATGAGGACCTTAGATGTATGACTCAGGGGGAGTTCTAGTCCTTATGAGGCAGAGCTTGCATGCTTGAACTTGTTAGGATACTGACTGCCTAGACTACGGATGATGGAAACTATTGTAGGAATACCTAGGAGAATTTCATGGTTAAGGGTATCTACTTGTCATTTGGCTGATTGTATTCATTGTACAATCACATTTGATTCTAATGAAATTTGGGATCAAACGGGAGATGATGCAGTTTGACAGGAAGGTAAGTAGTATTCACTAACACTTCTTTCTACAATTGATTGCTTTAACAAATAGTATTATATTTGCATGGTCAATTGGTGTCAGTTGATGGTTGAGTCCTCCATCTCAAGTTTTGAGACTTAAGAAGATGTAACAAGTGGTATCAAAGGAGGAGATACATTTGGTAAAGATAAAGGGGGAGAAAAATCTCTGTCAGTGCCCAGTACATAGAAGGAGGAATGATATCTTTACAGTGCCCTTTGCCATTATTGTTAAAGGGGCAGAATGATTTTTTAGTATACAACATAGTACATGTGTGAGAATCTATGGATTTTAGAAATAGGGAGAAAGGCTATGTATTATTTTGAATACTACATGAGCTGACATTAATGCCAAAGGGGGAGATTGTTGGCATTGTGTTTTCATTGATGTCAACTGATATAGGATGCCTACTGGTATAAGAGATGTGTTGGCAATTGACAATCTATCGGTTAGGTTTCACTATGTTGACATTGATGGCAACATAATTTTTGGTTCTGGCTTCATATGGTGTACTGACAGGCACTTCACAGACTCTACACCGACACCAATAGGATAGAAGATTTCTTTGGTCATCGACAATGCAGGACGACATGGTATAGTAAAGGTCATCAGTATTGGAGGCCAACACATCTTGGATCCGACATTGACAACTTGTTTTAATGTTTATTCATTTATGTTATATGGTCAAGATGTAATCTGATATTGTATATATCCTTGTAAGCCAACATAAGGCATAAATTTGTATAGGGTATATAGGGGAGATAAATTATATCATTTTGTAATAATAATGATATAATGGATATATGGATGTAATGTAATGTGAAATATATCAGAGAGACTATGTATGTGAGGAATTCATTGTAAGGGTTATTCTGGTGCAGAGGTTTAGGGTTTTAACCCGAATAGACAAAGCTTAAACCACAATTGTATTCTGGCATAGAAGATGTTGTCTTAGTAGTTCAGACTTCTCTAGATTGTTGTCTAGAATTTTATGTAGTCAGTGAGGCTCCTATTGTGATTAAGCAGTGTGCTCTAGGTTGTAAGCCTTCCTGCAAGTGCAGGCCCATCATATATTGTAATATCTCTTCATAAGGCCAGTGGATTGATATTGTGGGTCACAAATCCCACCATGGTTTTTACTCTTTGAGGTTTTCCATTTATAAATCTGTGTTATGGTTCTCATTTATGTGTTTGTCTTATTGGTTGCTTTACTTCTTTCAATTCTATTTATACCACTATATTGGTTGGTGTATGAATGTTTTGTTAAGACTAAAATATAATATTCTGATATAACATTGATTCACCCCCTCCCTCAATGCTATTAGTTTCCAATAATTGGTATTAGAGCCTCGTACCTCGGAGGAAGTTTAACAGCTTGAGGAAGATCCTGAAACCGAAATCATTGAATATGGCTTTGGAGAAGCAGCTTGAGATGGCACTTGACGATTATGATGTTGAAAGATTGAAGAACTTAAAGCTACAAGAAGAGTTGAATTTTGCTAAAGAATTTATTCTTGTCCTACAAGATAGTCAATCATCTATTCAAGCTAGGAGGAAGGAACTTTTGCAAAATCAGGATGATGAAGAGAAAAATGCACTTAAGGAACAATGTCAAAACTTGAGTCAGGAGAACATGGTTGTGAATAATGAAATGCAATCTATAACTATGAGGATGTCTAAGGAGATTGAGGACAAAAAGAAAAAAGAAGAAAATCTTGTTGTATCCTTGAAGAACAAATTTGAAGAATGTGGTAGGTTGGTTCATGAAAATGATATGTTGAGAACTGATTTGGTACAATCCTAGAGCAATGAGCAAGATATTGAGAGAAAAATAATAATACTAAGAGATTATTTAGCTGCTTTAAGTGAGTACAAAGAAAAATTCAAGATCATCTTAGCACAACTTGATGAGTTATGAAAGAGACAGAGGCAGATTGGAGATTCCAGTGGAATTGGATTCGAGAAAGGATAGAGTTCTAGTACTGCTAATGAAGATCAAAACCATAAGGCACCGGTAAGGCAATTCAATGCTTATAAATTCAATGGTAGATGTTTTGTTTCCAATAGTTTTGGTCACATGGCTAAGAAATGTAGAAACAAAGAAAATCAAAACCCTAATTCTCCTCCCGATAAATGTTCTAAATGCAATAAAATTGGTCATAAGACAGAAGACTACAGAATGAAGGTTAAATGCTATGCTTGTGAAAAAATTGGACATATGGCTATCAGTGCAGGTCAAGCAATTTCACCGGTATTAGCAAGGCAATTCAAAAGAACAATGTTACATGTTATACATGCAATGAAGTTAGACATATTTCTAAGTTATGTAGAAGCGGGAATCCACCAGTTGGCATTGGAGGATCAAATGAAAAAGGAAAAGAGAAGGTTAATGAAATTTGGCAACATCACACTTAGAGATGGGTGAGGAAGACTGGAGAGAAATCATCAAATGGGAATGTCTCAGTTACCTATCTAGCAAAAGAGGTTGTTGCTGCACTGAGAGTGAGCTCATCCAATAACTAAGGTAGATGCCTTAGGGGTAGGCAAAATTTCATGGAAGATGATGCATATGCCCTTGGAGGCGATTCTGGAAGATGTTCCAGATATTGGAAAGGATTATCCAAAATTGATATGTTCAGAGTGAGATCTAGTATCTTTAACCGATAGTCATTTATGTCAATGGAAGATTAGGGTTTTCTCTTGATGGATAAAAGGTTGAATACACTTCATTATTATTCACCTAGCATTTAGAGCAATTTTGGAGTGATTCAGAGCGACTTAGTACAATAAGAAGATATTGAGAGGAAATCAAATTTCTTCTTGAGCGATCACACCGGAGTCTAGAAGAATTTGTTGAAATTTTTCACTGACAACGATCTAAAGGTATTTTTCTTGAACCATGGAAGCAGGATCATCTTCTGTTCCTATTTTTGTTGCAAATCCAACTTTAGTAGAGGTTAAAGACCACCCCAGGCCAATTTTCAAGCGGTATCCACATGTGGCTACCAAGGAAGATTCGGTTGGAGTGTTTTCTCACATTCTAGAGGGAGTGGTACATGTAGAGGATGTTAGGGCATACATTCATTTTCATATACAGGACTTAGGCACTTCATAGTTCAAAGGGATATATATAAATGAACTCATGGGAGAATCTGGTAAGATCAAACTGGCATATCAACACATCGAAGACCTAGGGTTCACAGATATTCTAGATATTCCAGAGCTTTAGGATGAAATAGTCAGATATGTACTAAGAAGAGTACATCGGGAATTCATATGGCTGGATAGACCCTATAAAATTACTAAGGAACCCATCCGGGAAATTACTGGCTTGTCATCAAAAGGGTAACATCTGGATAAGAAATTATCTAATGACTTCGTGAGGAACATCATTGATGCCATATCAGACAAGAGATTGATGAAGGTGAGCACTATCACCGACACCGACATCAAGTTTGGAAGAATGGTTATAGGCTACAAGGTAACTCAATCTAACCAATTGAATTTAGTTTCCAGTTCATGTATTTTGGCTGCATATAAGATGATGAGGGATAATATCAAGTTAGAACTTTGTAGCTAGATGCTTGAAGAATTATTGATCAACTGAGGAAAAATTAAAGGTGAGAAGAAGGGCACCTTCTGTTATGGGAATTTGTTATTCTTCTTAATGCTATACTTTTTGAATGATACTCGTGATTCTGGTAGGAAACAATGGGATTTTGACATTCCAGTAGGAAGATAGATAAAGCAATCAATTGTTGCAATGGGAAGTCAGAGAGATGATAAGGTATGGGGTTACTTTAAAGATTTTCAAAAATCTATGAGGTCTATAATAAGAGTACCTAAGCATATAGTAGAGAAATACTCTACTGGCATTTGTTTCATGGTTAAGAAGGATGTGACTCTCATGGAGGTAGTCAAGCCCTAAAAGATTTGGAGAGAGGAAATGGGCTATGAGGTAGATGCATTAATCCTTGATTCATAAGCGAAAATTCTACTAGATGCAGAAATAGATGAGACAGAGAAGCCCTGTGGAACTACTCAATAGAAGACTCTTGAGGTTGAAACTGAGTTCAACCGAAAGAAAAGGGAAAAACAAGAAGGAAATGCAATTAATTTTGTACAGGAGGTTTCAAAGGACATTAAGGCACTCATTGATGCTATCCCGAAGAAAGGGAGAAAGAGGAAGGATCCGGTAGTTCGCATTGAACCTATGACTGTTGAATCTAAATCTAAAGATAACACACCATTAGCTTTCAAAAGGGTTGTGAGGAAGAAACCGGAAGAACCTAAGGTAGAAGCTAAGAAGCAACTAGTTAGGAAGGTCACCATCAAGCTACTGGCACAAAAGAAAGCACCTAAGGCCACATCAACAGCTGCATCTGGTACTGCCAGAAGGAGGAAGAAGAGTGACATTGATTTGGCACTAGAGACTTGTAATGTGACTATTATACCACCTATGACTTGTGCTGAAATTGCTGATGAAATTACCAAGGATGGGACACTGAAAAATGTTAATTCTTATTATGATACATTAGAAGTTGATGAATAGAGATAGGTAGAGGAAGAAATTCTATTGTATTTGGATATTTATAAGAAAGCAATAATAAAGATAGAAAATCAAATACCAGTAGAGCTTTATAACATGTTGGATGTTAGAAGGTTATCTGCAATGCAGGAAGAAAAACACATTAAGATGCAAGAACTTTTGGCTATCTGTATTAGCATAACTCCAGATGAGACGGAAAAGACAATTGAGGCTGTAGATAGGAAGGTATTCAATAGCAAACATAGAATAACTAGCTTGATGTTAGGAATGACGAATGAGGTAATAAAAGAAACATAGATGGCTTGGATCAAATTTTTACGAGAACACAGGATTCTTTACTTCACTGGAGACAAAAAATGAGATTGTAGATACACTGGTTGAAGGGAAAGGTAAAGGGATCATGGGTACTCCACCCTCAATTTTGAAGAATATCAAGATAGTGGAAATTGAGCCATGGTAAATGTACAGACCAATACAGAGACACCGATTAATACAGAGAACATTGTACAACATACTAACATTGAGGACAATTGTCCTTTGGATACTAATGTATAGGTTGAGGATACTGTTCCTAGAGAGGATCCAACAGTTGCACAGACTGCACCAAGTGGCCAAGCCACTAGTGCAAGTAAGGAGATATTAAAGGATAAATCATCAAAGAAAATAGGGGAATCTGGTAGGGAACTAGTTGCTAGCAAATCATTATTGACAATTGACACTTCTCTAGTTGAAAGGAAAACCATCACAAATATGAGTCCCACAGAATTGATGATGATGGATTCTTAGAAATTGATGAAGGAGGGAACCACAGACAAAGGGATTATAGATCAATCCATAACTATTTTGCACAGATTGGTCCTAGAGTGTAAGATTGAAAAAAAAGTGAGCCCTTTCGGCAATCTTAAGGTAATCACTGAGAACATATCAAAAGACTTTCAATCCTTACAACAGATCTCTAATAGGCAAGCACTTGAAAAATTCACTTTGGCTAAGATAGCCGCTTTTGATCAGATCATTGAGAGAGAGAAGAAAAAGATTGAGGAGAAGCTAATTTTGATAGAAAATTATTTGAAACAATGTACAAATATATACAGGGTATGTTACAATACTAAGATACTTACATCTAATGTAGATAAAAAGATAAAAGAGATACAAGAGAAAATTGCTAATATTGCTAACTCTTTTAATGGATTAATTTCACCGACAACATCAATTGATGGAAAAATTTTGACTTTGGAGAACCAAATTTATGCTCTTGAAAATGAAAGAGATAAGATCATTTAGAGATCCAGAAGTCTCAGAGGTTTGGTGAGTCCAAGATTGGATTCACTTTGTGTACATAAGAAGGAATGCATGGATATGTTGGGAAAGCCCACGCTGACAGAAGTTAATGAGAAATAATCACTTGCATATTTACTGAGTGCACTTGTATCTATCTTTGGCACATTCAAAACCAGTTGGGATACTTATATGGAGTTATTGTAGAAAGCTTACCCGGAAATCGTGAAATTGGTCAAGCTCCGGTAAGACATTTTTGAGGTATTTAATGTACCACTTTTATTCTTTGACATATTTTTTTGGAGCATTGATGTCAAAGGGGGAGTAGTATAGATGTGAAAAAGGACAAAGGGTTGCATACACTAGGGGGAGTTATAGAGTTTTTGAAATTTTGGAGTATTGGAGCATTTTTGCATATTTAGCTCAGGGGGAGAAAGGCGGGATGAAACCGGCAAATGAAACCATGACCACTTTTTGAAATGAGTGTCGCCATCAATGCCAAAGTGGGAGATTGTTGGCAATTGACACTCTATCAGTTAGGTTTCACTATGTTGTCATTGATGGCAACATGATTTTGGGTTCTAGCTTCATATGGTGTATTGCCAGACACTTCACAAAGTCTACACTGGCACCGACAGGATAGAAGATTTCTTTGGTCACTGGCA
Organism: Cryptomeria japonica; assembly: GCF_030272615.1. NCBI lineage: Eukaryota > Viridiplantae > Streptophyta > Pinopsida > Cupressales > Cupressaceae > Cryptomeria > Cryptomeria japonica. The sequence goes on from NC_081407.1 coordinate 320,654,798, forward strand.
ATGCAGGTCGACATGGTATAGTAAAGGTCATCGATATTGGAGGCCGACACATCTTGGATCCAGCATCGACAACTTGTTTTAATGTTTATTCATTTATTTTATATGACCGACATGTAATCTAATATTGTATATATCCTTGTAAGCCGACATAAGGCATAAATTTGTATAGGGTATATAGGGGAGATTGATTAGATTATTTTCTAATAATAATGATAGGATGGATATATGGATGTAATGTAATGCAAAATATATCAAAGAGACTATGTATGTGAGGAATTCATTGTAAAGGTTATTCTGGTACAAAGGTTTAGGGTTTTAACCGGAATAGACAGAGCTTAAACCAGAACTGTATTCTGGCATAGAAGATGTTGTCTTAGTTGTTCACACTTCTCTAGATTGTTGTCTAGAATTTTATGTAGTTAGTGAGGCTCCTATTTTGATTGAGCACTGTACTCTAGGATATAAGCCTTCCTGCAAGTACAGGCCCATCATATATTGTAATATCTCTTCATATAGCCAGTGGATTGATATTGGGGATCACAAATCCCACCATGGTTTTTCCTCTTTGAGGTTTTCCATGTATAAATTTGTGTGTTATGGTTCTCATTTATTTGTTTGGCTTATTGGTTTCTTTACTTCTTTCAATTATGTTTATACCGGTATACTAGTTGGTGTATGAATGTTTTGTTAAGGCTAAAATCTACTATTTTGGTATAACATCGATTCACCCCCCCCTCCCCTCTTAGTGTTATTGGTTTCCAACAAGATGTATCTGAAACCCTAACATGAATGGGTATAGGATTAGATATCTTCGATATCACCTTGTGTTGCAAAATACTGCTAAGGTAAGGGAGAGAATCTCATTTAGATGAATGAAAACTAGAGTCATTGGTACACAAGTTAGTGTTTTGACTTGTGTGGATGAAATGGATAGGTTATCGATACAAGTGTATTACTGGTAAGGAGAATATGTCAATTGGTGAGTGATGTGTTGACAATGAGTGGTTGCCAACCAGCAAGCCTATGACTTGTGTACAAGTAGGATGACCAAGGTGCTTGAGCTATTGTTTGTGATGAAGAGGCAAAATGTTACTTTAATCACATCAATAGAGGGGGTGAAGGATGTACAGGTCACCGATCTGCTATGTGGTTGTAGAAAAACAAGACTCCCACCAGATAGAGATGTAGTCACCATGTGAAGAGATGACTAACAATGAATATGCCCACACTGGATCACATGTGCCTATTTGAAGATATGCTGCACAAATAGGGAAGCCACATGAGTGCATTATAGGATGAAAATGACAAGGAATCACTCCACCAGTAAGTGGAAATTATCTCCTATTATGCATAGTATGCATCATAGTTTTGTGAGATAAGGAAGAAGAGGTAAAGGAAGGTGTTTGAAGGCTGACATTGGATCTACCAGTGAATCAAAGGAACGCCTCAAGTGCATGAGATTAGGGATATGCACTAGACCGACAGAGAAGGCATATTGTGTTGTTGGTACAGATGAAGAGTGATGGGTTTGTCACTTTGACATATCGGTTGAGACATGGTCTTAGCTGATCAGGAAGAAGGCAAGGCTAAGCAAATGCAGATAGAGGAAAATGACCAGATTGAAGAAAAAGTCTATTGAAAGATGATGGCATGGTGTCATCAAGAGTGTTTACCAGTATATAAGTCCATCGGTAATATGGACAAGGTGCAGATGAAAAAGACTTCCCATCTAATGAAGATGTGCATAAGGTAGGTTAGCAAGAGTGATAACCAGTTGAGTGTTCCACTAGAAGAGAAGCAGAGTGCAAGGTTGATGATAGACTAGTTTGAGGATTTAACTGGCAGTGTTAGTAAGTCAGTAGATGAACCCGGTAATGGAATTGGTCGGTGATCCCTTTCATACTGACACAGTTGTTCAAGTAGAGGTGGATGCCGACATGGATGCCACAAGTAGATGATGTGGAAATCTTGTAGAGGTTAGTGAAGTGTCATGTCAGTGAGGTAGCTAGCAGTTGGTTGACATTAAATATTGATTGCAAGGCTCAAGGAAGAAAAGTAGAAGATTGTAGCTTGAGATGAAGAAAACAACAAAAATCCAGAAAGGAATGATCTTGCAGATCGAAGTAGATAGAAGGATCAGTTTGTTGAGAGGATCAAGGAAGGATGATCCAATATTTGTACTTGCTTGTCAAATGAAACAACTGAGACATTTATGGTGTGTTGACAAATACATGTCGACATACAAGGCCGTGTTTGCTAAGTTTAGAAAACATGTATTGGAAGGCACGTTAATGGCAGAGATGTGCAAACAACTGTCTAGGATATCAGATTTCATGAGATCTGATTGGATTTGGTTTTCCTCAAGGTTGATGAGGAAACCCTAACTGCCTATGATTTGAATTGGCTTTTGGCAGGAAAACCAGGTTATAAATGATGAAGCCAAAATCATTGAAGGATGCTGCTAAAGGAGAGAGTATTGTCGTTGGATGAAGGAGAGTTGCTCCATGTAAAGATAAATCAGTCAAGTTCTCATCAAGGAGAGATAGAAGAGACTAAGTGTGAGGGAGAACCAAGTTGAAGTGTTCAACCGACATCAGTGAGAAAACCGACAGTAACCATACCGACAGAGAAGAAGTGGATAAGACTGCAGAGAAGGCAGCTATATAACCGACAAAAAATTGTACCTGTGGAGAGAAACAATGTTGTTGGGATGAGTAAACCAACAAAGAGAAGAACCAACAAAGTTCTAAATCAGCAGAAAGTAGAACCAGCAGAGAGAGAACCGACAGTGAATTGGACAAAAGATCCAGCAGAGTGATTTGACAAAGAGTTATAAAATCCATTTGTAATAAGAAGATAACTTTGGTATCAAAATATGTTTTTGTTTTCACTAAGTTGTAGCCTTGTGCAGGGGTTGTAGATCCTTGGGTTGGTAACCTAAATCAGGGGTTAGTGCTCCTTGGGTTGGTGCTCTAAACATTGTAATCAGAGATTGATTGTGAGGCTGGATTGGAGCAGTAGACTCCAACAACATTTCTCACCAAGTTTTTTCTCATCTTGGGTTTTCATTGTATATGTTGGTGTTATGGGATGTCCCTTTATGAGTGAATGCATGTGTGAATAGTCTCCCCACTAACCGGTAATTTTGCATTGAGTTAGATCTGATAACTTGGTATACACACATAGGATAGTTAAAGGGAAAAGTTTGAGAACCACTGAGTCACCCCCCTCTTAGTGGTACATTGTGTCTAACAAGCTCCTGATTCATCGAATTCTGAACCAACTGATCATGATACCCATATGAATAGAATGAATAATAGATCCAAACCAATTCCACAAACCAAAGCATACCAATGCATACCAGATCAATATCATAATCCAACCGTTCTACCGAAAACTAGTAAACAACCAAAATAGTCGATGTTTCCATCAATGCAACACATAATTAATTCCTCCATTTTTCCAACAATCCTTTTCTTTCTCTTTGTCTAAAGTGTCACTATTCCCTTTAGGGGTTTGAATTTCTCATGTTTTGATATCTTTTTCTTGTGTGGAATGGTGTGTCTTTTATGATTAATCTTTCTCTTTAGCAGAATATGTGATCTAGCTTTCTAATATTCTCTCTCTTTCCCTTTGAAGATTACCTCTTCTTTAGAGTTGCATTTTACATATCTTAATGTCTTTTATTGCATGAAATATTCATTCATGTGAGTATATTGTACATTTTCTTAGATATCTCCTTAGAGGTTGTGAAATTCTTCTCCTTGTCCTGACACTTGGGGGGAAATGGTTTATTTCTCTTTCTCCTTTATAAGGATCCATTTTTCCTTTGTTTAGTTGTGTTTGTTTATGATTTGATGTCATTCCTTGTCAAAAGTTGTTGTTCTCTCAAGGATTATCTCTTATGCAAGAGGTGTATGTCCTTGGCTACAACCTCTTTTTCACTCGGTAATGTATATCTATTATAAACTTACCTCTCACATTGGGTCAAAAGTGTTTTATCCTTCATCAAGAATCCCTTTCACCTAGCAATAGGGGGAAGGTAGGCATTCTTGATCTCCTTCCCTTCTTTTGGTAGAAGATGTTATGTTTGTTCAAGAATCCTCTTGGAGGTAGATGTCTTTTGAGAAAATATATCTTCTCCTCCAAGGATCCTCGTTACACTTGTTGCAAGATATCTCTCTTTCAACTATCTTATCATTTCTTGTAAGATTATTTCCTCTTTAGCTTGGATTTATGACATTATTGCCTAAAGGTTATCTCCTTGGTGTGTTGAAGGTGGGTATTCTTATTTTTAGCTTCCTTAATATATCAACATAGGGCTATGTTGACATCTTAAAGGGGGGGAGGGGCATGCATATCACCCTATTTGTACTATATTGTACCATATTCTTGCATGTCTTAGATGATATTTTTCATGCCCGAAACTAGACGCAACATTTAATATATGTCTTAGATAGGGTGCACATTCCCAAAACCAGAGAAAACAAACTCTTACACAAGATTTATTCGAAACCAAACATGTACCTATCTCAAATGAGGTTATACATTCTCAAAACCAGAGAAAACAAACTCTTATACAAGATGTTCCCAAAGCCATAAATTCACCCCTTGGCATTTGTATTTGCATTATATGTCTTAAATAGGTTGAAGCACACTCAAAACTATAGGAAACAAACTCTTATATGAGGTGTTATATATTTGAAACCAGACATCACTTGCACACACACACACGAGGATGCATGGAACTATTGGCAACAACAATGTAGAAAAATGAGAGGGGGGAGTGAATTAGTTTTCTCAAAAATCTGCATAACTTAACTCAAATTTTGATCTGATAAATAATAGTGAAAGCAAAGATCAGCATCACATCAATAACACACATAAAACCAAGATTTGTGAGGTGGAAAACTTGGTCAAGGGAAAAACCACGGTGGGAACCTACTCACAATATGATGACACCCTATTAGAAGTATATGAAATATTATAATGGGAGTGCATCTGCATTCAAGCACACTATCTAGAGCACACTACTCAAAAAAATAAGGGCTAAAACCCCAAGGAAGACTCACCATCTTACAAACATATTCGGATTACATCCGGAAGATCATGAACTAAGAAAATAAAATCTCCACATGCCTGGTTATAGTTTCGTTTAAGCACATAATACACATTCTTCTCTTTCACACTTCTTCTCTACTACTAAAGGATTAATTCATTATTCACACACACAGATACCTCTCTTACATGAATATTACATTGATTTATACATATCATTAACCTATATTTCAAGGTTGGCTCCACACTCATCACAACTAACCATAAACGCTACAATATTACATGCAGACCAAAATAGTGTCAGATAAGACATAGTATGGACCTAAATCAATTACCTCAAACATGAAACACCTCTAAGAATTATGCCTCGATCATCCACAACATGATATAATCATCTGATCGGCCAAGAAAGTTGTATAACATGAACATACCAAAGAATCAATCATGAGTACAATGATCAATGCAGGCACCAACACAAATAGGATACAATCTAGAAACATCCACAAGCATCATGAATTACACTAGCAACAACTGCACCAACTCAAATTACTAGAGTCATCATCATCATCATCATACCAAACCTCAAGAACACTTACTGAACTGACTATCAGCTTATAAAAATCACTTGCGGACCTCCAAACCATGAACCATATGAATTAAGGAAATACCAAAATATCCCAAACACTCCGCCAAATCCACAAACCAAGATATTGCAACAGAGCAAAATCTAGGATACTGATCAACACCAACAACTAAAAAACAAACCACAATACTAGATCTCATTAATCAATCAAATCTCCATGCAAACCATTGAAAATTTAGCTGAATCAACTAGAGATACTTATCTCAAAACCCTTTAATCCATAACAACTCATCTGCTATTGGAAGGAGAATAAATGGGTGAGGCTTGATGTTATTCATGTGAGATTTTCCCTGCTTCAGAAGGAGTTGCTATCCTTTTCTCTTAACAATGACTATGATGATGTTTATCTCTGGAAAAGAAATCCTAGAGGAGAATTTACGATTGCATCTACCTACAAAAACACTTTTTCTCAGACCAGTGATCCCATTTGGAGTAAAGTTTGGAACAACATTTTGATCCCTAAAGTCAATATGTTCCTGTGGCTTGCTACTCATAATAGGATCCTTACTATTGACAATTTGGTATGAAGAGGTTTTAAATTCCCTAATAGGTGTGAGCTTTGCCAGAAAGAGGAAGAATTAGTTGATCACCTTTTTTTTCATTGCTCATTTACTTGGGAAATTTGGAGTAAGCTATAAGAGTCTCAAGGATATTATTTGGCAATGGAAATTCCCCACCAAATGCCATCTTATCAAGAACCTTTGGTCCTTGACCCTCCCCATGACTTGCTGGGGCATTTGGAAAGAGAGAAACAACAAAATATTTAGGGAAGCTAAGTGCACCTCTCAGGTGGTTTTTGAAAATTTTTGCAGGGCTATAAAAGAGAACATGAACATTCCTCATAGGAATAAGAAGCAATGGTTTATTAGTGATATGAATGAAATGGAGAAAGGCATCCTCATTGAATGGAACCTAATACATAGAGTCTGTAGATCTGACAATAAGAATAGGAGAGATAATATTGTTTGGCACTTTCTTGATCATGATTGGATAAAGGTGAATTTTGATGGGGCGGCTAAAGGGAACCTTGGGAAATCTAGTGGTGGAGGAGTTATCAGAAATGCTCAAGGAGTCTGCATTGCGGCTTTTGCTTCACCTTTTGGGGTCCAAATTAATCATGTGGCCGAAGCTATGGCCATGCTAAAAGCCTCCAACTTGCTCAGGGATTCAAATTTTAAAAAAATTGGCTGGAAGGGGACTCCCTAAACATTATTTAGGCCCTCAAAGGTATAAACTCTATATCTTGGAATATTATTAACCTAGTAGAAAGTGCTAAAAAATTGTTAAATAACTATGTTAGTATTATCATGACTCACACCCTAAGAGAAGGCAATAAGGTTGTGGATATCTTAGCTAATGAAGGGGTCAATTTAGGGGATGATGTTAATTATATTGGAGAAAATCATTGTAAAAGGGATGTTAGAGAGAAATTATTTTTTGATCGTATCAATGGGTCGAGTTAATTTCATGATTATCTTTTAGGGAGCGGATTCCAAAGATAGATTTTGGGGGCGGATTAACTGTCAGTTAATGATTGCCTTTTGGCATCATTTTTCTGATCATATGCATGAGGATAATTATAATAATAAAAGCTGGTTCTGTGTAGCAATTAACATAAGTTTTAAAATAACGAAGGAGACTGTGTTTTGCAAATCCAGAATTCTTAACAAGAAGTTGGGGTTACGCCTAAGGACTATGAATAACATCTTTGGGAACTTTGACTTCTTGTTCAAAATGGGGGGGAATTTAAATAGGAATGAGCCCCCAGGATGTGATAACTGGAAGAGTGAATGAAAAGTCTGGAGAAGGCTTCATAGGTATGGTTTTACTGACTATATGGAAAAGCTCCACAGAAGCAGAAATTCAGTGTCACATGGTTTTGCTACAAGCTAGAGCAACAACAGAGTCACCTTGTTCGGGGAGATTTGGCAAATTGATGAGGATCTGGTTGCAAAGGTAACGGGGCTTTAGAAGGAGGGTACTAAATTCTATAGAGACCAGAAGTATGCAGCTGAAGCGTTCAAAAACTTCCTGAAATCAGAGGAGGAGAAGGGCAAGCTCGTAAAAAAAGATAACATTTCCTACTACATTCCCCAGTAGGTAAAGCCCTTTTGGCAAAAAGTTTTAAGGGTTTTAATGGAGTTTCTCATAGTTGATGATAGATTTACTAAAATCTATAATTATCATTTTGCAATTCTGAACTACTTCCATCATGGGACTAATATTTCCCTACCTTATTATTTAGCATCTTCTTTGAATGAAAGTCTAGCTGATCATGCTAAAAAGGCTAAGTCTTACCCTATAGCCCATTAGGGGCTTATATTGCTCATTTATGAATATTTGAAGGAAAAGGCTAGGGCTACCAATGATGACCCCCTGATCACCAATGCACACATTTCTAAGAGTTGCAAAGATTTTGATTTAGATGAGGACTAGCCTAATGCCCCTACGCACAAGAAAAGGAGAGCGGATAGTGAAAATGTGGAAATGGAGATGCACTGTGATGAGGAGGAAAAGGGGAAGGACACTAAAACTAAAATGGAGAGTGAGAAGGATGAGAATGTGGGTGAAGAGGAAGAAGGGGGTAATTCTAAAAACCCTCACTCTAACCCTTTGGGCTCGGACAGTGGGAATGTTGCTTGCACTCTAAGAAGGAAGACAACCCTAACTTTGTAGGCACTGAGAAGGGTAGGGATTCTATGAATACCATTTTGAACACTGCCCGTAACTGTACCATGGAATCCTTCAACTTCCAGAAATGGGTTGTGGAAAACATCACTAGTATGAAATGTAAACATAGTGATCTGAATAACAAGATAAATAAGTTGATTAAGGATAATAATCTTGGGAAAAAGGATGAGGAGATGGAAACCAGTGAAGCCAAGGAGGAAATCGAGATGGAAGAGTGGCTGGAGAAAGACCTGATCAAAGGGGATTTGAAACACCTTGAGGATGTGGTCAGAATGTTGAAAGAACAGGTAGAGGAGGATAAAGACAATATCAATACCCGGGTGGCCCGTATTGAGAAGGCTCTGAAAAGTTTCATGAACCACAACCTTCAGGTCCTAAAAGTTTCTTCACAAAATATGAACTCTCTAGTGGATTATTTGGAGAGGAAAAATCAGGATAAGAATCTGGTGATCATTGAAGATGTTCTAACTTCCAGCACCACCCATCAAATTTCCAGGCGAAGGACTAGGCAGAGCACTACTGAGATGGAGGTCAAAATGAAAGATATCCAGCTGAGATAGGAGAGCAAGGATCTGAGGGAAGCGGCCAAGGCAATGATGCTTTTGGTTCAGAATGCTGAGGAGTCTATCAAAGTTTTCAAGTGATTTGTAATACTGGGTTTGGGAGGCCAATTTCTTGTTGGCTCCTTGCTATCTTTTTGTCCCAGATGCTGGGTTTTTTGCTGGTTTTTTGTAGCTGTTTTGTTTTGTTTCTTTCATGCTCATCTTTCGTTATGTAAGCTGGTTTCAGGTCCCTTAAAACCTATTTTTTCCTTAATCAAAAATTAAAAAACAACTCATCTGCAACACACTGGCCAAACCAACTCACTTTATCTGACTGTAACACTGGAAAACATAGAGGAATACATTGACATCAATGACAACAACACATTCCAGCAAACTTGTCAACAATATCCAACAATATCCTCCTTTGGCATTGATGGAAACATATAAATGTGAAAAACAATCAATGCAAAGAAAGAAAATAATTAGCTCCCCCTTAGATTATGCACACAGCTTAACACAGGTTTTTCACATAGCTCTCTCCCCCCCTTTGACATCAATGCAAAAGGGCGCAGTTATTTGCATAGCTCTCTCCCCCCCATAATTAGAGCATCTGTACCACAACACTGACTACTCCCCATGAGTAGCACCCACCTCATAAATATGGATCATAGTATATCTCGCTATGAAATCCATCAGACTGATGCAACATAATGCATCTTAGTTCTCAGTAGGAGGGTCAATCACCCCTAACTTCTCTCTGAGATACTCAAAAGTATCCTTAGGAAAAGGCTTAGTAAAGATATCTGCAATCTGTTCCTTTGTAGATACATATTCCAATCTAGCTTCCTTCTCATTAACCTTCTCTCTCAAGAAATGAAACTTGATTTATATATGCTTAGTCTTAGAATGCATCACTGGATTCTTAGAAATGTTAATAGCACTTGAATTATCATAGTATATAGTAGTAGGCTCATCATAAACAACTCTAATATCCTTCAACATCCGCTTCATCCACATCACCCAAGTTCAATTGCTGGAAGAAACAATGTATTTTTCCTCAGTAACAGATTAAAAAATAGCATTTTGCTTCTTACTCATCCATGAAACTAACTTCTTACCCAAGAAAAATGCACCACCACTAGTAATCTTCCAGTCATCAACATCAATTTAAGCACTCAAATTAAAGTCATCATCTTTAGGATGCCATAAACCAAAATGAATTGTCCCTTTCAAGTATTTGAAAATTCTCTTAAGATTAGTAACATGAGATTCCTTAGGATCAACTTTAAATCTACCAACAAGGCACACAACATTCATAATATTTGGACTGGTCTTAGTCAGATAGAGCAATCCACCAATCATAGATCTGTATCTGGTCTGATTAGCCTTCGGAGAACCATCATCCTTAAGCAACTTACATCCAGTCACCATAGGAGTACCAACTGACTTTGAGTATTTTAATTAGATTTTTATATTTTATATTTTATATTTTATTTTTACTGAAAGTAGGTCATTAGAACTAAAATATAAGGTTGATTATCTGGTCAAGAAAAAATACTAAAATTTTGAAAGAAATATGATGCAATAGAAAAAAGAATCTATGTCAAGATGATATAATTATTTTTCTAATTTGGATAAATGATTAAGAAAAAAGGTGGCGGGAAGTGGAAAGAGTTATATTTTAGCACACAAGTTTTTAAATTTATTGAAAAATATATATTTATAAAAAATAGTAAAAAATATATCCATGCACTAAAGTTTCAAGTTATTAATATACACAAAAAAAAAATTTTAAAAATAAAATTTACTAAATAAAGTGTGGTAGCTTGTGTAACTTCAATTTCAACATTTTATCAACAACTAAATTATAGTGTTTACTTTATAAAAAACTACATTCAAATAATTTTTTAAATTTTTGTTAAAATTATGGACATTAAATAGACAAAAGAATATAAATTTTATTAGTTTACATCATTTCAAAATTCAAAACATATATTTCACTTTCTATTGAGTTAATTTAAAAATTTGAATCAGCATTGACCATTTCCTTTATAAAAGTGTGACACAGCTTTGCACTTTTACCTCATGAAGAAAGGTTGAATTGACATCCATCTGATATACTTTGAAGTCCTTGTAAGCAGCATAAGAAAGAAATAATCTAACAACTTCAATTCTTGCCACCAAAGCAAAACTCTCCTCAAATCAATTCCTTCCATATGAGAATATCCCTTACAAACAAGTCTTTCTTTGTTCCTAACTACTTCACCTTCCCCATTTAATTTGTTTTGAAACACTCATTTAGTTCCAAATGCATTCTTATCCTTAGATCTAGGAACAAGAATCCATGTATTAATCTTTTCAATTTGGTTCAATTCTTCTTCCATTTCTTTAATCTAATTTTCATCTTTGCATGCTTCATTAACATCCTTAGGTTCAATCTTAGAAATCAAATAATACTCTTCAACAATTCTTCTTCTAGTCTACACACCTTTATTCTTATCACCTATGATCTAAATCTTTGAATGATTCAATATTACATACCTGGGAGTCTTAGAATTTTCTTGATTTTCAGACTCTTGAGCTCTCCCTTTTGCACTAGCCCTTGTACCTTCTCCTTCATTCTCTATATTTTCTGGAACAATTTGAACTTGATTATGGGTTTGCACTTGTTTTCCTTTATTTAAACTGATATTCTAATCATCTGAATCATATCCACAAGATCTGATCTGTCTCTCATTGCTTTCATCAACCATCACATTAGCTTTCTCAACTATCTTTCTCAATCACTTATTATAACACTAGTAGGCCTTTCTCTTAGTAGAATAACCAAGACAGATTCCTTCATTACATCTAGCATCAAAATTTCTTAAATATTTATCTCTTCTGATATAGAATTTACTTCCAAAAATTCTAAAATATCTAACTGTAGCAACATGACCAAACCATAGCTCATAAGGAGTCTTAACGGTATCACCTTTGATATGCACCCAGTTAAGAACGTATACAATAGTACTCACAACTTCTCTCCAATACACAAGAAAAATAATTCCTTCAATCATCATGGTTCTAGAAGCTTCCTAAATTTTTCTATTCTTTCTCTCCACAACGCCATTCTGTTGAGGGGTCTGTGGAGTAGATAACTATCTTTTCACCCCATGATTCTCTTCACAAACTGCTTTAAACTCTCTGAAAGTGAATTCACCACCTTTGTCACATCTCAGACACTTCATCTTCAATCCAATCTCAACCATAGCTTTGAAAATCTCAAACTTCTCCAATGCTTCAATTTTTTCCCTTAAGAAAGTAACCCACATCATCCTTGAATAGTCATTAATAACCAACATGAAGTACCTATCACCCTGCAAGCTTCTCACTCTAGAAGGACCACACAAATCAGTTTGCACAAGATCCAACAATCCATTAGAATAATATTGTTTTCTTTTGAAAGTGTATAAGGTAAAAAGTGATGATGAAAACAATAATATTGAAAGACTAATAAAGATCCAACCAGAAAACCCTAGCATAACAATGAAAAGAATCCACCATACACAAATGAAGATACCTAAGATCATGCAAATAAACAAAATAAAACAAGATATACCATTCACATGTCTAGTAGGGTTTCAATCTCCATTTCTTCCTATCTCCATTGATCTTGTTTGATATATTTGCTCTCAAATTTTATGTGTTCATGAGAGCTCAACAAAGAATGGAAATGTAGTTGATAGCTTGATCACAAGAAGGTTTGATTACATAAGATCGACAGTAAGAAATGGAGGGATAAGATTAAGAGGTGTAAAGATAAATAGTAGGCTAGGATTAAAGAGTAGGTAGAGGAAATAATTAAATGATAAAGTGGGTAAGTAAGAGAAAAATTAAGAGATGAATGATATGTGTCATGGGTAGAAAAGATAATGAATTAATTAAAAAAATAAAGAGTCATTTAATTAATAGAAGAACGGGGATAATTAAATAAATAAAAGTATTTATTTAAATGAGGAAAGGCTTAGAAGAGTATAAATGAATTAATTAAATAAATAAATAAAGATTTATTTAATTAATAGAAGACTTTGGATAACATAATTAACTAAATAAAAATATTTCTTTAATTAGACAGAGCAAATTTAGGTGTCTACATTTTGCCCCTCTTTGAGACAATGCAGCTTGTCTCGTTGGCTCAAATAAGATAAGATGAACCAATACAAAGTTTCCCCATGATAGGAATGATGTGCCCCCTAGTGAGATTGGATGAAAATGTTTTAAAATATCGTAGACAATCTCTCGATAAGAAAAAAAGGCTAGAAAGGACTGACAAGCCTGACATAGGAGACTAGGGTTAAGTAACCTATATGACAGGACCAGAAGGAAAAACATCCTCATTTGCATCCACACACCTAAGAGATTAGAGTGCATTGAGAGATCTTAGAGAAGTCAAAGCATCCCACAACGATGGATAGAGTTCATAGGTTCGATCGAGTCAGGCAATAGCAGAGACCAAATGACATGGGTGAGCCGGTAAGTACCTCAAAGACTCTTTATACATTCATGCATTTATTGTTGTCATTAATGAACTTTAGGGTAGATAAACAAAAATGAAAAATCGGTAAAAGGTCATTTTAATGAGTCTAGGTCGGTGCTGAATGTGTTTGCATAAAATAGGTGCATCTATTTTTGGTATGGTTGCATATGTGCATGCAATCACGTCTAGGTATAGATTGTGATGTGTCTATACTTAGAAGGAACGTCTATGTCAAAGGGGTGAATTTGTGAAAGACAAGTGCGTTTGTGTAGAATACCATTGTATCTGTGATTTACAAGAGCATCTAGGGAAAGAAGCCACGTATGGGTTGGTTAAAACCACGTCTATGTTGTAAAAACATGTCTATGTCTAAGTAGGCTAGTATCAACAGTTCTGTGATGAACATACGCTATCAATTGGATAAGCTACTAAGAGGATACACTCAAGAAGGTTCCCTAGGGAGACAAACTAAGGGATAGGCTAGAATTGATAATTCTATGATAAACATACGTTGTCAATTGGATAAGCTTTTGAGAGGATACACTCAAGCAGGGCCTCTAAATAGGATCCCGTGTAATGTGATGAACATATACACTAAGATGCAATGCCATGTGATAGATATAAGCACTAGGATAGAAATAGAACTATGTGATGGACATGAGTACCACTAGGGTTGAAGTAGCACTATGTGATGAACATGAGTACCACTAGGATTGACATGATTGATTTGATTGGTTGTAGGAGTACTTGCCCCAGATTGAGTTATGGGAGAGATTCCCTATGACACAAAGTTTATGACAAGAGTTGACCTTTGAGGAATGGGCAACTATCGAGGCTATGGGATTGAGATACATCATGTACTTGCCTAAGATTTGGGTGAACATAGGATTACTGACTTCTCTAGTAGAGGGATGCTGCTCTGAGACTTGTTCATTTCATTTGCTAATTAGCGAGATGCCAGTCACCTTAGAGGATGTTTATCGAATACTGCAGATATTGATCCATGGGGAGCTTGTGACTTATGATAGAGAGGGAGACAAGGATGCATTGAGATGGGTCTTTGCTACCCTGGAGCTGGAGATGAGATCTAGACATGTTAGCTAGGAGGTTATGCATTCTACTAGATGTTGACTATCAACAATGGTTGGAGGAGTGATTAGTGGTTACTTTTGTGTTAGAAAGCAATAACACTGAGAGGTGTGGGGGTGAATCAATATTATACCAGAATAGTAGATTTTAGCCTTAACAAAATATTCATACACCAATTGATATACTAGTAAAAATAGAATTGAAAGAAGTAATGCAACCAATAAGCCAAATGCATAAATGAGAACCATAACACACAAATTTATACGTGGAAAACCTCAATGAGGAAAAACCATGGCGGGATTTGTGACCCACAATATCAATCCACTGACCATATGAAGAGATATTACAATATATGATGGGCCTGCACTTGCAGGAAGGCTTATAGCCTAGAGCACACTACTCAATCACAATAGGAGCCTCACTGACTACATAAAATTCCAAACAACAATCTGAAGAATAGTGAACTTCTAGGATAGCATTTTTTATGCCAGAATATAGTTTCAGTTTAAGATCTGTCTGTTTTGGTAAAAACCCTAAACCTCTGTACTAGAATAACCCTTACAATGAATTCCTTGTATACATAGTCTCTCTGATATATTCCACATTACATCACATCCATATATCCATCCTATCATTATTATCCTTCTTACACAATGATCTAATCAATCTCCCCTATATACCCTATACAAATTTATGCCTTATGTTGGCTTACAAGGATATACACAATATCAGATTACATGTCGGCCATATAAGATAAATGAATAAATATTAAAACAAGTTGTGGATGTCGAATCCAAGATGTGTCAGCCTCCAATACCGATGACCTTTACTATGCCATGTTAGCCTGCATTTCCGATGGCCAAAGAAATCTTCTATCCTGTTGATGATGGTGTTGGTGCCGGTGTTGGTGCCAGTGTAGAGTTTTGTGAAGTGCTTGTTGATATACCATATGAAGCTGAAACCTAAAATCATGTTGCCATCAATGACAACATAGTGAAACCTACCAATAGAGTTTCATTTGCCAACAATCTCCCTCTTTGGCATTGATGGCAACACTCATGTGAAAAATGGTCATGGTTTCAACCGTCGGTTTCATCCTACCCTGCTCCCCCTGAGCTGAATATACAAAATACTCCATATCACCAAAATTCCAAAAATTATGTCGCTCCCCCTAATGTATGCAACTTTTCATTCTTTTTCACATGTATACTACTCCCCCTTTGACATCAAGCCCAAAAATTTGTAAAAGGAATGTCAAAGAATAAGTATTGTACACTGAATACCAAAAAAAATGTCTTACTGGAGCTTGAACAATTTCAATATTTACGGGTAAAATTTCTCTAATAACTCTACATAAGTATCCCAACCGGTTTTGAATGTGTTGGAGATAGATACAAGTCCACTTAATAAATATGCAAGTGATTCTTTCTTATGTCTGACTTTTACCGTTGTGGGCTTACCAAGCATATCCATGCATTCCCTCTTATGTATACCAAGTGAATCCAATCTTGGAATCACCAAACCTCTAAGAATTCTGGCTCTCCAAATGATCTTGTCTCTTTTCTTTTCAAGAACAAAAAATTGATTCTCCAAGGTCAAAATTTATCCATCAAAAGAGTTAGCAATATTAGCAATATTTTCCTGTAACTCCTTTACCTTCTTATCTACATTTGTTGTAAGTATCTCAATATTACAACATACCTTGTATATATTAGTACCTCTTTTCAAAGAATTTTCAATCAAAATTAGCTTCTCCTCAATCTTTTTCTTCTCTCTCTCAATGATCTGATCAAAAGCGACTCTCTTAGCCAAAGTGAATTTTTTAAGTGCTTGTTGGTTAGAGATCTACTGTAAGGATTGAAGCTCTTTTGATATGTTCTCTATGATATCCTTAAGCTTGCCGAAAGGGCTCACTTCATTCTCAATCTTACATTCTGGGACCAATCTGTGCAAAACCATTATGGATTGATCTATAATCCCCTTGTCTGTGGTTCCCTCCTTCATCATTTTCTGAGCAACCATCATCATTAGTTCTGTGGGACTCATCTCTATGATGGTTTTCTTTTCAACTAGAGAAGTGTCAATAGTCAATAATGATGTTCAAGCAACTAGTTCCCAACTAGATTCCTCTATTTTCTTAGATGATTTATCCTTTAATACCTCCTCACTTGCACTGGTGGCTTCACCACTTGGTACAGTCTATGCAACTATTGGTTCCTCTCTAGGAATAGTAACCTCAACCTATACATTAGTATCCGAAGGACAATTATCCTTGGCATTAGTATCTTGTACAATGTTCTCAACATTAACCAGTGTCACAGTTTATGTCTGTATATTTACTGGTGGCTCAATTTACACTATCTTGATATTCTTCAAAACTGAGGGTGGTGTACCCATGATCCCTTTACCTTTCCCTTCAACCAGTATTTCTACAATTTCTGTCTTTGTCTCCGGTGAAGTAAATAATCCTCTATGTTCTCCCAGAAATTAAATCCAAGCCTTTTGTGTTTCTTTTATTATCTCATTCATCCTTCCTAACATCGGGCTAGTTATTCTATGTTTTCTATTGAATACCTTCCTATCTGTAGCCTCAATTATCTTCTCCATCTCATCTAGAGTTATAGAAACACAGATAGCTAAAAGTTCTTGCATCTTAATGTGTTTATCTTCTTGCATTGCAGATAACCTTCTAGCATCTAACATATTATATAACTCTGTTGGTATTTGACTTTCTATCTAAATTAATGCTTTCTTATAGATATCTAAATATAGAAGAATTGCTTCCTCTACCTTTCTCTGTTCATCAACTTCTAATGTATCATAATAATACTTAACATTTTTCAGCATCCCATCCTTAGTTATTTCATCAACAATTTCAGCACAAGTCATAGGTGGTATAATAGTCACATTACCAGTCTCTAGTGCCAAATCAATGTCACTCTTCTTCCTCCTCCTAGTAGCACTAGATGCAGCTGATGGTGTGGCCTTAGGTGCCTGCTTCTATGCTGGTAATTTGATGGTAACCTTCCTAACCGGTTGTTTCTTCATTTCCACCTTAGGTTCTTCCGGTTTCTTCCTCACAACTCTTTTGAAAGCTAACAGTATATTGTCCTCTAACTCTGAATCGGCAGTCACAAGTTCAATGTGAACTATTAGATCCTTCCTCTTTCTTCCTCTCTCTGAGACAACATCAATGAGTGCCTTAATGTCCTTAGAAACTTTCTATACAAACTTGGTTGCCTTACCTTCTAGTTTTTCCCTCTTCTTCTGACTGAACTCAGTTTCAACCTTAAAAGTCTTCTGCTGTGAAGTTCAACAGGGTTTTTCTGCTTCATCTATATCTACATCAAGTAGAATTTTTGCATATACATCAAGAATTAATGCATCCACCTCATAGCCCATTTCAGCCATCCAAATCTTCTGGGCCTTGACTGCCTCCATGAGGGTCTCATCTTTCTTGACCATGAAACATATGTTGGTAGAGTATTTCTCTATTATACGCTTAGGTACTCTTATTCTAGACCCCATAGATTTTTGAAAATATTTTAAGTAACTGCATTTCTTTGGAAACCACACAGAGAGGATGTTGGTTATGGTCATGGATTTGGGTCTGCACCTACCAATTGCCTTGGTTTGAAAATTTTGATGTCTTTTATCTACTACACCAGAACCCATAGTAGGGAAATCATTTACTTGAATGTTTTTAAACCTTCACCAACGTTACACATCTGTAGGAGGACATTGGCACTATGCCTACCAATTAAATTTGCTTTGAAAAATTCAGCCTTTGCTTGCAACCCCAAATTTCGGGGGAAATTGGTTTACCTTTACTACATTTTGCTTGAGGTTTTACATGGCCTGCTCTACCCATTCCATGCTACACCTACAGATTGCATTGGTTTGGAACTTCATTTTAACCCTCCCTCACCTCCATGCAGGGGCATAGGAAGAGGCACGCGAGTGAGGCTCTACACCAATTGCATTTACTTGGAAGTTTTAGAATGCCTTCCAAACACCACGCAGGGGAATTGGTTTGAAACTTTAATTTCCCTCCTTTTCACGCCATTCAACACAATGCAAGCCATTTACCTGCCAATAGCATTTGCTGAAGGTTTATTAAACCTTTTCCAGCTGCCATGTTCCTCATACACCATACGCACTTCAAAAAACTCACGTGCAGTAGGTGAGATGTTAGCTTTGGGCCTGCCATTGCAGCTACTTGAAAGTTTCCAATGCCTTTTCATCTAACGCAGGCCATGCACCTATCAGTTTGCATTAGTTTGAAACTTTTCTCTTAACATTTACCTCACCATGCAAAGGGAATTTGACATTTACACCTTGTTTGAATTTCTAAGCCTTTTCAAACTACCACATTACACCCACGCACAGGCAAGGAGACGTTACACCTGCAAACTATAATTTGTTGGAGTTTACTAAAGCCTTTTCAATGCCATGTTTTGACATTGAATGACCATCATATCTGTAAGTGTCCATCTCCAGAATCTTAAGACCTGGAGCATAGTGTCCTTTCTTGTAATATGCTGAGCATTTTGCTGCTCACCATTCTGTTGTACCCATGCCATAATTATTATTCTCACACACAAGAACTATAGGCAAGTTTCACAAAGCAGCCATATTAAAAGCTTCATAAAGTTACCCTTGATTTGCAACACCATCACCACAAAGAGTAAATGATACTCCATCTACTTTTTCATATTTAAGGGCAAAGGCTAGACCACATCCAAGTGGAATGTGTGCTCCAACAATTCCATAGATGACAAGTAAAATGAAGTCGCCTCTCACCATCCAACTGGCGAATTGCACTCTTCCTCTATTCTTTATCTAGTCACAAGGATGAAGTGAAATATTCTCCCACCAAACCAAATTGCTAATTACAGTCGAGTTGGTACTGATATACATTGCCATGAATTAAGAATATTTCACTGTAAAATTAATGCACGAGCATGAGCCAGATCAGGCCCCAAAGTGGGTCCGACTAATTTTTTCTGTTTTCATGCAACTGACCTTCAAAATGCCTCAGAAACCTTAAACATACCTCTGGAGTTGATTGGCATAGTTTTCTGATCATTAAACTGAGTTTTGCAACTTTCAGGCGCTTATGCCACATTTTCGCATTTAATCCCAAAGATGTAATTTTCAAACTAGTCAAAGCACCTTTTTGGACTTCACAAACTGGCAAGCATGTATTTTGATATACAAACATTAACTCTGCCAAGTTGTTTCTCAAGATGAATCCCGAGTGAAGAAATATTAATGGTCAAAGATGACCAAATGGCTCTGTCAGCACTATGAACCTGATAAAACCAATGCGCAGGGACCCCAAAATGCCTTTCTTAAAAATATCAAACAATCTTCATAGACCCCCAAATCTGGGGCATAGGTACCTTGAGGTAAAAATAAGACCTTGGAATGCTTAGTTTGACCAGGAAGCTGACTGGTGCAAATAGTGCGCTCATGAAAATAGCAACTTTAACTGATGTAGTAATCAAAATGTAGAAAATTGAATGAAGTGGCTCAAGAAATCATCTTGGAAAACTTATCAAACAAATTCATAAAGACCTGAAACTTGGGATGTGGACTCACCTATATGCACAGAATTCAGTGCACTTTGAATTTCAATATGATGACCAACTGGGTAAAAGTTATAGGCACTCAAAGTAGGCTATTTAATAAAATTTGCATTTGCACCTATGATGCACTTTCAGCTCACCCCTTGAAATGGGTACCTAATAAATTGATCCAAACTAAATTCAAAGAGTTGCAAACCACTTTGTAGGCCAAATGAAAGGTGTACAACAAATTTCAAAGCTTTACCTCTTGATGATTAACTGGATCCATTTTACATGCCCTCAAAGTAGGCCTATTAGGTTGATTCATTAGGTGGTCATTTGAAAGTGCATATGCAAAATTTTAAAATGGGCCTTTCAAATTCACCAAATTTAATGAGTCCCAATAGTGGCTCTGACTGGGGATGGTTAATTGCAAGATCAACACAAGAATTCCGAATTTATGGTAGAGCAGACCACCCAAAAATGGAAAACTTCTCTTCTAAAAAACAAAGGGTTCCTTATTCTACCCAAACAACAGGGTACTTTATTGAAAACCACACAACTGAAGCAAATCAACTATACAAAATATACAACTTATAAATGGCCCCGAGCCATCAAAACTAAAATCAATTCTTACCTCTATCAAACACATGATTTTCGTTTCCATAAACTGGAGGTAAGCTGGAAGTTTCATTGTTATCCGCCTGATCAATTACACTTCCATTTCTAATCAGCTGATCACATAAATCATAATCATCAACATGTCCATAATCATTCAATCTTTGAAAACCAAACAAATGCTGAAAGGGTTGGTCACTCGGTGGCATAAGAGTGTCATACTCTTTACCATTCTTTCCCAGCTAAAAAGAGAAGTAACCCAACTTAGTCTGAAAGTTGAGAACATCAGGCACATCTCTATTGCTAGTTTTCTCAAATGATAAACACTCTTCCACAATGATGGCTTGCAAACTAGAGAGGAAAACTTCCTCATAAAATGATTGCACTTCATCATGTTGATCACAATTTCTATCAGCAGTTTGCACAAGTAAAGACACATGATTGTCATTTTTCAATGGTTGATTTGCCACTTGCAAATCAGGGAAGATCAATTCAGATTTGTTATGCCCTTTAAAAGCAAGATCCACACAATGGATATTAAATTTTGAGTTCATGTCAACATATGAATCTACATCTTCACACCTATCAACCGTATATGCATTTTCATCTTGTCCATCACTCAAATCAAATATAGGGAAAGAATCAACAACATATGCATCATACTTCACACCCTCAAAAACATCATCAGTATCAAAACATGTAATGGTTGGGTATGAGAGATTGGGCACACTTTTGGATGCATACCTCTGAAGATTAGCAGCTAAGAGCTCTAAGATTTGTTCACTACTTAGTGAACCTTCTTCTTCATTTTCATTTTACTTGGCTTCATCCTCTGTGTTGTAAACATTGTCCCAATCTGATAAAAGTAGTAAATTTGCAATGCTCATGTCTTTATGCACATTTATTTCATCATTACAACAACTTGCATCCACATCATAACCTTTATCATGCTGCTATATGTTGCAACATAGTTTCATAACTGGGGTTGCAAACATCTTGTGGATTGAACTTGACAACAAGGTGATCTATGTCATTAAGATCTGAAACCTCAATGGGCTCATCATTATTTGAACAATTACTTATGTTATCACAAGTTTCTTCTTGCTTTGAATACACATCTAAACCATCATGCTGAGAATAAGAGTTACCTTCAACATCATAAGAGGTATATCCACTCATAGATTCACCTCCATCACTATACACTCAATCTCATCTATCCATTCTTTAATCCATTCAACACTTTCTTCTCTCAAGGTAGTAGACCAATTAACCGAGTCAGGCTCATCAAGCTCCAAGAATAACTCAATCTAAACAAACTCATGGGGTCTAGCATCAGCTGAAAGCTCATTTAATGCAGCTATAAATCTTTCATAGGAAACATATGATGACTCTTCCTCTTTTCTTTTCCCTACTTTCTTTCTTAAAAACAAGATAAACTTCTCTTGGATCCTTTTAAGACATGTTTCAATCTCCCTATCAATTTCTTTCAAATTTGACAAAGGATTTTTAGATCTAGGAACTACATCTAGATCCATCAAGTTTATAACATTTGTTGAACAATTATTTGGACAATGCATCCTACTGCTTTACAAACTCCTTTCAAAACATGTGCAGTCATAAATTTTCAGAATCACATACTTCTCCCATCAGTTAACTAAATTTTTTTTTAAAACATGAAGTATGTAAATAGCAAATTTATTTTCCTTTCTATGGTGACTTTTTCACCTTATAAGTGTAAAGCAGAAAAATCGAACCCTAGGTGTTCCTCCCCCCCACTCCAAGGAGAGAGAAAGGAGGGTCACTAGGGTTGACGGTTTTCACTTAGGAGAGACTTTACATTCAAAAGAGGGGTTGAAACCCACAAGATCCAATCTCACACAATGCAAGACTGGATTCTAAATGAGTTTCAAGGGTTAAGACATCAAGGATACCCTCTTTTGTAAAGAATGTAGATAGAAGGATTGAACTAGGAATGCATGTAAAGTAGGAAAGATTCGCTTATAGATAGAGATAGGGATACGAGATGAAGCTACGGACCTGGAATTAGTAGTAAAATGTCAAGACGATGCTGTTCTGCAAATTTGACCGAAAGTTGACTGGATGATGGCACCCGGAGTGCACACGGTCCTCTGAAAAATCCGCGAAACGAAGGTGGATCTGTTCGTCTCTGCACAAGGATTCCAGATCTTCAATTACAGCCGTGTACCTGCAACCTACACATAGAAAAGAGAGGATGATTGGGGGGTTAGGGATTAGGGGTTTTCCTTTAGGTCAAACCCCGGTTTTGGAATTAACCAAGAAATGAGAATGCTGTAAATGTAAATGTTTGTAATGTAAACAAGTACTGATACCTTGTTGTAAGAATGCTTGTATTCTTACATGCGAAGGTGTAATGATGTTGTATGTTATATGTTGTAGGTGATCTCCTCTTCAATGGTTGAATCCTTGTCTTGAATGCAACACCTAGCCTTGAATGGAGACTTAGAATGCTCAATTGCTTGAAGGAATACTTGAATGCTTGAATGTTTGAATGTTTGGATGTTTGAATATCGCTTCCGCCTCTTGTTCTTGCTTATTTCCTTCCTTCCTCCCTTTCTAGGAGAGGAAAATTAGTTTATATACTTGTCAATTAGGGTTGAGAGACTGATTTTTATGACCTCAGGCCAACCTAGAAGCATCATTTTCCGAATTGCAAACTTAAAGAGCCGATGCCCAACGAGAGACCGGGCCCAAAATAGGGCCAGGGACCAGGGCGCTGGGCACCATGGTCTTGGGGGACCAGGGCACTAGGTGCCATGGTCTAGAAGGACCAGGGCACTAGGCGCCATGGTCCAGAAGGATCGGGGTGCTAGGCGCCATGGTCCCACCTCCCGGGACAGTAGGGTGTAAGGAAGGATCAGGCCAAGGTGCAGAAATATGCAGTTTTTGATGTTACAAGCAGGTTTCGGGGTCTCCATTCAGTTTCAACATTGCGCCACCATCATGAAGACCCAAATGCAGTCAAAATTGCAAGTGTCACAATTTTAGGACACTACATTTAGCCCCCACTTTAGCGGGAGTACAAGCGTACGCCCATACTTCTGGTAAAGTACAAGGAAACAACATTGAAAAAATTTCACCACGTCAAGGAGGCAAGATACACCAAGCCCCCAGTGGACTAAGGATCTTACGACTTCGATTGACAAAGTAAAAGGGAAGATTATGAGGGAGAACCATGACTGTCAGTAGTAAGGTTCCCTCACTATGAGTCATGCAAGAAAAATACCAAAAATTTTCAAGGCAAAGCTAAGTTCACCAAGAAACTTTCAAGTATCTTGAAGAGATATGAACGAGATGTATGCCCCCCTACATTAAATCGATTGCACATGCCTCATCGGGGGTGATTGCTTTAAGGTAGTGATACATATAAGAAATGAGAAGGGAAAGGAGCACGTTATCACAAGGATTTAACCACCAAGTGTGAGATAAGCCCAAGGATAATAGACACAAAACACAAAGCACAAGGTGACTTCGCTTTCCTCGGGGTCAGTATGCTATATGATAATTCATGTATATCATATGTATGTATGCATAATTGTTCTTCATTCCCCAATCAAGGAAGGTGACCTAGAAGAAGGGAACACATGTGTCTTTTGAGTCAACATGAAAGAGACCAAAAGAGATCTCAATGCTTTGCATCATCCTCAAGTAAACAACACTAAGGACAACAAATAGAAGAATGAGAGTAACACATAGAAGAAGTAACAAAAGAGATCAAGAGAGGAGGAGAGAGTCTGCTATGCTAATGAAACTAGTCTAGCACGTCATCTACCCCCTGATCTTGCTGATCAACATTTTGGGAAGGCAGGAAACACGCTAGAGGAGGAACATCCAACACAACAGATGGAGCTATCACAAGATCCAAACAAGGGCTATGTTCATGTTCCATGCCACGTTGTTCTTGTCTAGGAGCTAGGATAAGTGCTTTAGAAAATGCGTTAGATAAATGGTTATCAACATCAACATATTCATATTCACTATCAGAAGAAAGAGGAGTAACATTTTCATCATGAATAACATTTTCATCTATATCATCATCAAGATTTATAAAAATAGGATCTTTAACTCGCACAGGATCAAGACCATCATGCACCTTATGTTTAGGAGATTTTGGCTCAATTTTTGGCTGAGGAGAAAATGGAATAATACTATCTGAAGGTGTTTTTGGGGATTGCAAAGTTTGAGAAGTAGCTGCCTGAGCTCTAAGATGACGCTTTCATCGGCGTTCACGTGCAGACCAATTTCGTCTAGTCTTAGTAGGAAGTTGAGAAGATTGAGGAGGAGGAATGTTCTCATCCTTTTCACTTGGGTGTTTAGGTTTTAGTCTCTTAGGTTGAACAATAGGAGAAGAGGAAGGTCTCTTCTCTCCATAAGAGGAAGGAGGAGGAACTGCTCCATATAAAGGAGGAATATTTGGTTTAGGAAGGAGACCAAGTCCATCATGACGAGGAGGTATAGGTCTACTTTTAGGAATTTTATTAGTCATAGACATAGTCACATTCATAGGGATGGGTTGGGAATCTTCTTGAGGAAAGACATTAGTTTTATCTTTCAAAGGAAGAACTTCCTTCTCAAGAATGATAGGAATATCAAGTTTGGGTGCTCTAGGTTCACTTAGAGATAGGATCATATCTTTTTTCCACTTTTGATAAGATTTGAAAAGATGATCACTCCGCGGTGGAAGAGATTGGAATTGTTTAGGCCAAAGATAATCAATAGGAACGCTAGAAGTTCTTTCAGCTTGTTTAAAGAGACTATGATTGGCAGTAATAATTTCACCATTATGGGGAAATTTCAAACACTTGTGAATAGGGGAAGCAATAGCTTTCATGGAAGATAGCCAAGGATAGCCTAGCTTCACATGAAATTGTTCGGATGATGGAATAATAGAAAAGTCTACATCAAGGGATTTGTTATGGACCTCAATAGGTAATGTAATAGAACCAATTGCAGGAGAAGAAAATGCATCAAATAGTTTCACGACCACATTTGTTTTGTCATAGATCACTTGATTCAATTGCAAAGTAAAAATAAATTCTTCAATAATGACATTAACCATGCAAGAAGGATCAATAAGCACTCCACGGCAAGGTGTATTCTTGACTTTTGCAACTATATATAAAGGACCATCAAGTGCCCTAATAGTTTCACTGGAATCAAATGTGATAGAAGGTTCTTTAGGGATTTTCTATTGTTCCACAAAGTTAATCACATTCGGAGTCATAGACACAAGACTATCAGGTGAGAAAGAGGAATCATTAGTCTCAACCACATTAGAGGTATGAGAAGGTAATGGATCAGTAAAAATCTTAATATTTTGGTTAGGAGGAGCTACAGATGTGTTGCCTTTATCATTCACACCAGAAATAGAGATAGTATTATTATCAATCAAATCTTGAATTTTACCCTTTAAAGCAAAACATTTTTCAGTATCATGCCCAGGTTGATGATGAAATTGACAAAAAGATTTGTTATCAAAATAGGGTGAATTAATCTTTGTAGGATCTATTTGCCTTATAGGAGGAAGAGTAAGCATATTTTGTTCCAATAACTTATTCATAATACTATGCAATGATTCATTCAAAGGAGTAAACTTTCTTTCTTTCTTGAAAAACTTAGAAATAGGAGGCACACCTGATGTTGCATTCACATTGTTGTTGATGATGTTTTCATTGAATTTCATAGACTCTCTGTTCGGTTTGAACTTCCCAAATGGTTGTTGACTACTATCACCCTTATCACTCGGAGCCATAGGATTTGCTTGTTCCATTTGACTCACAGTCAGTTGATAATTGTGAAGAGTTGCGCACAACTGTTGGAAAGAAGTAAACTCAGAAAATAGAAGTTTTTCTCTAATATCTTTTTGTAAATTAGAAATAAAGATTCTTTGAATATCATTGTTAGGTACTGGAAAAGAAATTTGAGCATACAAATGCTTATATCTACCAATGAAATCAGTCACTTTTTCTTTAACACCTTGTTTACAATGCATTAAATCAATCAAAGTAACTTTAGGACTTATATTGTTTTGAAATTGTTGAATAAAAGCATTTGCAAGTTGTTCGAAAGAAGTAATGGAATAAGAAGGCAACGAGCAATACCGTTGTAGGGCTTTATCTCTTAATGTTCTAGTAAACAGTTTTGCAAGCAAACTTTGGTCATAAGCAAAATCTCTACATATTGTTTGAAAGGTCTTAACATGTGTTAGAGGATCACCCTTACCATTATAAAGCTCCAAATGTGGGATTTCAACATGTTTAGGGGGGATAGCTCGAACAATGTCAAGAGAAAGTGGGCTTGCAACATCAAATGTGGGTACACTAGTCTTAGATTGATTCATAGAGGCAATTTGTTGCTGTAAAGAAGAGATAGTTTGTGCAAGATTGTTAATGGTCGCTTCAGTCAAAGAGTTCATATTAGATGTGTTAGATTGTGATGGAGGTATTATGTTATTGAAAGAAGGTATTGATTGAGAGTAAGGTGGTGGGACACTATGATAGTTAGTCATAGGAGATGATTGGAAAGGAGGAACACTACAAGGAGGAATGGAATGGTTAAATGAATTGCCCCCTTGCATCGTGTTTATTTGTGGAGATGAAATAGGAAAACTCATTGAAGGAATGAATGAAGAAGTTGGATTGAATGAAGGAAGAGGGTTGATTGGAGAAGAGGGATTGCCCCCATGACTGGTGATCATAGGTGGAATGTCTTGTATTGAATTAGTCATTATGTTTGGTGTAAAAGTAGGTATACTAGCAATAGGAGTTGTCAAAGGAATAGAATGATTGACTTGAGTAGGAGGTTGTGTATAACCTAAAGTTTTGGCACAACTCTTCATAGGCATCACATTCAAATCCACAATGTGTGCAATACCACGCAAAATATCAATTCCATTCTTATCACTTTGAACCATACATTTTAGACCCTCAATTAATGAAAGAGCTTCACTATCAGGGTATTCTTGAGACATCCATTGTCGAAAATCATCAACTTGGTTATCCAATTTCGAAAGTTGTTCTACAAAAGCCTCATGGAGAGCTTTTTCATCATTAAGAGGATTAGAGGAATTACCCATGTCCTCATTAAAAAGGCCATTCAAATTAGGTTCCATCTCCTCAGTAATTAAACCTTGGAAAGACTTAATTCTAAGGCTTTGTCTAACGGGAATAGTGTAAGTAGGGCTTATTGTTGTAAAACTCATGCACTAAAGAGAGAGAGAAGATTTTGAATTTTAGAGGTAGCAAATTTCAATAAAATCAGCCAATCTCCTAGATTTAAGCTGTTAAATATAACCAGGACAATCTCCCAAAATTTCAGAAAAAATGTCGGGGACCGTGGCGAATGGAGTGCACACGGTCCTCGTAACTTTTTTTGAAATTTTCAGGGGTGAAAGTTATGATGATTTTAAAGCTAATCTGAAAAAATTGAGTGATTTTATGATCTGTAGATAGGCCAAACTAAAGTTGCAATCTCAAAATTGAACCCCACCAAGATTGTTGAAAAATGCAAAATTTGAATTTTGAAAAAGAGAGGGAAACTGAAATTTTGAATTTTATGATTTTAGAGGGGATACTGAAAGCAATGCAGGCTTTGAAATTTAAAAGTTGACTCAATTTCATGCAAAATTCAAATTTGAAAGTGGAAATCAAAGTTGCTGTAATCAAACACTTAATTTCAAAAGTCACAAACTGCAAAAATTTGAATAAAGCACTGAAATTTCGAATGAATGCTAACACACTTTTCAGATTTAAGACAGTAAGAAACACAATTTTGATATGAATTTTAATTTCAACAATTTTTGAATGATTATAAGCCTTTATCCAAGCAATCACTAGACCAACTTTGACTTTAATTTTGAAAGTGTTAGAATTAATAAAATCAGCCAAAATTCTGGATTTTAGCAGAAAAATACAGTAAGATCTAGCTCCCGAAATTTCAGAAAAAATGGCGGGGACGATGGCGCTCGAGGTGCACACAGTCCTTGCAACTTTTTTCCAAATTTTCAGGGATGAGAGATATTGTGATTTTGTTGCGGAATCCAAAGTTACAGCCAATTTGGAGGTGTTTTGATCAGTGAAATTATCAGTCAAAGGTTGAATCAAGAAGGTTTTAAAAATTAGGGTTTTGACACTTAACCACTTAATTTTCAGAATTAAAGCACAAATATGAATTAACAATTTGCAATAAAAGGGTAGATCTGAAACAAGCATTAACAATTAAACATCTCACAAGCTCAATTACTAAAAAGAAAATTTTAGGGTTTTTATGCAATTAACCTCTAAAATTTGCAAAAGATCAAACATGGAAATGTAATTAAGGAAGCAAATTTTTCAGATCTAACCATGAATAATCAGAATTAGGATGTTCATGTCGGGTTCACCAAAATGTAAAGTGGAAAAATTGAACCCTAGGTGTTCCTCCCCCCACTCCAAGGAGAGAGAAAGGAGGGTCACTAGGGTTGATGGTTTTCACTTAGGAGAGACTTTACATTCAAAAGAGGGGTTGAAACCCACAAGATCCAATCTCACACAATGCAAGACTAGATTCTAAATGAGTTTCAAGGGTTAAGACATCAAGGATACCCTCTTTTGTAAAGAATGTAGATAGAAGGATTGAACTAGGAATGCATGTAAAGTAGGAAAGATTCGCTTATAGACAGAGATAGGGATACGGGATGAAGTTGCGGACCTGGAGTTAGCATTAAAATGTCGAGACGATGCTGTTCTGCAAATTTGAGCAAAAGTTGACTGGACGATGGCACCCGGAGTGCACACGGTCCTCTGAAAAATCTGCGAAACGAAGGTGGATATGTTTGTCTTTGCACAAGGATTCCAGATCTTCAATTACAGCCGCGTACCTGCAACCTACACACAGAAAAGAGAGGACGATTGGAGGGTTAGGGATTAGGGGTTTGCCTTTAGGTCAAACCCCAGTTTTGGAATTAACCAAGAAATGAGAATGCTGTAAATGTAAATGTTTGTAATGTAAACAAGTACTGATACCTTGTTGTAAGAATGTTTGTATTCTTACATGCGAAGGTGTAATGATGTTGTATATTATATGTTGTAGGTGATCTCCTCTTCAATGGTTGAATCCTTGTCTTGAAGGAAACACCTAGCCTTGAATGGAGACTTAGAATGCTCAATTACTTGAAGGAATGCTTGAATGTTTGAATGTTTGGATGTTTGAATATCGCTTCCGCCTCTTGTTCTTGCTTATTTCCTTCCTTCCTCCCTTTATAGGAGAGGAAAAGTAGTTTATATACTTGTCAATTAGGGTTGAGAGACTAATTTTTCCAACCTTAGGCCAACCTAGAAGCATCATTTTCCGAATTGCAAACTTAAAGACCCGATGCCCAATGAGAGACCGGGCCCAAAATAGGGCCAGGGACCAGGGCGCTGGGTGCCATGGTCCTGGGGGACCAGGGTGCTAGGTGCCATGGTCTAGAAGGACCAGGGCACTGGGTGCCATGGTCCCACCTCCCGGGATAACAAGGTGCAAGGAAGGATCAAGCCAAGGTGCAGAAATATGCAGTTTTTGATGTCACAAGCAGGTTTCGGGGTCTCCATTCAGGTTCAACATTGTGCCGCCATCGTGAAGACCCAAATGCAATCGACATTGCAAGTGTCACAATTTTAGGATGCTACAATAAGGAACATGAATTGTCTCATAAATACTTTGAGGAATACCTAGTAAAAGAAATTGTTGCTGCTATTCACTTCACTTCTGACTGAAGATTTGAAGAACCCCTCCAAATCTCAGGTTCGTTCTTACAGAGTCGCCACCTCCCTGAAGAGGAATAAAATTTAAATACTGATCTTCACTCTGAACACTTTTAGATTTTTGGGTCATACCACACACAACAGAGTCACATAATATTTTCAAATTTCAAAGCAACAAGACTTTCCAGGGTATACACTTTCAAATCTGAAAATAACTTTCAGATTTGTAAACTTCTAAGACTGTTCCCCAAATGAATTTTGGCTAGACTCATGGGTTTCACTTGATAGAATTTTTTTACATCATTCTCCCCAGCAGAGTTGCATTTTTGTTGTTCACCAAATCAAGTTAACCCAAGTTCACCTATAATCCTTCAATGAAATGGCCAATTTCAATCTATGGAACACATAAGGACTTGGACAACATAACATAGGACCCTAATTGATCCTCCTGCACTTCAGGTTCTGATAGACCTAGGGGGGACACCCTTTGATGCATTAAATACAACTAGCTATAGACATATGACTGCATCAACAATAAGCATATAGATCATTCCACAAGCTCAACAAGATAGAAAACACATACATATTGGCTAGATCTGTACAAACAATAGATAAAACAGAGTTTGGAATGAATAGAACACAACCCCTAAACATAAAGGGAAATAGATTTTTCTTTAAATTTGTATAAATCTGAAAGAATCTCCAAATCCTTCAAAGACCAGTGCCTTATTCATTGGGCATAGAGTCACACACAGAACTACAAATGTAAATCTTAGCTACAAACTTGTTTTCCTTATTGAATATTCTTGCATCAATACCTTATACGAATGCATTACTTGATTCATTCACAAAATTATCAGATCTT
Organism: Cryptomeria japonica; assembly: GCF_030272615.1. Lineage (NCBI taxonomy): Eukaryota > Viridiplantae > Streptophyta > Pinopsida > Cupressales > Cupressaceae > Cryptomeria > Cryptomeria japonica. The sequence goes on from NC_081407.1 coordinate 320,686,157, forward strand.
GGATACATATTAGATTATTTATGACTGATTATAGAATTTAAAACCTTCATTGAAGGATACCTACAAACAATCATAACAATCTCCTAGAGATGACAAATTCCAGCCTCCTTGAGGATTAAATTTGTAATAATGAAATACAAGCCTAGAGACAATCTTGTGTGAAATTTACTCATGCCTAACATAAGTAAAACCTACAACTAGAAAATAATATGCCATACTGCAATGTAACCTCTATACCCTGAAAAAGACCAAAGAGTTTTACAAACTTGGGTCAAGAAATTCAGAACTGGAAACCATGAAATCTGGAGCACTTCTCTCATAATTATGGAACCCTTACAATTGAGAAGAAATGAGAATATGAAGGAGGGGGAAAAAAAATAGAATGCACCAAAGATCACCATGTGTCCCTTATTCCCCAACTGAAAAATATTTCCTTCATCTTTCTCATCAAAACTTCTCTCAAAATATCTGTGTTTTGTTGAAACTGTTTTCAAAACCAAATTTGTCATTCCTCGGGCTTTCCAATGATATACAATATGTCTATATTTGGGCAAAGATAACATCTCTACACAACCACTCATTTAAATTTTGCAATTTTTCCTATAGTCAGGACTATATATTTAACTTCAATTTTTCTCAATTTTTGGCCCTGCTTCCTGCCATGTGGCAGCCTATGATTCGTCAGGAGGGTCCACTGTTCGCCACCTACGATGACACCTCACCTCCATCTCACCAGCTAGTTGCTACTCCGCGATGCTTAACCAATGAGCACCTTCACTTCATGGAGTAGAACCAACTGTCAATCTTCTCTGAACTTGCATGATCTTTACCGTGTCCTTTTCCGCACATGCTTGGTCGTTGATCCATGATGCTTAACTGGCGAGCATCTCTTCATTGCGGTATAGCACCCACCGTCTGATCTCCTCGAACTTTCATGCTTTTTAACTTGCCTTTCCACTACAAAACTCACTCACCTCTAGAACCATGCACATGTGAGGTCCATCTGGTGGGGTCATCGATGAGCACCTTGTGTCAAAATCCTTCAAGGCTTTGACACTATAGTTGGGTGGAGGTTTAAATTTAAATACCAAAATTTTCGCCCACCCAGCCAATGTGGGATAATGGCATTTAGCCTGGAACTACATTTGTTTGAAAATTTCTTTGGCAACCACGCAGAGAGGATGCTGGTTATGGTTGTGGATTTGGGTCTGCACCTACCAATTTCCTTGGTTTGAAAATTTTGATGTCTTTTATTTGCTACACCAGAACCCATGGCAGGAAAATCATTTACTTGAAAGTTTTTAAACCTTCACCAATGTTACACATCTGCAGGAGGACGTTGGTACTATGCCTACCAATTGAATTTGCTTTGAAAATTTTTGCCTTTGCTTGCAACCCCAAATTTGTGGGGAAATTGGTATACCTTTATTACATTTTGCTTGAGGTTTTACGTGGCCTGCTCTACCCATTCCATGCTGCACCTGCAGATTGCATTGGTTTGGAACTTCATTTTAACCCTCCCTCACCTCCACGCAGGGGCATAGGAAGAGGAACGCAAGTGAGGCTCTACACCAGTTGCATTTACTTGGAATTTTTAGAATGCCTTCCAAACACCACGCAGGGGAATTGGTTGGAAACTTTAATTGCCCTCCTTTTCACACCATTCAACACAACGTAGGCCATTTACCTGCCAATATAATTTGCTAAAGGTTTATTAAACCTTTCCCACTTGCCACGTTCCTCATACACCATACACACTTCAAAAAACTCATGCGCAACAGGGGAGATGTTAGCTCTGGACCTCCCAATGCAGCTACTTGAAAGTTTCCAGTGCCTTTTCATCTAACGCAGGCCATGCACCTATCAATTTGCATTAGTTTGAAACTTTTCTCTTAACATTTACCTCACCATGCAGAGGGAATTTGACATTTACACCCTTGTTTGAATTTCTAAGCCTTTTCAAACTACCACATTACACCCATGCACAGGCCAGGAGACGTTACACCTGGAGACTACAATTTGTTGGAGTTTAGTAAAGCCTTTTTAATGCCATGTTCTAACATTGAATGACCATGAAATCTGTAAGTATCCATCTCTAGAATCTAGCTTTAACATAACACATCAGTTCTAAATTTTAGCGCATAAGAAATCCCAACATTCACTAGTTTGAATCTTAGCACTTTCTGAAAAACAACCTAGCACGTTGAGTACAAACATTAGTGCATTGAGATCAAAAGTTAGCGCATTCGTAGGACATATCAGTGCATATCTTTTAAAACTAGATCAAAATCAAACAGTCCAAGTTAGTGCTTAAGAAGGACAGCTTAGCATGTTGAAATCATTCTCTAGCGCGTCGAAGACATTTGATATCGCATTGGGTTTCTGGCTTAGCGCATAGCCGAAACTGAGAAAATAGAGAGCAAAACAGAAACTTATTTGAAAATTCTAAAAACAGTTTAGGAAGCCATTTTTCCTCACTCAAACTCCATCAGACAAAAATTCAAAATTAGAGTATCAAAACTACTCCAAAAGAAAGATTTCCTTAGAACAAAATTGTCAAAAGCCAAAAACTAGTCAAAGGATTAACACATCTTTCCTATCAGAATCAAGTAACACCATCACACATATCAAAAGGTCCTTCAATCAAATGGATTTTATCCCAAAAACATACTTGTTTCAAACTCAAAGTTGTCAAATCGAGTTTCCATATCGGGAAAGCTCTTATTCCATAACATTTGACACACTTTGTCATGAGGGGGCATCTAAACCTTCATTTGATAAAAGTAAACTTAAGTTTCCAAACAAGATACTTAAGTTTCCAAACAAGATATCTTGAATCCAAAACAAATCAAAGGAAACCATTGATCACTTGTGCATGACTAATCCTCATATTTTGAGAAGAAAGAGTATTTATCGCAACACCAAGTTAAGGAAACAACAACCTAGTTCTCAGAAACTTGCCAAACGGAATATATTTCTATACATCAATCGCCAACTCTTCAAATCTCATCAAACATTCCTCTATCATATGTGCTTGTATCTTCAAGACAAAACAAATGAATTTAACAAGGAACCATTGAGGAGTAGAGCATTTTGTCAAAAAGCAGCATTCAGCCAATGCTTGAATCGCAGACTGGCTTTCTTCCCAGACATTTGCATCACCTACAACACCCCTCGAGTAGAGCCACCAACTTCTGAGCAAGACACAGAAGAGGAATTCATCCCCTTCATCACAAAATTTTTCTATTAGATGCCCACTATCACTTGCTCTCAATGAAACAAACAAAGCGAAACACAACCAAAGTCTAGTATGGGGCGACGATTATCAAATCCCTTCGACTATCCAAATCTAGAAGACACGAAGATCATTGAAGAACTCCTTCAGGAATGCCAAGAAAGTGCCTCATTTCAAAGACTTATGGAAAGACTCATAGAGGTTGATAAAGAAAAATACCTACTCATGCTCGCAAGCAAAGGAGTTAGGATTCCTGAAGACTTTGATACAAATACTTTAAGAACAAGGTCTCGACTCTATACTTATCAAGAAAAACAACAAGAAGAGGATGCATGCGACCCTGAGCAAAACATACCTAAACAAAACATACCCAAGTAAAACATCCATGAGCAAAACATACCGCTACACGCCATTCCAAACTAGAAACCATGAGAAGGAAGAACTCTTCCCTCGGAAAATAAATACACCCTTGGTTGCTCTCACACAACAAATCCAAATGCTGCAAAAACAAATGCAAGACATGCAACAAGGTTCAACAATGTGGTATTCCTTGAATGAAATTTGTCCTTATCCTTTTGACAGAAGGTTAAACATGGTACCTTTTCCCCCAAATTTGGACATTCCCCAATTCAACAAATATGATGGGAAAAGCCATCCATGTGATCATGCCCTGGAATTTGCCCATGATGACACCTATTTGATGAGATTATTCCCAAGAAGCTTGGGAGGGAAAAAAATGGAATGGTTATCCAAAATCACACCTCCTATCAGATTCTTTGATGAATTAGTCAACAAATTTATCACTCAATATTCCTACAACATTCAACATGCCATCACCATGCTAGATGTCTGCAATACCAAATAGAAGAACAACGAGACATTCATGGTATTCCTTCAACGTTGGTGATGGATGGTTTCGAGATATCCTTGAGATGTGCTTGAAAAGGAAAAGATGGAAATTTTCATCGACAATGTGAATAGCAAGATGAGTTACATACTCAAACTCCAATGCATACCATATTTTACCAAATTGATTAAAAATGGCATCCAAGTAGAGGAGGCATGTGCAAAGAAAGGAACATTTAAATTATTCAAAGAAGGAGCAAATTCATCCAACTCTCATTACAATAACCAAAACAACAATAACTTAGACAAATCCAGGTTCTGGACCAGAAACAAAAATACTGGAAATGAAGGAGGAAACGAAGCTAATGATGTGAAATCCAAACAACCAGTATTAGCTTTATCAAGCAATCCTTAGGCTACCAAGAATCAAAAGGGTGCTAACCAAGACACTAACACTTATGCACCCAATACCAATCAAGAAAATATCAACACAAACAACACCAATAATGCTCAAAATAATAACACCAATCAAGGACCTAATACAAACTCATGAGGTAACACCAACAACTTTCCAAAACACGTCTACACACCATTAGGGCAATCATTGGAATCCACATTCAGAGAACTCCTAGCAAACAAAATGACTCACACTTTTGTGATTTTCACCGAAACAAAGGACATCAAACAAACGATTGCATGAGGCTCAAAAACATTGTTCAAGACATGATTGATAGAGGTGATTTAACGGTCGATGGTCTCAAAACAAATGGTGACCATGGAGCCTTTAAGAATCCCCTTCCAAACTACAACAAAGATGGAGCTTCAACATCAAACAATACATGTGGAGCTTGTATCAATCACATATATAATAACACCATCAATCATATATCAACCAATGACAATCAAGTAAATGTCATTACAATCAAGGACAAACACGAACATGAATCAATCAATGTAACCACCAGAGCTCAAAAATATGTCTTGAAGGGGCATACATCAGTAGAAAACACTATCCCCAAAATTCAATATGATCTGGTCAGTCAATTGCGCAAAACTCCTGCTCAAAAATCTATACTTGAGTTGCTGAAACTTTCACCAAAACACAAGGACATCTTGGAACAAGTTCTATTAGAAACAAATGTACCTCAGGATCTGGATACTAACAAATTCCAAGCCATGGTGGCTCACATGATAGGGCCTCATAATCTCACCTTTTCTGAGCATGATAATATTTCATTAAGCCATCCACACAATACTCCACTCCACATTGAAGTCTTGGTCTACAAACATCGAGTCAAAAGAGTATTAATAGATCAAGGAGCTGGACTCAATATCTGTACCTTAAAACTTATCCTTGCATTAGGCTTCTCTAAGCAGTCTATTGATCCATGCAAAAAGATCACTATCAAAGCATATGATGAAGAAGAAAGATCATCCAAAGGAACAGTGGTGTTTCCAATTCAAGTGGGACCGATACAAAAGGACACTATGTGCCAAGTCTTAGACATAGACGTCACATATAATATCTTATTAGGTCGACCTTGGATACATGAAATGCAAGCAGTACCTTCAACTTATCACCAACATGTTAAGTTCCCATACAATGGACATGAGATTTCTATATCAGCAGACCATAACCCTTTTCAACATTGTAATGCTATGGGGGCAGCCCAAGACAGTTTGGTTCCACATAACAGAGAAAAACAAACTTCCTCAACACCAGATCTTCAGCAAGAAAAGCCTAAATCTCTATCTATGGATTTCAAATAGAAGATGAAAATCAAATAACAAGGCATGAGAGAGTACTCTTTGGAACTTTTGTGTCTAATCAACTTACCAACATCACCTAAATCTCATGGGCTACCTTCAACATCAATTCATCAAACAACACAGCCCATCACCAAGTTTGGTGGCAAGTTTATTCAACTAGGCACACTAGCACATGAATCAGAAGAAAAGGACATCCTTAGTTGGCTATACAAGGATGAGGAAGAAGATAGAGCAGCTATTATGGAAGTCATTATACCAACACAGCTATATGGAAAAGGCTACCTAATCATGCAACATATGCGATACAATGGCAAAGGACCTATCGACAAGCATTAGGAAGGCATCACAGAACCATTAGATCCTCCTTCACAGTTTTGTAAAGACAAAATAGGATTGGGCTATGAACACACTCTACCACCAAGGAAGACACCAAGTAAATATCAAAAACCTCAGTGGAAAGCAAAGAAGAAATACAAGGAAGACTCATGGCAGGAGGCACTATTTGAATCAGCAGAAACAATACGAAAGGAATGTGAATACCAGGAAAAAGAGAAACATCAAGAGAAATCAGCCATTCAAAAGGAAGAAACACCTTGTGAAGAGGTACATCATGTTCAGGAACCTGTTTCAAACAAAGAAGAATCACCCTTGGACAAAATAATTACTCCCTGAGGAGAGATAGTATATGAACAGATGCAACAAGTCGAAGCAGGATCTGATACGGAATCTAAGAAGACTGTCAGATTAGTATCAATTATCAAAAACCTGTTTTCACCCTACAACATACCAGTCCACAACACTGAAAGAATCTGGGATAAAACCTCTGAGACTAATTCAAATGAATATGAATGGGGCATCTATTCCAATGTTACTGAAGATATTGCTGAAAACACTAGTCATACACCCCTTTCTTAAGAAGAACAAGGCACAAAACCTAGACTACTTGAATTTGGTCCACAAAATATCTATGACACCATGGAAAATGAGCAGCAACATTATGAGCAAGTTTACATAGAAGATGATACCATCGAAGACCTCGACACAATTATTAACTTATTCAATATCCTAGCCAACCTTGATGATACCTCCATCCTAACACTTACAACAGCTGAACTCGACCCACCCAATGACTCTTTACCACTCATCTTTCCTGACCTCATAGATTGGGATGAACCTGAAAATCATGACATACCAATTTTCCCAAATGATGATTCCATTATCCATTACTTATGTACCGTTAACCCAGAAATAGACTCTACTAGTAAACAAAGTAACAACATCTGCAATCAAGGGAGTGTCAAGTCTCTTAGTCGCAAAAATGAAAGCAATAAAGGATCTACTGCTAAAAACCAGGCAATGGCAGCACTAGATCACAAAAAAGTAAAAATAAAGGACGCATCTATGAGTGAAAACCTTTTTGAGGCACCTAAAGATGAGAGACTTGACACTCTTCCTGAACACTATCAAGAGTGATCACCCATATTGATTGAGCCCACTCAATCAATCAACATTAGTACAACATAAGCAACCAAAAACATACACATAACAGAATCACTTACAGAGGCAGAAAAACAAGAGTTCATCAAATTCTTTAAAGAAAAGGAAATCAATTTTGCTTGGTCATACGCAGATATGCTTGAGATTGATCCACATTTAATCATGCATCACTTTTCTATTGCTCTAGGAGCTAAGCCAGTTAAGAAAAAACTAAGAAAGATGAATCCACATGTAGCACTCATGGTCAAAGCTAAGCTAAAGAAACTATTAGACATCGGATTCATTTGAGCTATAGACTATGCTGAAAGGATTTCCAACATTGTGCTAGTTTCAAAACCAGATGGCAGTATCAGGATATGCACCGATTTTTGAGATGTCAACTAAGCCTGTCCAAAGGATGACTTTCCTTTACCCAGTATCGACATAATTGTAGACCTCACAGTAGGCCATGCAATGTTATCACTAATGGACGGTTTTTCTAGCTATAATAAAATCAAGATAGCTCCACACTAATACATTTGGCCTAAAATTCCAACAGAGGTTTCTGATAGAGAAGGTATATTGTGATCAAATTTGATTTTTTTTTTTAAAATTGCCCAATTTCGTTAGAATTATGATGATAATGCAACATTTGGTTTCAACGAAGAAGGAATTGGCAATGACATTTGGGTTTTTTTAGAAAAAGTGCTCGCGTTCGTCGAAATTTCGATGACCGTGTGCATTACTTAAAAAAAAAAAAAAAAGACCAAGTCATTTCATAAATCCTGCCTCTTCGTCCCATCAACCTCTGCCATTACAAAATCCCCCCTCTTCATCCCGCCTCTGCCATTACAAAATCCTGCCTCTGTAGGGAACTTGTGGGTTTAATCGTCAGCTATCCTAGCTATCTACTACTAGTGCTCTAGTTGCGGAATGAAGTGGTTCCTCCCATGCCAATTCCAACAAAAGAATCCAGATTGATTACACACTCAAGAAGTCGCGGGTGGGGGTCTAGTAAGTCGAGAAGTTATTGTTGGGCCATCCCCTGATGAACACGAAGGAGGGAGGTGGACATAGGTTCCCTGTGGGTTTAATTGCTACAGGATGTAGGAATGGTTTAATCATTGTAGGAAAAAGGTAGGGTATAATCAGCAAATTCATTGTTATACATATTCAAATATTTAGATTCAAAGTTTATTATAGATTTATCAGATTAATTGCCAATAGCAGAGATGGTGAGAGGTTTCTGTAATATGATATGATCGATTTAAAAGAAGAATTTCTTACAAGACCTAAACCATTGAACAATCCTACAATCATGTATTAATTAAACACTGCATTTTAAATAATGAACAATATAGTTAGCCTGAAACATACTAACACTACTTTCCATATTTAAAATATATCCTAATTAAGGAGAGGGATGACCTAAACCTACATGATTGAGTGTCATTATGTAAAATATATCCTAATTATGGATGTTGGTATATATGGTTGTGACAAAAAATCCCTGTTGTAGAGCCGTGAGAGCACTGTGTAGTGATCGAGTGCTATTTTTTGTCGGTGTTTTGGAAGGGAGCATAAGTGTACCGTTAGGAAGGTGGTATAAAATGGAAGCTGAGAGGTATAAGGTTATGAGGTGTGGGTTAGGATAAGATAGGGAGGTAAGTGATGAAGGATGTAATGGTGAAAGAGTAAGTTAGGATATGTTAGGGGTTTGGAAGGTAGGAAAGTGAATGGGGTGAGATAAAAGGATGTGAAGGATGGAATGGGGTTAGGTAGGTGAAGTAAAAGTAAGTGTGTATGAGTTTAAGGTTTAGGATAGGATGTAGGAAAGTGGAGGAGGTTAAGATAGGGGATATGAAAGGTAGATGGAAGGTAATAATGATAGGAAGTGAGGTAAAGGTTATGAGGTGTGGGTTAGAAAATAGGGTGTAGGAAATGGAAGGAAGGGTCATATCACTTTGAGAGTTTTCACCAAGATGAGTAGCCCGAGTATGGACCTCAAATCTTACAAGCCATGAGGATCCACTTGTAGTAGAGGAGCATATACTTGCATCTTGGGATCTTATTAGGAGTTCTCCTTGAATTTGGGAAATACACATAGAGGAGATAGAATATTGATCAATACACATTACCTAGCCTCATCATGCATAAATACAAGAGGTATAGACTATAGCAAGAACATATCATTAGCCAAAGGATCATATTCGAGAGTTGCTTCATCTCCAATCCTCTACATTTTTAAGATCCACAAATGAGGTTGAGGATAAGTCTTGGTTACTTAGCTTGGACTTATGCTTTGGGTTGCATCTATATGTGAGCAACCTAAAGGCATAATTTTCAATGCAATTTTTGAGAGGACTTGCTTCCACCTTGTGGTACTGGGAGGATAAAATGCACCAACACACATTGGAAAACCTCTCCAGATACCATTTTGGAGTGCTTCAAAGTGTGTTCTATTTCAAAATATTTTTGACAGAGATGCATAGATGAGTTTCACAATTTGCATAATAAGGTTTCATAGTAGCTCAACATGAGAGTTAGTTTTTGGAGTTCTTGTAGTTTGTAGATTACATTCAAGACAAGTTACTTGTTAATTATTTCATTAGGGGTGGAAAGCCCAAAATTTCAGTTTTCCTACACATGGCCAATCCAAATGACTTTAGGGTTGCTATGGAAAAGTCTCTTATGGAAAAGGAGATACATGGGAGGACACAAGAGGCATGAGAGAAGTTTGTAACCTTGGAGAAGGGACTAAAGTGTCCATAGGCCTCCCCATCCTTCAAAGTATAATTTATACTTACTATATGATTTACAAAGAAAAACCCAATAGTATCAATATTAGGGACAAAGGTCTAGAGCATAGTAGGGGCCATAGGGTAGTCACATGTGAACATCATCGACACAAGGATATTTTAGGTATGAGAGAGTATAGGGCTATCAAGATAGGCATTCTTAAACATTAATTATGATGATAGTGTACCTCCTTAAACATTCCACCAACACCTAACTCAATACCAAACTCTTTCCCAATCTCGCTAATGGACTAATTAACTCAACTCACTATGAAATTGTGATGGTCAATGCAAGGTTTAGGACAGTAGTAATTAGGATCTTCCAATTATGGTGGGGCCTAGCCAACATAGGGTTATATGAGATAGGGGTAAGTTCAATAGTGATGTGTATTAGATTGTCATCAAAGTTTCATGTTAGTGTTACTTTGTATTAGCATTAACCACTTATTGTCATGGGAATCAACTAATAGACAACATAGATATTTATCATCAACCTCCTTTTTTTTCATCAAAGGGATAAAAATTTATTAAAAATAATGAGAATTACAGAGCAAGAAAGTAGATACATAACCTAATATAATCTCCATTTGCATAACCTAAGAAGGTAGATACAGCTAGATAAATGTAACTTGTAATTTGGTCTAACCCTAATTGGGTGATGTAACTTGTGGTGCTATATTGAATGTAACTTGTAATTTGGTCTGAATGTAACCAAGGATAAATATTCAAAAAGTATAAAAATTACACTAATACATATATCACTCTCATGCCTTCCTTAATTTGATATAAGGTCCCTCTATCTTGTTAATGCATGATAGCCTCAATAAGATAAATGATTGAATGAGAGATAAATGAAGTATCTCAGTCAATCATCTATCCTAACGATAAACTATGATGAAGAATTCAAGCTATTGTTACTTCATTTGATCGATGATCATTCTTAAATTTGTATATATTCAACCATACTTGAAAAGTTCAATCAATGCTTAACTACCAATAATCATCGGTTGTAAATCTCATAGCAAAGAATACCGATTGGTATTGGTTTACATTAAAACCAGTGCACTCTGATTAATATCGATTAACATATTAACTATGAACACCGATTGTTATCGGGCTTAACCAATGCACTCCGATTAATATCAGTTAATATATTAACTGTGAACATTGATTGTTATCGGGCTTAACTAATACATACCGATTAGTATCAGTTGTCTTGCATATGATAGACACGTCGATTAAGTATCGGGTGGTTTGTTAAGTTATATATAAATCGATGAAATATTTGGGCATAAAATAGATGAAATGCACTCCATACTATTGCTACACAATATTTTGGTCGATGATATTTTTAAAATAGTAAAGGAAGGTGTATGGAACTGGCCTACTCTTCTTCTTTTCATGCCATCAAAATTTGAGTTTGACTGTCATCATTTACTTTGCCAAATTCTTCACACGTAACTCCTGAATCAATTTCCTACACACAAAATGACAAAAATAGTTTTGTTGATGGGGGCTTTCCTAGGTCAAATAGGTTTGAATATACCTTGAAGTGTGCAATATGGAAGGTTTGTATTCTTAATCTCCTACCCATTTTTTAAATATAAAAGATGATATCTTTATTGAATATCTCATCTATTTTTGGAGGTAGACATCTTTAGGAAAAGATCTCTTCCTCCCTCTTTGAAATGATCCCTTTAGATCTAATCTCAAAATGCTTAAAATTGAACATGATACCTTGATGAATCTTTCTTGAATCCTCACACAAGGTTTTAGGATGTCATGCAAAATGGTGTGCTTTAACTTGAATTCTCCTTCAATTCTTGATGAATGTTTGATTGCTTGTTCACTTGGAATTGAATTGATTTTATAACTAAGAGATCACTTGAATTGTAGGTAAACCCCTTCAAATGATAGGGTAGGCTTCCTTTTATACCTAATATATGTCTTGAAAGCATTTTATCCTGATTGCTTTAAATTAAAGTACTTTCTCTTCTATCCGATATTGGTGGAGCAGAGGTTGCATTGCATCAACCTAGGATACATATTTCCGTAGATACAACACAAGTTAAATGTATCCCAGGTCAATGCAAAGCAACCTCTACTCTAGAGATCACCAGAAAATAGAGAAAGAACTTTAATTTAATGCCATCAGGATAAAAGGCTTTCAAGACAGATAAATGGTATGCAACTGTATCTATTTGGAATGCATTACTCAAAAAATGCAATCGATTAATCGCCTTTGAAAAGAAAGTAGTATGATGAAATATTTGGGCATATAATAGATGAAATGCACTCCATACTACTACTGCACAATATTTTGGTCGATGATATTTTTAAAATAGTAAAGGAAGGTGTATGGAACAACCAAACTCTTATCATTATAAACAATGAATATTTTAAGATCCTTTTATGATGTGTAAGTTGAGAATATTTTATGAAAGGTCCCTAAATGAATACACTTTAAACTGATTTTAGCAATGAATATCGGATGTAGACAAAATGAATGCTTTTTGGATTAGGATGGTACACAGAATCTACTATCCCTTATTTAGCCTCTCACAAACCCTTAAAAGTAGGGTTTCTCATATACCCCTCTTCCAAACACTATACCATCCAAATGATGATGGATTCACCTTTCATTTGAAATGTCTAAACACTGTCAATCATAAAATGTGCCCCTCCTTAAGGCGGATTTTCTACTGCTACTCCTTAGCAAGCAATTTCTCCACTCTTACATTATCTGTTTTGGTGATCACCCCGATTCTCCACCCAATCTGCACATCAACCTATTAGTAATTTATTGTACATGTTAGAGGAGTGCCATCCCATGAATATTAGGCCTTTTACATTCATGGAATGATCATTCTCATTGTAAATCAACCAAATCAAATGCCAAATTGCACAAATCTATTAGAATAGTCAATGCAACTAGTCTAAAGTATGAGACAAATGGATTATCAGTGCATCTTCCCTGCAAATAAGATGTTCAAGGTCTCTTCAATGCATTAGGAATTCAAATACACACTCAAGACAAAGTTACCATAAGACAAAACACCAAAAAATTTCAAGAAAACAAAAATTTGTTGTTATTGCTTCTCCTAGTCCGTACACCAGCATTCTCTGTTGTACAAAGAATTACATCAACCATTTGATCAAAAACTCTTAATTGCTGACACACAAGGTCATGAAATGATTTATTGAACTTGCCTAAACTCTTGTAGATTCCCTAAGCCATAAATTCCTATTACATATTTTTATTGGTCCTAAGGTCCTTACCATGCCCTTTATGACAAATTACAAACTTATTACAATTTTCATCATTAAAGGCCATAATGAACCTTAAGACATCATAATTGATTGGCTCTTCACTCCTAAGACCTTCAAAAGTCTTTAATGGCTTCATTGAGTCCTTTGGTCTTCCAAGTGCACCTGCACCAACTTGAATTCTCCTTCAATGCTTGATTGCTTGTTCACTTGGAATTGAATTGATTTTATAATTAAGAGATCACTTGAATTGTAGGTAGACCCCTTCAAATGACAGGATAGGCTTCCTTTTATACCTAATATATGTCTTGAAATCATTTTATCTTGATGGCATTAAATTAAAGTACTTTTTCTTCTATCTGATATTGGTGGAGCAGAGGTTGCATTGCATTGACCTATGATACATATTTCCGCAGATACAGCACAAGTTAAATGTATCCCAGGTCAATGCAAAGCAACCTCTGCTCCAAAGATCACCAGAAAATAGAGAAAGAACTTTAATTTAATGCCATCAGGATAAAAGGCTTTCAAGATAGATAAAATTTGAGTTTGATTCTCATCATTTACTTTGCCAAATTCTTCACACGTAGCTCCTGAATCAATTTCCTACACACAAAATGACGAAAATAGGTTTGTTGATGGGGGCTTTCCTAGGTCAAATAGGTTTGAATATACCTTGAAGTGTGCAATATGGAAGGTTTGTATTCTTAATCTCCTACCCATTTCTTAATTTGAAAGATGATATCTTTATTAAATATCTCCTCTATTTTTGGAGGTAGACATCTTTACGAAAAGATCTCTTCCTCCCTCTTTAAAATGATCCCTTTAGATCTGATCTAAAAATGCTTAAAATTGAACATGATACCTAATCATACATAAAGTGTTTGAATTTTTTCTCACACATGAGGCAAGAAATGAGGGGTCATATTTTGGGTCCCAATCAGGAGTCTTGTCAATTTAGGATGTGACATGCTAAAGTGGGCATCAATGTCTCAAGATCAGATGGACCTTAAGTGATTGTCTCCCTTGCATATGATTTGTTTGGGTGATAAACTTCACCATTCTACTCACAAGAATTTTATTGTCTCAAATATAGGGAAATGGAAGGCTTCAAATAGAAAAATTGTATATGCAACTAAATCCATTGACTAATCAGAAGAACAAAATTAAGAAATGGTTCGATTATCTGAGGGATGTTGTAGACTTGCAACTCACCAACTACTTAGTTTTTGCGGGTAAGAATTTTTTTTGTTTTGGTTATGGTTGTGGTGTTTCTAGGGAGACATTTACAAATTTATATCTATTTTCACTATTTAATGGTTTATGGGTTTGTAATGGTAATTTAATGTTCTTTCATATTTTTGTATATATTCTTTATAATAGCCTATTATATTGATTTGTTCTATTATGGATAATGGTGTGGGTCAGATGGCTTTACCATCGGTGCATGAAAGCATTGAATGAGTTCTACTTTTAAAAATTACATGAAACATTTTTAATTTATTTGATTTAGTGTTATTTGCAAAAAAATTTATCAGTGATGTTTCCTTTCTCCAAGAATTGTCTAGGATCTTTCCGTCAGATAATATGTAACATCGAATGACTAAATCTTTTCTTTACAAATGCTTATTTTATTTAATTATTATCTGAGCATGAATTAAAATTTATATCTATACGGAAGCAGAACATACAAGCTGAAGAGTCATGTGCAAGAAAATTTCATAAAAGAAAGCAAGCAGACATTATCTTAAATGACATGGAAACAAGCTCATCAACTGCCTAGAAGAGAGCAATTGGAGAAAAGTAGAGGAAAGTGTTAAAGGGTGATAAATACATTCACGTGCTAAATGATGGTTCCAAAGTGCTAAGATGTTGCTCTTACGCGCTAAACTGCCTTGGTTGTTTTGCCTTGGTGGTTTTCTGTGATTTTTGAATTTTTTTCTCAACTGTGATGGATGATTTTTTGAAGTATGAAATGAAAACACAACATGAAAGAGATAACCATTTTTCTTAGTCTAAACAAAGAGTGTATATTCTATGAGGATGTGTTCAAATCCCCAATGTTTTGACAGGTTTGGATACAAAAAATACAATTCGGTCAGACTCTTTATTCAAGGGTCATCGACAATACCATAGCTCACTAGTCTCGATACTCCATCAGCTCAAATGGCCTTGTCACCCCCTAGGGGGTGCCCATTTTTTTGCCTTTTACTAGAAATTAACTCAAAGTGAATTACTTCACAATTGAGTAGTTATCTTGGGAGATATATGGTGAGTGATCTTGCGGGCAGATTCTTCCCCACCCTTGCACTATGATATTGCAAATGTCTGGATACTGACTCGGCTCAAAGTTTCTAATGCTATGGTTTGTAATCAGGCTTCATGTTCGGTTGTTAGTGATAAACTCCCTTAGGAGGCTTCCCAACCTTTAGAACAAAGGCTTTATGTATCGTAAAGATACTAGGGGAAGGCTAATCATTGCACGCAACCATTGAAAAGGAATTTCATCACCTTCCACTTTTAATTATAGTGGGTTGGAACACTTGGCATCAAAGTCATTCCCCACTTAGGTCATTCTCCTCACACCGGCCAAAGAATGGCTTTAAGAGTTGTTAACTCCTTGGGAGGGAAAGCCTGCAAAAGGATTTAAATGCTTAAAAACATTGAAAGCGTAAGAGTGGTTTGGCTTTTTGATCATCCAGTTAAGGGGAGAGCATATACCTTCCACTTTTGAAGCAAGGCACACAAGTGTTCTTTTTATCCTTTTATCGCAATGATTTGTTAAATTCTATATGGAGATATTGCTCTATAAAAACATGGTGTTTATTTTATTTCCCCAAATCAGTGATTATCTAATCTAGTGAAAAGAAACCTGGTCAACAAAGCAAAGATTTCAACTTTGGTCAACAAAAGAAATCAACAAAGGGGAAGAATTTCCCTCTTTTACTTTGAATAAAACTTGACAAGTGAGGTTCTTTTACCTTGCAAAAATTTTAAAATTTATCCTTTTAAACACCAAAGGATGGTGAGGTTCTTTTTAAAGCTCTTTTGCAAAATAATATTTTGTTGGTTCTTTTTAGAGGCCCAAAATGAAAATTTTCTCCTAAGAAAGCAAGAAATATTCCTGTTGTTGTTCTTTTTAGGTGCCCAAAATGAAATGTGAGTCCAATTTTAGTTTGACAAGGAATGAAAGAGATTTTAATCTTAACTAACTTAGCAAAGCTAGTAAAATTTAAACTACTTTAATTCTAGCTTAAATAAAATAGACTCCAAACCTGCAATCAAACTATTAGTAACCTGCAGAAAATCAGTTAATTAGTTAGCAAAAAAGATGGTTCGTGGACTTCCACAAGTATAATTTTGAGGTTTCTATTACAAATTATTTCCTGCTTTCTATCTGTGATGCACTACAGAATGCATTGTATGCGCTACAAAAAACCTGTGATGCGCTATCAAAAACACCCGATGCCCTGAACTGTTTTCCAGATGCGCTGGACTATTAAATTATGATGTTGAAAGCTACAGGAAATTTTTTAAAAGTCTATGCACTAAAGAAGGGTTCCTACGCGCTAAGAGATGAGTCCAATGCATTAAACAGTACACCGACTGAGCTGAAGTATTAACCGGATGCACTAAGACAGGTTCCCTATGCACCGATTCTCATTTCCTGCATACCTGCAAAGTTGGTCATATTCAAAAATTGATCTGATTAATGAGGTTATGCCCCATGGTGGGCACTAGAAATGTATACGGGAAAAGAAATTCAATGAAACTGAAATAATGAAAATTATTCAAAGACTTGCCCACACACCCATTGGACTCTTGGTGCAAATTATGGAGCTATGAGGAATAGCTCAACTTCCCAAGGGGTGTTCCATGGTTCTCCATCTCACAAGATCCCTCAAGCTAATGCCTTTTCTCTCAGATCACTGAGCAAAGTGACTTAGGGATGACAAATGCAAGAATGAGGGATGCTTTAGATCAAATTTAGTATGAATGCATCCTATCTATGCATGATTCTAACAAATGAACTTAACTAGATGATAAGATGACAAGGTTAGTAAAAATACTATCCTAACATGATATACTAGTTATATGATTTTAATCTAAGATGATAGAAATGCTTCTAAAAGGATTATTAGATTTGTTTCTATTGCAAAGAGAGGCTAGATGCTTGCTAAAATTGAGTATAAGTATGATGCTAAAGACTTGGATCCTACAAATGGAGGGATGAGGGCTCTATTTATAGGAGAAACGGGGCAATGGATGGTCAAGATTGGATGATCTTATCAAGGGTCGGGATTGAAAGTTATCAATCCATGTTTACAATTCTCACCAATGAAATGGTGATAATTGTCAACATAAGACTGCTTGAGAGTAGATGTAAGAAGCATTAAATGCTTGAGAAGACCTTATGGTTACCTTAGGAGGTAAGGGTTAAGGTTAGGTTAAGGTTATCCATTGGATAAAGCTTTTACCCAAAGGGTAAACTCTTGTGCAAGGGTTAAAGGGATAACCATGGTCAAAGCAATGAATGCTTGATGCGACCCCTGGGTTAGATGGGGGTTGAGCTAGGCAAAAAGTCTCTAACCATTCCACAAAGGGTTAGTTAACCATTAATGGTTTGAAAGACTTTGGAGAGAAATTTGTAAGAGTCCTTCCAAATTTGGGGGTATTCAACAAGCTAGCTTGTTGAAGGCATAAAGGCTTTAATGCCTTTGGAAGACTTTACTCCAAATTTGAGAAGTGACCTCCTCAAATTTAGGGAAATGGGATAATTGAAGGATTTAGACTAATTGATTAGGTTTAGATGGGTTCTAGAAGAATCTAGAAAGAGGGTTAGGAGGCAAGTGGGAGATGTAGGAAAATGCAAGTGGGTGAGGGATAATAGGATTTAATTAAAATAAATTGTTGTATTTCAATTTGGTTGCAAGTGGATGATTAAATAAATTAGATTTATTGATTTGGGGTGAACTATTTAATTAAATGTAAATTTAATTAAAAAGTAGAGAGAAAGGATTTAATTAAGAAAATGATTTATTCAATTAAATGATATGAAAGGCTTAAGTGAATTTAAATAAATAAAATGAATAATTTATTTAATTTAAATAGAGGAATGTGGATGATTTAATTATATTAGATTTAACTAAATAGAGGAATGAGAATAAAATGAACATTAAATATTCATTTAGGAATATGGTCATTTTTATACGTCTACAGATGGCAATACAAGTATCAATACTCTTGATTGTTATGATTGTGTATAGGAATCTTGGTTTACATTTTACCATGTATTCTCCTTTAACTGAGTCTCCATGTCTTCAACTGGTAATTGGTTATTGATCCTCTCTCTGTTAATCATATATTTCTTCTCCCTATAATCATATAGTTCTTCTCCCCCTTTGACAACAATTCCAAAGTGAAAGTAAAACATGCAGTGTCATATTTCATTATTTTGCATCAACAATCTGCAACTTGATGCTCCCCCTGTGGAATAACTCCACTCTACACCAATCCTGCTTCAAGATTCTTCAATTAGCTCTGAGACTGATATATTCCACATCTTCTCAATTGACCTCATGTAGGGGCACAACCCCTAGTTGACCTCTAAGATACTCAAAAGTAGTCTTAGGCAGATATTTAGTAAATATATCTGCTAGCTGCTCCTTGGTAGATACATGCTCCAATAACACATCTTTACTCTGTACTTTCTCTCTCAAGAAATGATATTTTAACTCAATATGCTTGGTTCTAGCATGCAACACTGGGTTCTTTGAAATATTTATTGCACTGGTGTTGTCACATAAAATCTTTACTGGTTATGTGATCTTTAGCTTGAATCCTTCCAGAATGTGTTTCATCCAGATTGCATGGGTACAATTCATATATGCTGCAACATATTCAGCTTCAATAGTGGACTGTGATATACAACTCTGCTTCTTGTTGCTCCATGATACAAGTCTTCCTCCAAGAAAGAATGCACCACCGGTTGTTCTCTTCCTATCATCAACATTACCTGCCCAATCTGCATCTATATAAACCTTCAAATCAAAGTTACCTGCATATGGATACCATAATCCATAGTTAATAGTGCCTTTCAAATAGTTGAATATCCTTTTGGTTGCTATCAAGTGTGTCTCCTTTGGATTCTTCTGAAATCTGGCAACTAAACTAGCTACATGAGCAATATCTAGTCTGCTATGAACAACATAATGCAGTTTCCCTATCATTCATCTATACTCTTTTTCATCAATAGATGCGAGATCATCCTCCTTAGACAGTTTACAACCTATAACCATTGGTGTCCCAACTAGTTTACAGTCACTCATTCTGAATGTCTTCAATACCTCTTTCACATACTTAGACTTTGTTATAAAAATACCACTCTTCATCTGCTGAATTTGCAAACCTATGAAGAATTTTATCTCTCCTACTAGAGACATTTCAAATTCACTTTTCATCTCATTTGCAAAGTCATCACTCATGTCATCATTGCCTCCAAATATGATATCATCCACAAACACTTCACTCACTAGTATCTTATCTCCTTCAAATTTGAGATATATATTGCTATCTTCATTGCTTCTATGAAAACCTATCTTCATCAGGTGTAAATGTAGCCTTTCATACCATGCTCTTGATGCTTGCTTCAAACCATATAGTGCCTTGTGAAGTTTGCACACCATATCCTTTGCATCAGTCAAAGCATAACCATCAGGATGCTCAATATATACTTCTTCTAGTATTCCATTTAGAAATGTTGACTTCACATCCATCTGATATACTTTGAATCCCTTATATGCTACAAATGCAAGTAGAGTCCTAACACCTTCCAATATAGAAACTGGTGTAAATGTCTCACCATAGTCTTCTCCTTCCTCCTATGCATAACCTTTGGATACCAATCTAGCTTTATTTCTGACTACTAATCCATCTTCATTCAGTTTATTCCTAAATACCCATTTAGTACCTATCACATTTTTATTCACCAGTCTGGGTACTAGGGTCCATGTATTGTTCTTCTCAATCTGGTCAATCTCTTCTTCCATAGCTTTAATCCAATGATCGTCTCCAAATTCTTCCTTAGCAGTTCTAGGCTCAATAGTGGAGATCATGCAATAATTCTCTCTAATTCTTCTGATGGTTAATACTCTATCTCCAATAATCTGATCTACAACATTCACTTCACCAACTTCTAGCTTCACTGGTTCTAGTTCCAAAATTAGAATGCAAGGTTCATCTTCCTTCTTTTCCTTACTAGTTTCTCTTGAAACTTCAGGACACTCGTCCACTCAAACATCAACACTTTCAATTATTATCTATGTCCGATTGTTGTAACATTTGTAGGCCTTACTCTTGGTGGAGTAACCAAGAAATATGCCTTCATCAATCTTAGCCTCAAACTTACTAACATAGTCACCTCTCTTGATAAAACACTTACTGCCAAAAATCTTAAAATAACTAACATTAGGTGATCTACCATACCATTATTCATAAGGAGTTTTATCCTTACCTCTCTTTACCAATATCTGGTTCAAAGTGTAGACAGTTGTGCTAACAGCTTCTCTCTAGAAAGTTTTTGCTACTCCTCCTTGTATAAGCATCATTCTAGAAGCTTCAACAATTGACCGATTGTTCCTCTTTGCAATACCATTTTTTTGTGGTGTCCTTAGTGTAGAAAGTTGCCTCTTAATTCCATTATCTTCACAATATCTAGTGAATTACTCTTAAGTAAATTCACCTCCTTGATCAGTCCTTAGACACTTTATCTTCTTACCACTTTCCTTTTCAGCTAAGGCCCTGAATGCCTTGAACTTACTAAAGGATTTTTTTTTATCCTTCAAGAATGTGAGCCACATCATTCTTGAGAAATCATCAGTTCAAATCATAAAATATCTCTCACCTTGAATACTTTTAGTCTTATTGGTCCATAGAGGTTTGTATGAACCAAATCTAATAAATGTTCTGCTGAGAAGGATTTTATCTTAAAAGCTGAGGATGTCATCTTTCCTAACTAACATTCCTTACATAGAGCATTCATCAGTTTGTCCAACTGAGGCAAACCTCTTACCGACTTGGACTTATTGACCTTAACAATGTTATCAAAATTTATATGACAAAATCTCTGATGCCAAATCCAACTATCATCTACGTTAGCAATTAAACAGTTATAGACTTTAGGATTCAGGTGAAACAGGTTACCTTTTGTCTACTTGTCGATTGCAATAAGTTCACCTTTTCTCCCATAGATTTTTCACATTCCATTCTTGAATTCCAATGGATAACCTCTTTCATTGAGTTGAGATACACTGAAAAGATTATGCTTTAATCCTTCAACCCAGTAGACATCACCTACACTACTCTTTCCATTAAGAGAAATCATTCCCTTTCCGTTTACCATGTAGGGTGAGTCATTTCCAAATCTCACAACTCCTCCATAAAATTCCTTCGAAGTAAGAAATTTACTTCGGTCACCAGTCATGTGGTGTGAACAACAACTATCTATGATTCAATCATCAGAACTATTTATGTGAGAAACTAATTCCTTTTGATCAGATGTCTCCTCTTTAATGGCAACAAAGATAATATCTTCATTATCATCTCCCTCATATTCCTCATCAGTGATAACACCATCAACTACAATGAGACAATCTCTTTTGCCTTTTACTTTGTATTTCTTGTACTTCTCACACTTATGCTCATTGTCACCATTAGGACAGTTAGCTGCAATGTGTCCAATTTTGTTACATGCAAAACATTTCAAAGGTAATTTACCTCTATACTTTTTGGTACCTTTGGGTAACCGCTTGGCCAACAATGCTTCAAGCTTGATCAAACTGTCTTCATCATCAACTTCTCTACTAGATCTAGACTCGTAACTATGGCTAACATCTCTGCCTTTCCTCATAGGTGGGTTGGAAACTGAAGCTCTAAATGCATATTCGGATTTCTAACCACTACCATCATAGCCATTTAATTCAAATGCAGTAAGCTTACCAATGATGGAGTCAAGAGTTACCTTAGTTTTATCAATAGCCTTTAGCTCCTGAATGGATGCAACTCAGATAGCGTAGACCGGTAGAGGGGTTCTCAACACCTTACTAACCACTATGGAATCCTCCACTTTACCACCAACACTCTTGATCTCACCAACTATCTCCTTGATCCTCTAACCATACTATTGAATATTCTCACCTTCAACCATCTGCATGTCATGAAATTTACCTCTCAGACTCTCTTCTTTGGCAATCTTCACATGCTCATCACCGCTATAGACTTCCTCAAGTTTCTTCAATAACTCATAAGCAGTCTCCAGACCATGGACATCAACATAATCTGAATTAGATAAAGAACTGATAATGGCCTCCAATGCTTGATTATTTTCTTGTTGCTCTTTCTTTTGATCATTAGACATAGTTCCACTAGGTGCAACATATTGAGTAACAACATGTTACCAATATTGACTTCCTAGACTCTTGATATAGATTTTCATTCTATCACTTTATATTCTGTTGTGTTCCCTATTAAACTTTAGACCTTCTTTCTTCATCATGTTCTTCAAGATCTTTACCTCAAGTTGTTATGCTTAGACACTAGAGGACCTGAAATGCTCCAATACCAATTGATGGTATGATGATTCAATAAGGATCCGGATAACTAATGAGAGGGGGGGTGAATTAGTAGATAGAAAATTGACTAAACTTTCACCAATCTCAAAAACAATCTCTCAAGTCAAACTCAGAAAAAACTAGTTTAAACACTGAACTACAAATTGCAATTTCACTATCAAGTATACTGGTTTCCTTCACTAGCTCACCTACCGGTTGCAAAACAACATCATTAAAACATCATTACCGGTTATAATTGACATCAATGACAACATAATAGTTCATCAATGCAATCTTCATGCAAATTCCAACAAAATGCCTGTTGGTGGACGATACACCCCCTGGATTAGATCACACAAAGTGGTGTAGCCAAGTAAGAAATAGTTCCTTCATCATCCATGCATATTTATGTGCTACCATGCAAGCACCCAACTTGCATTTGGCGATGTAAGTTTATAGGTTCTTCTTCCCTTTGAACAATTAGAATCCTAGGATGCTTTTCCCATAAGCATTCACACAACATAAAATTGTAATCCATTCTTGGCTCTTCGGGATTACGTATGAGACATTGTGACTTCCTCTCCTAGTGAGCACCCTCATAGCACCATTCCTACCCCCCATAGCCCTAGTTTTATCATAGTTCCAAATAATAGGTCTCGGAGTGAGTACCCTATCTTTGTCAAGGCCTTCAATTATCCGCAAGGTGACTTCTAGATGTTGGGAATCAAAAATATCCCACCATGACTTCTTGGGCATTCCATCCTTGAAAGGGTTAGGTCTACCCTTATAAATCTGCACCATAGTTGCCTTCAAGTTTAGGATCTTGAGGCCATGACCAACTACTGCCATTTGTTGGCACCACCCAACAATTTCTTCTTCCTCTTCAACAATGAGGATGGTTGGGGGACTTTTCTTCAATGCCGTTGTTAGACCACCCAACCATTTTGTCACTATCATAGCTGGGATTCCCCACTTCTTTGATGCTCCCCTGATAGACATGTCATTTTCCTCTACATCATAGATTGCACCCTCCATGGCAGAAGCCAACAACAACTTCTATGGCCTTGTAAAATTCCTTCTAGTTGAAGGATCAGTAACATCCACTATGGGTGGCAGGACAGGTTCTAGTTCCTGATCCTCTTGTGATGGGGTATAGGATCTTCTTTGGCACATTAGGAGGTGAGGTCTATGGCTAAATTGGGAACTTCACACCTCTTTTATGTGATGGAAACCTTGTTGATGCTCTCTTCTTTGCACCATGGGTAGTCATCTTATTTCCCTTCCTCATTTACAGAGAATAGTAATAAATTGCATGTTAGTTGTATTTCCATGACAAATATATAGATCAATATGAATTGTACAGTATGTATGGAGTATTTCTATTATTTTAAATGTAACCTGCAAACATACATATAGTACAACATGGGTTACATTGAGATGGAACCAACTAACCAAGTGATGTTTTAAGTTAGGGCCTATTGAATGATATTAACTTTGATGCTTGACATGGCACCGTTGTGCAAGTAAGGAGTGGATGACAAGATAGTGTAAGATGACAGGTAATGCTTGAAAAGTAGAAGTATGGTATCCTATGTAAAATGATATCTTTTATGGTCATATGTGTGTGGAAATGTATTATTTATTGGAAACTTAGATAATAGAGGTTTAGAGGTACATGCACAAACTTAGTCTAGTAGGGATTTGTGGTTGAAACATTCTGGGTCAAGTAGATGTGGCGGTGTAGCTGAAATGGCTTCCTTCCAAAGAATTTGTTGACTGTATAGTTAGCAAGGCAGATTAGAATGCAACCCAGTTGGACCACGATGAGGCTGAATGTATACTTTGGAAAAAATCCATTATGGAATATGTTCATTGACTACTCTTTGAAGAGTTTGCTTCCATTATATGGTAGTGGATCTTTGATGAACTTGCAATCCATAGTTTTCTAAAAAAAACCTATTCTGATAGTTGGTTTGCCATGATTCCCAATTCACCTTGAATAATTTAGAATAGAAAGATGATCGCATGGGAAAGAGATGATCATCATAGGGTTTTGGACATAGAAAGAGTTGGTCAACAATATGAGAATTCTTCACAATCCTTGTTGTGCACGAATGTGTGGATAAGGGATTTGAACTGGCCATTCAGTGGGTGGAATAGGTGACTGTGAGAAGAGATCAAAATATTGACAAAGGTAAGTTGTAATGTCTTAATCTACATCATTTGGAGTAAGGGTTGCAATGAGACTTGTTAGGATAATAGGTGGACAATTGGGAGGGGGGAGGGGGTGAATCAGTTGTCAATAGATTATATTAATCAAACCACTTTATAACCTTTAATCGAAGCACATAAACATGAATATCAAAATAACAGAAACAAATACTGATAAGCAATAAAACTTAAGAATGAAATAGAGAATTACCACAATGCAACCATACCACATAACACCATGATTTGTACGTGGAAAACCCACTAAAGGGAAAACCACGATGGGAAGCCTACTCACAGTCAGATGATACTTCTGCAGAAAGTATGTGATACAATAAGGGGTCTGCACATGCAAGAAGGCACACTGCCTAGAGAATATTGCTCATTACAAAAGAGTCTCACTGACTACAAAGAGGTTATAACCACCTCAAGATAATTGGACAACAATCCAGAAGAATGAACTACCAGAGATAGCATCTACCATGCCTGATTACAGTCTCAGTTAAGCTCAATATCGGAGGCCTTTGATCTCTTACTTAAACCCAATTCGATCACCTATGATCGACCCAATCTCCTTCTCATATGATATTTCATTCCACGACCACAATCATATATTTCATTCCCATACCCATGATCTACAATGATATATTACATCAATTTATACAAAACCTAAGGCCTAAACCAATTAGGTCGGCCACCTAAAAGATATTACAATAAGATCATTACATACATCCATATTACAATGATATTCCATGTCAGCTTAAGATCAAAACAACAATAACCAATCCATAAATCATCCCGGTAATGTGTAGAGAACATGTTAACATGATATCGGTCCATAACCTAGATAGCTACTAGACCTAATCTGGGTCCACCATGCCAAAATGATGTCTCCCATCATTCAAGGCACGATCAAGGATCACCTTCTACATCCTGAATTCCATATAGAAGCTGCACCAACACCACTTATGCATCTTGCCAAAGATTCTCAATAAAATCTCTGTCGGTTAAACCTTAAACCCATACCGGTAACACAAGATCTTCTACCAGTAACCAAAACTTGTCTGCCAGTAACCAACCATAACAGCTGGTGTTGACATCAATGACAAAATATCAATGCAACACATAATCAATTCTTTCATATTGCCAACAAGGCATTGAGTTGTTAGTGTGTGATGGGCCTTCAAATATTTTTCCATATCATATTCATAATTTTGAACAATTTGATATCGTTCATCTCTATTTGAGACATCCACGCTCAGTCATGTCCATGTCCGATATCTGGAATGTATCATTGTGACTTTTTTCTAGTCATCTGCATCATGGTATACATTACAAATATATCATGTCACCTAATGTAATACCCTAAAAATGGTCATCTAAACCATTGGCCCCTAATCTCGACTACATCAGCAAGGTCCTAACTAAAGGCAATTGAATCAATCTTGAGCACCTAAATTAATTCCTAAATCATTAATGTCACATGGAAAAATTAATCTTTTCAAATAAATCATCAAAATCTCTTTAATCAGTTATCTTATTTATTTAATTAAATATCCTAGCATATTTAATTAATTAATCAATTTATCATTAAATCATCAAAAATGAATTAATTTGGAAAAAGGAAAAGAAATCAACTTGAGATATTTTGAAAATCTAATAAATTGAGAAATCTCATAAAAGCAATTAAATCAATTAAATCTCAAGAATTGAATAAAAATATGTTGGCATTACAATAAGTTTGTTGGTATGAGGATATTGAGAAGGTTGTTGGAGATTGATGATATAATTGATAAAGGATGATTACTGTCTTAATAATATTATTTTGTCATTGATGTCAAGTAATTGATTTTCTGATTCAGTATGATGTTGCCATATCTTAAAGAGTATGTTTTGACGAGTATAAAGATATCGGTAAGTGATACAGAAAGAATGTGAAAATGAAGGGGAGTAATAAGTTATTCAATGGGCAACTCTTACCGAGTTGGATAGTGATGAGATTATGTTATTTTGGTTGTTTTGATACTCTATATATGTGTATTCGAAGACTAAATAAGAAGGAAAAAAGATTTCATGCAATAGAATGAGTAAAGGTTTGATACTATTCTATTTTACTGAGCAAGGAGCCAGTCGGTAAATTCCAAGGTTATCGATGTCAGTTAAAGAAGGGAGAAGTCACTGAGTGTTGTTAGCAAGCAAAGCTACCGAGATAGTAATCGAGATGAATACAGAATGTCTACCGAGTAAAGTTCAGAATTAACCAAGTATCAACCGAGCAGTAACATAATGCATTGGATGAATAAATACATTATTAAATGAAGGATTCCAATGAGCTAGAGATTTATAGAAGATTGGAATGTCATGCAAGAAGTTTGTTAAGGATCAATGGCATTGAAAATTCAAGAGTTAGATCTACAACATAGATTGAACGATCATAACTGAGCACAAGTACCAAGGAAGGAATACAAGTTTCAAGGCAAGATAAAATGTTTTTCAGTTCGAAGGATTCAATGAACCTAGTCAAGTTTGAAGATCTGATGGCTAAGATTAATCATGGGAAATGTGATTAAGGAGATTAAGTGGTTAGGAATTGCTTATAAATAAGGAAAAGTTGATGAACAAAGTATGCGGGCAAATAGAAGAACAATGATGCTGCTGAAGTGATTACAGAGTACAGAAGATTGAAGATCTGATTGAAGAACAGAGTGAGAAGCTCAGCAAGGAGGAAGATAAGTCTTATGACAAGATGATTTTGAGCACATAGATTCTGCTTTAACATTTCAGATGTTAAGTTGCAGATATATTTAATTACTGTTATTTATTTTTGTAAGTGATAGGAAATCTCTTAACCGAGTGGACCTAATAGTCTTATTTGTAAATTCTCTAGCAAGGTAACATTATAATTGAGTGTTTGAAATCCTTTGACAAGGTCACTTCTAACAAAGTGCAAGATTCTGATAGATCTGAGGGAAATCCCTTGAGCGGGTCACATATAACAATGTGTTTATGTAATCTTTAACAGGATTGGCTTTTAACTGAGCATACTCTAGAAGAGTATATTTTCTTTGTGGGTCCAAAATCCCATAGTGGTTTTTCCCTATTTGGGTTTCCACGTTAAATCTGGTGTTAAATGTGTTTTGATGTTTCAAGTTTATCAGTTTATGAGTTTGAATGATTTTCAGTCATAGTTGCATATCAAGTAAGTTCTACCAAGGTT
The DNA here is from genome assembly GCF_030272615.1 of Cryptomeria japonica. Taxonomy (NCBI): domain Eukaryota; kingdom Viridiplantae; phylum Streptophyta; class Pinopsida; order Cupressales; family Cupressaceae; genus Cryptomeria; species Cryptomeria japonica. Next base: position 320,714,582 of record NC_081407.1, read on the forward strand.
GAATATGATTAAGAGTTTGAATTGTGAGTTTATTTGATTCACCCCCCCCCCTCTCATTAAACTAACAATTGGTATCAAAGCATCAACTCCAAAAGAAAAGTTTAAAGGAACTTGAGGCAAGATCCGAAGATGTATAAAAGGGATGCACCAAAGTTGAACAAGTCAAGTTTCTCCACATGGCAGAAAATGATGAAGCTACACTTATCGGGAATTGGAGAATATGCAACATATTATCTGGAGAATTTTTACACTGCACCTAGCACCTACCCTATGACAATGGAAGAAATAAAGGCAAAGCAAGAACATATTCAAGCAATGATTGAAATAACATCAGCATTGACCGACTCAGAGTTTAATGATCTAGAAGATTGTAATGATGCCAAAGCTATGTGGGATAAGCTTACATCTGTGTATGGTGGTGATGAACATGTTCAAAGAGAAAAAGTAGATATTCTAAGAGGACAACTTGAATCCATGAGAATGAATGAAGGTGAGAATATAATCCAATATAGTACAAGGTTAAAGAAAACTATCAATCAAATCAAAGGAGTAGGATGAACTATTGAAGAGAATGATGTAACAAGTAAGTTGCTGAAAACACTTCTACCTACTTATGCCATTCGAGTCTCTGCAATTAATGAATTAAGGTTTGTACCAAACATGTTAGTCTCTTTGGATGCTACTATCGGTAAGCTACATGCTTTTGAGTTAAGTAATTTTGATAACAGTGGGTCTTTGGTAAACAAAGTTGAATCTGCATTCAGTTCTTTTCATCTTGGTGAATCTAATGATTGCAATGATAGAATGTATAAGTATGCTGAAGGAAATCACAGTGGAGCAAGTGAGAGATTTGGCAAAAACATGGAAGAAGTACACAAACTATATGAGGAATCAGAAAACAAGAAGAGTTTGAAGCATTATTGGCCAGAAGGTTACCGTGAGGCAAAGGTAAGTATAAATGAAAGTTACCTTTAAAATGTTTTAACTGTGATAAAATTGGACATATGGCTTCTAATTGTCCTGCCAAAGAATCTAGTGAAAAGAGAGAATACCGAGATGACAAACATAAAGACAACCAATACATAGGGCACCGAGACTTCAGAAGGAGAGATAGAAAGACATGCCTAGTAGCTGATGAGGAATCCAATGATGATAAATCTGATGGGACTGAGACAGAGGAAGTTGTATATGTAGTGATGCACTACAAAATGGACAAGGTTAGTCAATGATAAATAACACACAACACACAAGAAACCGTTAGTGTTAATCAATAAAAAACTAATCTAAATAGGCATATCAAAAGAGATGCCAAAAACATGAGAGAATATTTAACTACGAAAGTAAATATGATGAGGCATCTCCAAATGCCTCCTAACATGCTCTTGGTTTCTTCTCCTTTGTTCCTTTCCTCTCCAAGTTCCAAAATAGTGTAGCTCTCAACAGCTTTTTACACTATGGATGCTTATGGAGGTTTGAGATTGAAGTATTTGCTCTAAATATGAATAAAAAGTTAATACTATACTATTGATATTAAAATGATTTATTTTATCCAAAATGATAAGATATTAGTTGATTATGCTAAAATGCTCTCTTAAAATACCTATAGCTTAAATACATACAAGTTTTCAGGATGTGGATTATGAAGAAATGGGCTCTATTTATAGGAAAAAATGGAGCAATGGATGGTTGAGATTGAGAAATCTCAACAAGGGTCAAGATTGAAGGATTTTCAATCCATGTGAGGGCTTTCAACCCAATCTCAGGATGACAAGTGTCAATGTGAGATAGGTTGAGAGGAGAGGGAATAAACATTAAATGCTTGACATGACCTTGAGAGTTAAGGTCCAGGTTAGTTGAATGAATAAACTCTTTATTCAAAGAATAAAGTTTTTATCCAATGGATAAATTCTTGTGCAAAGGCAAAAGGGATAACCATGGTCAAAGCAATAAATGCTTGAGGAGACACATGAGTGCAAGTTGAAATAACCATAAATGGTTATGTGAGAGCCATTAATAGTCATGTAAGAGCCATTAGTGGTTTTGGAAGACTTTGGAGGTTAAATTGTTGAACACATAAAACATTTAATGCTTTTCAAAGACTTTTGAAGTCTTTGAGAAGTGACTCCAAGTTGCTTAGGAATGTGACAATAATTAGGGGATGGATTAGGCTAATTAGAAGGGCTTAGAAGAATCTAGAAGGGGGTTAGGATTGCAAGTGGATTTGGTGGGAGAAAATAGGATTTTAATTAAAATAAAATTCATTTATTTCAATTTGTGTGTACAAGTTGCATTTGTAGGAAAATGCAAGTGGGGGGCGGGGTTTAATGATTTAAATAAATGTTAATTTATTTAAAAGAGGAAAAAGAGATTTAATTAAATAAATAGCTTTTATTCATTTAATTGGTTGTGAATTTGGTATAGTGAATTAATTAAAATAAATTGAATAATTTATTTAATTAATAGGAGAATATTTGAAGATGAATTAATTAAATATTAATTTAATTAACTAATGGCTAGTGGATTTTTAATCAAATAAATAGCAAATATTCATTTAATTAAACTGGACAGATTTGTGTGACTACATTTGCCTCTCTTTGAGACGGTGCGGTTTATCGCGTCATTTCAAAGAAAGAAAAATTGGTGTGAAGATATACCCCATAAAATGTAAATTTAATGGGTGGTATGCCCCCTCGAGAGATGGGCAAAAAAATTTCAAAAAATCGGGCGATCTCTCGAAAAAGAATGAAAATTGGCAGGGTGGTAGAAGAGAAGAAGGTAGCAACGCGAGTGAAAATTAGAAGAAATCGGGGGTAAAATTGAGAAATGGGAGGCTCGGGAAGTTTACGGGGACCACGGCGATGAACGGGGGAAAGTTACGGTGACTGCAAAGGGTTTAAATGGAGAGAAAGGGGTGAAAACAGGATCATTTGTGACCGCGACCAGTGTAAAACTAGAGCTCTGACAATGACTTTTTGGAGGAGCTAGTAGTAGTCAAGATGCCGGTACCAGTAGTAGAGCACCAATTCGAGCGAGTCCGTCGGTTTCAGTGGCTAGATGACTACGGACTAGCGGTACGCAAATTTGAAATTTCAATTTTTATGCATTTTTTATATGTTTTTTGCTGAGTCCAAGTTGAGTCGGGACAATAGCGCTGAAACTACGTTTTGGCACTATTGTCCAATTAACTAGCACTATTGTGCTGCAATGGCGCTATTGAGGTGTTGTTTGAGCGCTTTTGAAACTTTTAGCGCTATTGTAGGCTTGTTTAGGCGCTATTGTCTGTTTAGCGCGATTAAGGGGTCAATTGAGCACTTTTGTCGTTAATGAGTGCTATTGGATAGTTGTTGTAGCGCTTTGGTAGTTTTAGCGTTGTTGCATAGCTGATTAAGCACTATTGTTAGGGGTTTAGCGCTATTGTAGCAAAGTAGCACTTTTGTATGCAAGATAAGGGATGTCCTAGTTTGTGTGAAAAATATCTTGATGCCAAAGATGGATGGAATAGGGAGGCAAAGTGTGAGTTGTTTTGAACCATAGCAACCTGATGAGACTTAGGTCATTAGAATAAATGCCTGTTGAAGTCTAGGTGTGCCATGATTGCTTACCTATTGAGACCCGAAGATACTTGATCAAAGTATCTGTTGATAGTCTACGTTTTAACTTAAGAAAGTTTGAAACAAAACAACTAATGATGAGTGATTGATGTCCATCTACAGGAGGATCTACGCGTGTTGTAGTTACGCGAGAGACATCCGACGACACAAGGGTTCCGAGATTAGCTGACAGAGGCCGAGATCGATTGCATTGTTGCGACCGGTTTATATGATGTGATGCACTTTCCCGTGATTCAGATGCATCACGGATTGATTACCGTGTTAGCAGAGCACTGGCACAGTGAGACGTGCACATTTCACCTTGCGCAGGGGGAGATGATAGTGACCCTGGAGGATGTGTGGTGCATCTTGCGTATTCTGATTCAGGAGGAGCTGGTTACATATGATAGATCCTAGGGGACTCTAGTAGTACAGAGATTCTTTGATGAGGCTGTGTACATTAATGATGGCTCCATTGCTTGGGAGGAGATTGCGACATTATATGAGCCTTTACAAGCAGTTTTGTCCGACATTGTGGGAGGATTATTGTGTCCTAATAGGTGCTCACATGGTCTAGCCATTGGTTGGGGGCGGGTGATCGAGATGATGATTACAGAGGGGACCCGATTTGCTTGGGGGTCATGCGTGCTGGCACACCTATATTAGGAGTTGCATGAGGTGGTATCCTACGGGAGGGGCTCATTAGTAGTGGGAGTGACATTGCTACATATTTGGGCGTGGGAGCACTTACCAGTGACTTGACCAGTGAGTCTTAGATTCCGAGCAGTGGACCAGCCGTATATGTTTATGTATAGCGGTATGATGAGTCAGCTCCACTTGGGGAAGTTAGAGTGGTGGCGGCAGGCATTGGATGATCTTGATGCAGTGATATGGAGACCCTATTTGGAGTGCAAGCCCTAGGATGATGATGTGGAGGCACTGCCATATGTATTCATGACCTGATTCCTCATTGGGAGGACCTCGTATCATGTAGAGAGATAGATGTCAGGTAGACTGTTGAGACAGTTTGGACGGTAGTAGGAATTGCCTAGGGGATCGGGGGAGTATGGTAGAGTGGTCTGAGAGAGGTATGCTTGGGGGCCAGTACTTCCATATGATCAGGTACTGGTAGAGTTTCGGATGCTGCAGGCGAGACCTTGGTATATACGACCGAGGGTGGTAGATGCAGGGGTATCAGATGAGTATATGCAGTATATGGCGGCTCATCGGATTCGTCGGATATCAGATTTGACGGAGTCGATGCCCGATTTTGAAGATGATAGGGGGCGGAGATGGAGGAAGAGAGGAGAGCGAGGACCTATGGTAGCTGGATGAGGGAGAGGAGATGGTGGAGATGGAGGAGGAGGAGATGGAGGGGGGGATGGAGGAGGAGGAGATGGAGGAGGAGGGTGGATGGTGGAGGAGGTGGTGGATTTGGTGGTTTGGGCAGTCGGGTCCAGTAGAGAGGGAGTGACGGATTGCCACTGCGGATATCGTAGGGACCGTTGATGCAGGGAGGAGTTAGATTGGGTGGTAGAGGTATGGAGAGGGAGATCCTGATGGACAGAGGGGAGAGAGCCACTAGAGAGGGTGATACAGGTGAGGCCACTATGGGTACAGGGGAGGGGGCCACTAGAGATCTTTGGGATCATATGATAGTACATTTGCAGACCTGTGTAGAGGATTTGGAGGCAGAGGTTGCAGCTAGAGATGTGCAGCTATTTGCACAAGAGTTAGAGCTGACTGTAGTGCTGCAGGAGAGGGATAGTGCGGTGGAGAGATTAGCAGAGCTACATGAGAGAGTCCGGGTTGGAGTAGGAGCATAGGGTCCTACGAGGGAGGTGATGAGGGAGATTCGGTGAGCACAGGCTGAGATAGATTACTGGCAAGGTTTATATAAGCAGGTGGTGCCAGCTAGTCAGCAAGCACTAAGCTATTCACAGATGCGGTAGACCAGATCAGAGCGATCATAGAGGATGCAGAGCAGTGGGGGTGTGATGGGTCCTCTATGGAGAGATAGGTCAGGGGGTGCAGGAGCTAGTGGGGGATTGATGGGGCCTCCACAGAGAGATAGATCGGATGGTGTGGGGACCAGTGGGGGAGCAGGTGGCGATGGTGGTGCAGCATCTGGTCAAAGTGGCATCTGAGAGAGCATTTTGCATGTATTGTGATATTTTTATCATTTTGGATTGTATCTTGGATGGCTTTTGGTAGCCGATATTTTGGACTTCATTGTACTCTGATACATGAGATGATATATATATATATATATATATATATATATATATATATATATATATATATATATATATGAGGATATCCCATATTTTGATGATATGCATGTGATATGTATGGATTTTTATGCAGGATGATGAGTTTATGAGTTTATGCTTAGATGGATACGTGTATATGTATGCATGTATGAGATGATTCCTATATGCATGTTTTTATGATGATTTATGATGTTGGATACTGACATATGAATGCAGGTTTATACATGTATGCATGTTTTGTTTGATGTATGGCTTTATGTATGTAATTCCATGATGATGGTGTATGCTTATGATGATTTACGAACAGGATTTTGGTGTTTCCTATTTTGATATAATGATGAGATAATGATATGCAATGATGTTAATGCAATGTTTGAATGAATGATGTTATGTATGTTTATGCATCTAGATGTTTTTAAATGAATGTAATATGGATAAACAAAATGTAAAGTACAAATTTTTATATGATAATGTCTAGATGAATGCATATGTATAATGGATATATAAAATGGTATGAACCAATGTTTTGGAAACAAATGGTTTTATGATTTTAAATGCTTAAATATGATTTAAGTAAAAATGATAATGTGATGATACTACAACTTATGGTTTAATAACTACACCTTAATGCAATTAAAAGGATAATGAATGCAATGTAAATGAATCCTAAAATGAGCATAATAAGATACTTAATAATGGATGAATGAATGCACCTTTCAATTAATGAATGTATGCAATGATAAAGGATGATAAAATGATAATGGATAACTGATACTAAATGAATGCATAGTAAAAGGTTTAATACAATCAAGGACAATTTGATCATATGAATCGATTTATGCAATGATGTAAATGATTTAATGAAGACTAATGTCAACAAACTAAATGAACTATATGAAAGTTTAATTAAAAATGACATGAATGTACTTAATGCAAAATGCAACTAAATGTAATGATGATATGACCATGAGGAATGCAAGGTTTTTGAGACTTTGCATGATGCATGGATGATGTATCAGAGGACTCGGTCATGATTGTATTATCCAAGACTAGCTCAATTTTCACATAGCTGTTCATATTAACTTTAGTCACTAAAACAATGAATGAGTGGATGGGCGATAGGAAACGGAATACAATTTATATAGATGAGATGAAATGATGACCCATAGTGCTCTATTTTCATCATTGAGCTTTTAAAATGTTGGAAGAGAATACAAGCATCTTGACATAATGATTCAAGATGACCTGAGTATTCCTTACATGGATTTTGATATAGCAAGTGAATACAAACAACTTGATATAATGGGTCAAGTTAACCAGAGTATTGCTTGCAAAACAGACAAGGATCATCTCCATTTAGGCATGACTTGGATCATCCTCCTTGATCTTGAATTGATCATATCCTGAGACAAGTTCATACCTTAATAAAAGACAAAAACCTTTATCCAATTTGGATGAGGTAGGAAGAACCAAAGAAAGAGAATTTGTACCTGCAAGCAAATAGTATGTTCATAAAGAATAAAGAATATGGATCCTTGGTAATGGTTCATGCTCATATGGTCGAGGTATACACTATAGTCAGCAAGTCGTAATGATCTATAACTGCATTTTGCATAAGATCACGTAGCTTAGTGAACTTCCTATGTAGACACCATTAGTACATGCCCCAGAACTTCATCGGAATAATGCGCAGATGATACACAAACAATGCTGTAAGAACCTGATACATATAAACGAATGAATGACTTCACTAATCAACCAAGTATTTGATAGCTTAACACAATTTTCTTGTCAAAGAAAATGTCATTTTGTCTTTGTTTTGGTAAGGAAGGATGCATCCTTGTTGAAGACAGTTTGATTGTTGATGTCGATTGTTTTGGTCAATTTTGAGAAGTGATCATCATGAGTATTTTTTCAATGTTTGCTTGGTATCTGCTTGGATGAGTAAGTACAATGTGCTACCATGTTTTTGATTTTCGATGTTTTCCGTTATTTTTTTGGATTTTGTGATTTCGAATGTTTTTGGTATTTTGATGATTGTTTTGAATGTTTTTGGATTTTTGGTGAGACATTTTCAAATGTTTTGATTTTTTGTGAGACAGTTTTGAATGATGAACCTAACGAATCACATGTAAAAATCCACTTCCATCAAAATAGGGTAAGGGCGTTGCCCCCAGTGTAGACATGGCTATGAAAAAGTGGGATGCAAGACGTATGAAGTACTTTCTCTTTATTGCACATCAAATAAAAAGCCATGGTTCGGATAGATGGGTGTGTGTATGTATGAATGTGATCGCAATGAGCCTGAAAGATAATGGAGCCATAGCCTTTTACGAATGGCACTTGCCACCAGAGTGGTTGTTCACCGTTTGGATGTATGATCTTTTTTTACTATTTTTGTGTTTTTGTGTATTTCTTTAGGACATTTTTCTGAATGTTTTTGGTATTTTTCTGGTATGTATGGGAGCCTGATGCTCTGTGCAGCTCATGTATAAAATCTTTTGAGGTGCATGTTGTTGATTGGATCTACGAGCGGTTCTCCTTCTGAAGTAGCCAACTGATATGCCCCGGACCCAAATACAACGGTGATAACATATGGACCCAGCCAGTTTGATTCAAACTTTCCCTGATGTTCTTTGTTTGGTTGGTTGCGAGGATTCTCTCGGAGAACAAGATCACCTACCTCAAGTATACGAGGTTTAACTCGGTGATTATAGCTTCTGCTCATGTGCTGTTCATAGGCTTTGAGGTGATTGTATGTAGCTTGCCACTTTTCATCAAGTAGCTCTAAGTCCTAAAGATGGGATACTCTGTATGCTTCATCATTGATGAGATTGTGCAAATAAACCCGTAGTGATGGTATCTTGACCTCAATAGGTAAAATAGCTTCTGCACCATAGACCAATGAGTATGGAGTTGCACCTGTAGGGGTTCGAATGCTAGTTCGATATGCCCATAGTGCTGGATTCAATTAAACATGCCAATCACGACCGACATCATTGACTATCTTCTTTAGGATTCTCAATATGTTTTTGTTTGATGCTTTAGCCTGACCATTGCCTTGTGGGTAATAGGGAGTGGAAAAGTGGTGTTGGATGTGAAACTTCTCATAGAGTTCACGGACATATTGATTCTTGAAAGGAAGACCGTTATCTATGATGATGGACATGGGTACACCATACTGGCAGATGATGTAATTAAGGATGAATGAGGTGATCTTCTTGTCGGTGACTTGGGTAAGTGGAATAGCTTCGATCCAGTTTGTGAAGTATTCGGTGGTGGTAATGATGAACTTGTGGCCATTGGATGAAGATGGATGGATTTTACCCACAAGGTCAAGTCCCCATTGACAAAAGGGCCATGGTGTTGTGATTGGTTGCAGTTCCTATGCTGGTGCATGTATCAGGTCTCCATGAACTTGGAATTTTTTGCATTTTCTGACAAAGTAATAGGAGTCTTTTTCCATAGATGGCCAATAGTATCTAGCTTGTATGATCTTCTTGGCTAGTGACGGGCCACTTGAGTGAGTCCCACAAATTCCTTCATGTACCGCTTCCAAGGCCTTTGTTATCTCATCTTGTTCCAGACATTGAAGGAGAGTACCATCAAGACTGCGTCAGTATAGGGTTTCAGAAATAATGGTATATCGAGCAGTTTGGCGAATGAAGGTTTTTCGTTGGTTATTTGATTGGTCAGGAGGGAGTGTGTGATCATGGAGGTAAGTGTAGAACTCACTGTACCATGGGGATTCAGAACCAACAGGGTGACATATCATCTCAGTTTCGGGGATATCATAAGCAGGGATCCAAAGCTTCTCTACCAAGAACTCGTAGCGTGTTGAATTTTGTGGAAGATCTAAGAGAGATGTGATGGTAGCCATAGCATCAGTAGCTCGATTCTGATCTCTTGGTATCTACTCAAAGGTAATTGTAGTAAATGATGCCTTTAAACTATCCACCATTTGCTTGTATGGCATGAGCTTGTCATCTTTAGTCTGATATTCGTCTATTGCTTGTCGAATGACCAGTTGTGAGTCGCCATATACTTGTAGTTCTTGTAACTTCCATTGTATGGTGAGTCTAAGTCTAGTGATCCAAGCCTCATATTCAGCTATGTTGTTTGTGCATGGAAATGTGAGCCTGTAAGACTTCAGGATGCTGTCACCTTGAGGTGTGATAAAAAGAATGCCTGCCCCCGAGCCATGCCTAGTGTATGAACCATCAAAGTATAGTTTCCATGGTGGTACCTCTGTGATCATGAAGATCTCTTCATCTAGAAAATTGGAAATGAGGGGATGATCGCCCATGAGTGGTGCATTGGCCAACTGATCTGCAATAACTTGCCCTTTGATAGCTTTACGGTCCACATACTTGATGTCGAATTCGCTTAGAATCATTACCCATTTGGCTGAGCGACCTGTCAATGCTGCTTTGCTAAGTAATTACTTTAGTGGATTGATTTTTGCAATGAGTTGTACTTTATGTGTTAACAGATAGTGCCTCAATTTAGTGGCTATCAAGATTACTGCTAGGCAAGCTCACTCAATAGGTGTGTAATTGACTTCATAGTCCACCAGTGTGCGAGAAATGTAGTAAACCACATACTCTTTCCCTTATGCATTATGTTGTGCCAATAAAATTCCCAAAGCTATATTAGTGGCTAAAATATAGAGCAATAGAGGCCTATTTGGATCTAGTGGGATCAACAATGGTGTATTCATGAGATAGTCTTTGAGCATCTGGAATGCTTTCTAGTATCTGGCATCCCACTGAAAGTAGATGTTCTTGTGTAGTAGATGCATGAATGGGTGACACTTATCGGCCAGTTGTACAATGAATCTGTGGATAGATTAGAGCCACCCTTGTAGTGTCCTTAGCTGACTGATGATCTTTGGGGGTGGCATTTCCATGATTGCCTTGACCTTTGCTGGGTCGACCTCAATGTCTTTGCTTGAGACAATGTATCCTAGAAGCTTCCCAGAGGTTACTCCAAAGACACATTTCTTTGGGTTGAGTCGAACATGATATTGTTCTAACCTATCAAATATTTTCTCTAATACATCTAGATGACTTTCTCTTGTGAGTGATTTTTCTAGTAAATCATCAACATAATCTTCCATGATGGTATGCATCATGTCATGGAAGATAGTAGTCATTTCTCATTGATAGGTCGCTCCTACATTCTTTAGAATAAAAGGCATTACGTTCTAGCAGTATGTGCCCCATGGACATGTAAAGGTTGTCTTGTGTTGATCTTCAGGTGCGATTTTTATTTGATTGTATCCTAAAAAGCCATCCATGAGTGAAAGCATGGCATGTCTTGCTGTTAGGTCTACTATGATGTCAATATTTGGTAGGGGGAAGTCATCCTTAGGACTGTAGCATCCTAAAATTGTGACACTTGCAATTTTGACCGCATTTGGGTCTTCACGATGGTGATGCAACACGGAACCTGAATGGAGACCCCAAAACTTATTCATGACACCAAAAACTGCATTTTTCAACACCCTGGCCTGATCCTCCTTGCACCCTGCTGCCCCTGGAGGTGGGACCATGGCGCCCAGCGCCCTGGTCCTTCAGAACTAGGGCGCCCAGCCCCCTGGTCCCCCAGGACCATGGTGCCTAGTGCCCTGGTCCCTGGCCCTATTTTGGGCCCGGTCTCTTATGGGGCTTCGGGTCTTTAAGTTTGTAAATTGGAAAATAATATTTCCTGGTCGGCCTAAGGTTGGGAAAATCAGTCTATCAACCCTAATTGACAAGTATATAAACTACATTTCCTCTCCCATTTTTGGAAGATGAAAAGAAGGTGGAAGCGATATTCAAACATTCAAGCATTCAAGCATTCAAGCATTCCTTCAAGCAATTAATCATTCTAAGTCTCCATTCAAGGCTAAGTGTTGCATTCAAGACAAGGATTCAACCATTGAAGAGGAGATCACTTACAACATACAACATACAACAACATTTACACCTTCGCATGTAAGAATACAAACATTCTTACAACAAGGTATCAGTACTTGTTTACATTACAAACATTTACATTTACAGCATTCTCATTTCTTGGTTAATTCCAAAACCGGGGTTTGACCTAAAGGAAAACCCCTCATCCCTAACCCCCCAATCATCCTCTCTTTTCTGTGTGTAGGTGGCAGGTACGCGGCTGTAATTGAAGATCTGGAATCCTTATGCAGAGACGAACAGATCCCCCTTCGTTTCGCGGATTTTTTGGAGGACCGTGTGCATGCCAGGCGCCATCGTCCCGTCAAATTTTACTCAAATTTGTAGAACAACACCGTCTCAACATTTTACTGCTAATTCCAGGTCCGCAGCTTCATCCCATATCCCTATCTCTGTTTATAAGCGAATCTTTCCTACTTTACATGCATTCCTAGTTCAATCATTCTTTCCACATTTCTTTACAAAAGAGGGTATCCTTGATGTCTTAACCCTTGAAACGCATTTAGAATCCAATCTTGCATTGCATGGGATTGGATCTTGTGGGTTTCAACCCCTCTTTTGAATGTAAAGTCTCCCCTAAGTGAAAACCGTCAACCCTAGTGACTCTCCCTTTCTCTCTCCTTGGAGTTGGGGAGGGGAGAACGACCAGGGTTCGATTTTTTTCCGCTTTACAAGGATAGGCTTTATTCAGATCTCTGAAGTCCGTAAAGATATGGATGCCCCCATTCGGTTTGCCGATAGGCATAATGTTGGATATCCAATCTGCATAATCAATGGGTCTAATGAAGTCGACATCCAAGAGTTTCTTAAGTTTTGCTTTGACTAAGATGGCAATCTAAGGATGCATCTTGCGAAGCTTTTGTTTGACAGGTTTAGCTCCTTCTGCTACTGTGAGGTGATGCATGACCAAATCTGGATCAAGGCTAGGCATGTCTGTGTATGACCATGCAAAGTTGATCTGGCATTTCTTGAAAAATTCAATAAACTTGGGCTGCTCCTCTAGAGTCAAAAGAGATGCCAGATGTATGTGGTGAGGGGTTTCAGGAGTCCCCACATTGTATTCTTTGGTTTCCTTGATCAGAATCGTTGATCTTTCCTATTGTGTACTAGAGGGAAGGATGTCAAACCTTTCATCCTCAGGTGCCTCAGAGAGGTTTTCACCCTTGGATTCACTCTTTCTTTTTACTTTTGAAGAATCAAATAGTGCCACAGTGTGGTTTTCACTAGAAGATCCATGTTTTATTGTTATATTTTTGCAGTTGAAAGGTTTGGCATCCGTCCCAAAGTATGATATGCTATTGAGTTCTATGGCAAATCCAGCTTTATGATCCCCGCTTGGTATGTTATCCCTTAATTCCAAGAAGTCAATGATTGCCTCATCATTTTGGAAATGGTCAAGGCATGGGGGGGTAGGTTGGTTCCACTCGATGAGCTCGGGATGGATAATTGGCATTATCTCATCGATTAGGTTAAGTTTGTGAGATGTTTTAGTGAGGGTTAAGACATTATGGATAAGGTCATCGATGGTACTCTCCCTATCAGAATCAGGCACAGGATGTGACGTAGGGTCTGTGGAAGATGATTCCAGTTTAGGAACCCAAGTGGTCTTTATCTGCGCTTCTCCGTAAATAGGGATGTCCTTGTGGGTTGGAGGGGGTGGTGTGTCTTCCTCATCTGAAGTATTCAGACGTACTGAATCAAACTCCCATTCATGTGAGTCAGTTTCTGAGTCACTTTCCAGGATCCGGTTGCTATACCATACTGGGATGCCTCTTGAGTTAAATACTGTAGGTGTGATCAGTTGATGTACCTTTGTAGATGAAATGATCGGTGCTGCAGGAAGGATGATGGGGATCAATGAATTTGATATGAGGAGTATCGGTAGTGTTGACTCAGTTGCTTCTGCTAGAACTGCTGGTGTTGTAGATGCTGCTGTGGGTTCAGATACAGTTGCTACTGCTAATGGTGCTATTGATGTTATTGCTACTGTTGATGGGATTACTGGTTTGTTTAGTGGGATGATTGGCATTGTAGATGTTGTGTTGGGATTTCAAGCCTTGGTGGGGCAGTTGCGATGGTGTTTGATGTTGCTTTGATAATGAAAGGTGTCCTCTTTGCAATAGGCTGATTTAGTGGTTTGCTAGGTTTTCCTTTGAATCTGAGCTTAGGAAAGATCTCCTTTTGAAATCCTAAGCCTGTGTTATCTTTAGGATTTAGTTCTGTCGGGAGTGGCTCATGTCGCCCTTGCTTACAATACCCCAAAGCACTTTGACCATCATATCCCATTCTTTGCATAATGAGCAGGCCTTTTCCATATTGATCTGTAGGAAGCTTAACTTGTGGGATGTCCGTGGTGATAGGATCTTTATAGATCCATTTTGCTAAGTCCTCATCTTGGGTCTCTTCTTCTTGACTCTTTCCAAGGATGAAAGGTTGCAAAGTGCAAGTTGGCGTGATTAGTGGTTGCTGAAGTAACTGCTGCGGTTTGCCATGTGTTCTAGGAGAAGTGGGCATTTGTCCCACACAAAAGAGTTGACTCAAATTGTATTCCCCAGGACCTTCCTCTACTATTTTCATTTTAAGCTTTTCTTGCTTGGGTATAGGGGTGTTTGAATTAGCAAGAGAGGCTGGACTTATATATGATGTGGAGGAGATGGCTTCTCTATTATTAGGAATGGTAATCTCTGGTTGATGGCTGATATTATGACAATACGCAAAGGGATTTGCATCGTCCAAGATTGTGATCTCTACACCATTATGTGGGAACTTGATACATTGATGGTAGGTAGATGGCACGGCTTGCATGGCATGTATCCAAGGTCTTCTTAACAATAGATTGTATGGCAGAGGAAGGTCTAGAACCTTACAGGTGATGTGCTTCACCACAGGGCCCACTCAGATTGGTAGTACAATAGCTCCTTTGGATGAACGCTCTACATCGTCATAGGCTTTGATTGTGATCTTCTTACGGGGATCCACTGATTCTATGGCATATCCCAAAGCTATGACTAATTGGAGTGTATAAATATTCAGGCCTGCTCCATTATCGATCAAGACTTGCTTGATTCTATGCTAGTTGATAAATCCTTCAATGTGGAGTGAGGCATTATGTGGCTGCTGGAAGGAAGAGTTATCACTTTTAGAGAAAGTGAGATAAGGTGATGACCTTAGATTTCCAACCATGGCTTGAAATTGGTCTGTATTCAGGTTAGCAGGGATTGACGCTTCTTGGAGAGCTTGATCTAGGATTTTTTTATGAGATGGAGATAGGCGTAATAGCTCTAAAATGGATATAAGCACAAGAGTTTTGTCTAATTGTTCCACAAGATTGTATTGCTTTGGTATGGAAGTGGTGCGTTGTGGAGCTGCTTTAATGGTAACCTTGATGCGATGTGTAACAACATTGCAATTGGAGTTGGGATTTTTGATGGTTACAGTTGCAATTTGTTCACTGGCATCATACAGGTGATTTACAGTATAATTATACGTAGCCTGTGTATAATTAGTGGTATCAGTGCCTCTCCTAGAAGTGGAAGGACCCCTTTGATCTTGTGATGGAAGTGGATTTTTGAACATCAGATGATCATTGTTTGTTGTTTTTGGGTCATGCCCTTCGATTTCAATTTCACCCCAATCAATGAGATCCTAAATAAGATCTTTCAATCTATGACAAATACTTGTCTTATGTCCTTTTCCTTGATGGAAATCATAGTGTTCAGTATCTCTCCACCATGCAGGTTTGACTTGAGGTTCATAATTTGATGTTCTGGGTAAAGTGACCAGATTTTGAGAAATCAACTGACGTAACACAGCTTCAATGGGTTCCCCTAAGGGAGTGTATGTTCATTTTTGTTTTTGTTGATGCGGTCTGGGTTCATCTTGAGATGTGATGCATCCTTGATTTTGAGGAGCAACTGTGTTAGTCTTGGGTGGAGGATTTTGTCCTACAAATCTAACCACAGTTTGGGCACTTTTGATAGTTATTGCATCCACAACCCCATCATTGATGATATTCTTGTTTTTGTTCTAGAAGCTTGGTTTGTTACTATTGAAGCATGGGTGAGGACCATCCTTTGGTTCATTATAGATTTTGATAAGTCCTTTCTTGATGAGGGCCTGCTCACATTTCAAACCCTTGGTGATCATGTCATTAAAAGAGTCTGTGTCTTTAACATCCAGGTGAAACTCCATTTCTTCGTTTAAGTTGGAAATGAATATTTCCACTAGTTCTCGTTCAGGTAACTGAAGAGAACATCTGCTAGACATTTAACACCATCGTTGCAGGAATACTGAGAATAGTTCACCTGGTTTTTGTTTAGTGTTGCACAGATCAGCCATGGTGATGTCACATTCAATGTTATGAGAGTAATGTGTCAAGAACTTCTGAATTAGTTCTTCAAAGGTCCTAATTCCACCTGGTAGCTAGGAAAACCATGATGTGGTTGTTCCTCCCAAGCTTTGGGGAAAAAGTCGCATTAGGTATGTATCCTCATATGCTACTTCGAGGCAAGATGAATGAAATTCTCTGACATGATCGCGAGGATCTCCCTTTCCTCTATATTTTTCAAATTTGGGTGTTTCAAATCCTCATGGAAAGGGTGGCATATAAAGATTCCTATCAAAGGGATAGGGACAGATGTCATTGAGTGAGAATTGGTTAGTCTTTACACCACTATGAAGTTGTTGGGTGAGATTTTCAACTTGTTTCCGCAACATCTCTATTTCATTTGGAGGAGGAGGTGGTGGGTTACCTTGAGGAATGTTATATCTAATGGGATCTCTACCTCTTTCTTCTTCATGGTGACTTTGTCATTCTGAAGCTTGTCTTAATTGGGCAAGATCAAAGTCAAAGGGGAGTTTGGCTCCTTCTTGAGCAAGCTTTAAAAAGTGAGCATCCGCATTTCCCCTGAGTATTTCGTCAAAAATCCTGTTAAAGAGAGGGTTATGTTGGGCCCTTTCTATTGTTCCAGGAGTAGGAGTACTGGGGTTTTCGTCATTTGCATTTCCTCCAAGCGCTTCTTGAAATTCATTTATATTTTCCTCCTCTTCTTCTTCAATTTCTACTTCTCGTTGCCTTGAGTGTGATCGGGTGTGAGCCATTTTGTTCACAAGTTTTTGTTGAAGTTGGGTGAAAATGATGATGAGTTGTTGATGAAATGAGAGGTTTATTTTTGTTGTGGTGTTTTGCATATGGATCTCTAGCACTTTAAAGGTAGATGTTTACCAAAGTTATTTCTTGAATTGCTTGTTGTTTTTGACAAAGTTTTATGTGATAAGGTGTAGATAAATTTGAGATGTGTTATAGACTTAACTACCTAGTAATGAGAGGATTCACTCATAGACTAGTTTTAACCTGAGTAGATATGCTTCTTAGGATGAGCTTATCCTAGATGTAGAAACAATCTAAAAGTGATTTGTTGTGTTTGATTCAAGCAATATATAAAGAGAACTTGGCAAGAGAACCTCTTAATGTTTTGAGAGTTGAAATGAAGTGATGATGTGAAGGTGAAAAATGTTTTAACTTCAATAAAAGCTTTGTGTCACATATGGGACAAACTCCATCTCTTCTCTTTCAGGTGTTGGTGGCATTTCTCGAGCTACGTTGTATGTGATACAAATTTTTGGAAAGAAGTCCGGGTTGAACTTACCTCCTTGGTTTTTGTGATAACTCAAAGCTCTATATTGCATAAAAGCTCTGTGGTTTAATGACTCTTGATCAAATTCATTTGATTTTCCTTGAAGGTAAAGACGCATGTGACGTAAGAAGGTTCTATTAGAGACAACGATTTGTCTATTGAGATAGAAGAATTTCCTCCTTTTGATTAAAGCCTTTGAGCTTAATGGTCTTCTTTTCAAGTTGACATGTTGATGAATATTCTTCTTTCTCCAGATATGAAGAATGGTCATAAAATTTGATACTCTTGCTCTTTGTTTTTGATCTTTTGTGTTGGTGTTCTGAAAATATTTTGTGTTGGATGAATACTTGGTTTTGGAAACTGATTTTTGATTTTTCTTTGACAAGAAAACAAAGCAAGAACACAAACACAAGAATGTTGCCTCAAAAGGCACAAATAAGTATGGGTCTAGATCAACCCAATCCTTGGACTTTTTATGACCCTTTCCTTTAGATGTATTTTAAGGTGTTTTTCTTTCCAAAGCCTGAAGTCAGCTCAATTTTCACTTGGTCTTGGCTAAACGAAAACACCTCAAACACTTTTTATCCCTAAGGTCAAATGGCCAGTTGTGATAAATTTAGCCCACATCTTTCTATTTCTTCGACTTTGGTACTACATACCTTATGAATCCCGCCGTGGCAGGTAAGGATGTGATATACTAAGTCTTGCACGAGCATAACAAATAGATGATCTTTATGATGGGGGAGTCACCACTTTTATCAAGCCACAAGTGACTTTTCAAAAAGCTATGTTTCTACTCAAGGAAATATGTATGGTGAGTATCTTGGGAGCAAAACCATCTATGCTCTTGCACTAAATTATATCACAAATATCCTCAATCAATAGAATGGGTGGGCTACTACTTAAAGGTGTTTAGTCATGTTTGATATTTTTGGACATAAGTTCATTCTGCAGTGACTCACTTAAGAGCCTTGTAACTTGTGGTGGGGCCCATTTGTCCTTTTGGCAAGTTATACTATAGGAACAGCTATACCCAAGGCTACAGCTTTCGCTCTCACCTGATTTCTATAGCGGCTCGAAGGATTTACCGTGCGAGGTCATTCCTAAGAGTGATGTGTCTCTTGGCAGACCTCTCTTAAAAAGATAAAAATTTGAGTGTTACTAACACTTTTCTCTTGCACCTAGGACCACGAAAGCCAAGTGAGAGGATAGTGTGTGTTAGAAGTAGGACCACTTGACCAACTTTTTGCACAAGTGTGCCAATCACGAAAAACACTTGTTCTTTTTAACTTGCCATTGCAATGTGTTCTAACTATTTGGAGATGTTGCTCCAACAATCATGGTGTTCTTTTTAACCTCAAATACAAAATTTTAAGTAAACTAGAACTTTAAAAATCCTGGTCAACTTAATTTGAAACACGTATGAAGGAAAAAGTGCTTTGCAAAAAATTTGAAACAAGTGGATTGTAAGTTTTAATTGCACCAAAAATTGAAGTGTGGATTGTAAATTTTTGCTTAAGTTTTTTGATGCTAGAAATGAATTTGTTTTGTTGATTTTAAGCACCAAATGAAAAGTTAAGCCTAAACTTGCAATAAACAAAGTTGTTTTGTTCAATTTTAGATCACCAAACACAAATTTTGATCCTAAGCTTGCAAGAAAACAAATTTTGTGTTGTTCAATTTTAAGACACCAAAAAGAAGTTTTTGATTTTTAAGGAGGTTGATTTTTAGACCTGCATAAGAGACAAATAGTTAGTTAAAACCGAACCTATGGTGGGCTTCCATAAGCCTAAGAATTTTTCTTTTTTTGGTTATAGGGTCATTTTTACAACGTTCTATTACAATAGCGCTACTCTATGTTTAAACATAAGCGCTATTTAACACAAACGCACTAAAATAATAAAAAGGACAGGGAAGGCAAAAGCACTCAAACATGCTCAATAGCGCCAAAACAAGGTCAACAACACTCAAACAATGTCAATAGCGCTAAACTTGGTACAATAGTGCTATTGTAAGAACAATATCGCTAGAACAACAAGTTTCAATAGTGCTACAACGTGATCAATAGCGCTAAAGCGCAACCTGTGTGTCAAATTCAACATTCAAACATGTTATTGATCAAAAATAAATTGTTTTTGGGTGCTTGGATTCACGTCGGGTTCACCAAATGATGCATTGCAAAATGGACAAGGTTAGTCAATGATAAATAACACACAACACACAAGAAACCGTTAGTGTTAATCAATCAAAAACTAATCTAAACAAGCATGTCAAAAGAGATGCCAAAAACATGAGAGAATATTTAACTACGAAAGTAAATATGATGAGGCATCTTCAATGCCTCCTAACATGCTCTTGGTTTCTTCTCCTTTGTTCCTCTCCTCTCCAAGTTCCAAAATAGTGTAGCTTTCAGTAGCTTTTTGCACTATGGATGCTTATGGAGGTTTGAGATTGAAGTATTTGCTCTAAATATGAATAAAAAGCTAATACTATACTATTGATATTAAAATGATTAATTTTATCCAAAATGACAAGATATTAGTTGATTATGCTAAAATTCTCTCTTAAAATGCCTATAGCTTAAATACATACAAGTTTTCAGGATGTGGGTTATGAAGAAATGGGCTCTATTTATAGGAAAAAATGGAGCAATGGATGGTTGAGATTGAACAATCTCAACAAGGGTCAGGATTGAAGGATTTTCAATCCATGTGAGGGCTTTCAACCCAATCCCAGGATGACAAGTGTCAATGTGAGATAGGTTGAGAGGAGAGGGAATAAGCATTAAATGCTTGACATGACCTTGGGAGTTAAGGTCAAAGTTAGTTGAATGAATAAACACTTTATTCAAAGAATAAAGCTTTTATCCAATGAATAAATTCTTGTGCAAAGGCAAAAGGGATAACCATGGTCAAAGCAATAAATGCTTGAGGAGACACATGAGTGCAAGTTGAAATAACTATAAATGGTTATGTAACAACCATTAATGGTCATGTAAGAGCCATTAGTGGTTTTGGAAGACTTTGGAGGTTAAATTGTTGAACACATAAAGCATTTAATGCTTTTCAAAGACTTTTGAAGTCTTTGAGAAGTGACCCCAAGTTGCTTAGGAATGTGACAATAATTAGGGGATGGATTAGGCTAATTAGGAAGGGCTTAGAAGAATCTAGAAGGGGGTTAGGATTGCAAGTGGATTTGGTGGGAGAAAATAGGATTTTAATTAAAATAAAATTCATTTATTTCAATTTGTGTGTGCAAGTTGCATTTGTAGGAAAATGCAAGTGGGGGGGGGGGTGGGGTTTAATGATTTAAATAAATGGTAATTTATTTAAAAGAGGAAAAAGAGATTTAATTAAATAAATAGCTTTTATTCATTTAATTGATTGTGAATTTGGTATAGTGAATTAATTAAAATAAATTGAATAATTTATTTAATTAATAGGAGAATGTTTGAAGATGAATTAATTAAATATTAATTTAATTAACTAATGGCTAGTAGATTTTTAATCAAATAAATAGCAAATATTCATTTAATTAAACTGGACACATTTTTGTGACTACATGTAGCTATCAAAGATGGATCAGATGAAGAAAGGTATGAAGAAAAAGCCTTAATATCACTCATAAATAATAATGATTCTTGGATCATAGATAGTAGATGCTCACATCACAAGACAGGTGATAAACACAAGTTTGTTAAATTAGAAGATTATGATGGAGGTTATGTAAGATTTGGTAATGATGCACCATGTCCTATGAAAGGTAAAGGTTCTATCACACTTCTTGACAATGCTAAATGTGATGATGTATATTGGGTTGAAGGTCTGAAATACAATTTGTTGAGTGTAGCATAGCTAAACAATACAAGATACCGAATAGAATTTCAGAAAGGAATTGTCAAAGTTCATGACAAACATGGAAAGTTGGTTGCTACCAGGACTCAAACAAGAGGTAATACATTTCATCTTGACTCAACTTGGAATGATTGTCTGTATGAAAAAATAGAAGATACCTGGTTATGGCATAAAAGGTTTTGTCATGTAAATTTTGATAACCTAATCAAAATAAGTAAGAAGCACCGAGTAAGAGGTCTACCAAGCTTGGAAAAACCTGAGAATGCAATATGCCGAGGATGCCAGATGGGTAAGATGACAAAATCAAGCCTTACAAGAAGTCTAACACTTCTAAAGGAATTTTAGATCTTGTGCACACTGATCTTTGTGGTCCTATGAAAGTTCAAAGTTATTATGGTGATAAATACTTGATATTATTTGTGGATGATTACTCAAGGATGATGTTGGTTATGTTTTTAAATGAGAAATCGAAAGCCTTTCAAATGTTCAAATGGTATAAGGCAAGAGTTGAAAATGAAATAGGAAGACAATTGAAATGTCTAAGATCTGATAGAGGAGGAGAGTTCATTTCAGTTGAATTTAACTTATTTTGCAATGATCATGGTATAAAGAGACAAGTGTCTGTACTGAGAACACCACAGCAAAATGGGATAGCTAAAAGAAGAAATAGATCAATGGTAGATTGTGCTAGAACCTTGATGATAGAAAAGAGAGTACCTCAAATTAATTGGAGAGAAGCAATAAGCATTGTAGTTTACACCCTAAACCGAGTACAATTGAAGAAAGGAACTATGAAGACACCATATGAAATCTGGTATGACAAGAAACCAAATGTAAGTTATTTTAAAATATTTGGAAGTAGATGTTATGTTCACAAAAATGACAGAAATGGAAAATTTGATCAGAAAAGCGAGGAAGGAACATTTCTTGGTTATTCTTCTAGAAGTAAAGCATTTAAATGTCTGATCAAATCATCTAACAAAATAGTGGAAAGTGCAAATGTGAAAATTGATGAATTTGCAAAAAGGAATGATGAAGGAAATTCCAAAGAATGAGAAGATTATGAAGAGTTTGTATATGTACAATCGAGAAGTCCTACCGAGAAAGCTGATGAAGAAAATACTCAGTTATTGAGTGATGAAGAAGATCATACAGAGCCTTTTGAGCCTATATTAGCAAAATATGTCAGAAGAAATCATGCATCAAGTTAGATTATAGGAGATAAGGATGCTCTAGTGATGACAAGAAACAAACTGAGACAAAACACATGTCTGATATTTGAGTTTGAATCGAGGATAGTAAAAGAGGCACTTAGCAATGAAGATTGGGTGAATGCTATGACAGAAGAGATTGAACAAATCAAGAAAAATGAAACATGGACACTGGTCCCAAGACCAAAAGAGAAAAATGTAATCGGTACAAAGTGGATTTTTAGAAATAAGCTAAATGAAAAAGGTGAGGTCATTCGGAATAAAGCAAGGCTAGTTTACAAAGGTTATGCTCAAGAAGAAGGAATAGAGTATGTTGAGACTTTTGCACCTGTAGCAAGACTTGAGGGAGTGAGAACATTGTTGGCATATGCTGCTTGCAAAAACTTCAAGGTATATCAAATGGTTGTTAAATCTGCATTTTTAAATGGTATACTAGAAGAAGAAGTCTATATTGAATAGCCTGAAGGATTTATTGAAGAGAAGAATAAAGATTAGGTATGTAAGTTGAACAAAGCTTTATATGGCCTAAAGCAAGCACCTAGAGCATGGTATGAAAGGTTGCACTCTTACCTAATAAAGATTGGATTTATAAGGACTAGTGAAAACAACAACATGTATATGAAGAATGATAAGGAGAATGGAATATTGATTTCAACCATATTTGTTGATGATATTATTTTTTGTGGAAATGATTCTTTATGTAAGAACTTTGGAAATGAAATGTGCAAAGAATTTGAGATGTCATTAATCGGTGAAATAAAATATTTTATAGGTTTACAAATACTGCAAATGAAAAATGATATTTTCATTACTCAATCCAAGTATATAAAGGAAATCTTGAAGAAATTTGGAATGGAGGATTCTAAACCTATAAGTACTCCTATGACTACTAATTGTAAACTATCAAAGAATGGTGAATCTGCATCTGTTGATGAGACACTTTACCGATCTATGATTGGAAAGTTGCAATATGTAGTTCACAACAGGCCTGATATAGCACATGCAGTAGGTATAGCTGCAAGATTTTCTGCATATCCCAAAGAAACCCATATGACAACAATCAAGAGAATTTTTAGATACTTGAGAAGCATCGAAGATTATGGTTTACTATATAAAAAGAGGAATGGTTTTGACTTAAAAGTCTATACTGATGTTGATTGGGCAGGAAATATTGATGACAGGAAAAGCACAAGCGGTGGAGCTTTCTTTTTGGGAGAAAGACTAGTGATTTGGCTTAGCAAGAAATATGGATGCATTTCATAGTCAACAGCTGAAGCTGAATATGTCATTGCAGCATTGAATTGTACCAATATAGCATGGATCAAACAACTGTTGGAAGGTATGAATGAGACTGTTACCGAGCCAGTAACTATATTTTATGATAATACAAGTGCTATTAACATTTCAAAGAATTTGGTAATGCACTCTAAGACAAAGCATATTTCTATAAAGTATCATTATCTAAGAGAAGAAGTTCAAGAAAAGAAAGTCGTGCTAGAATATGTTAGCACAAAGGAACAAATAACAAACATCTTCACAAAGCCACTACCAAGGGACACTTTTGAGTATCTCAGAAGTAAGTTAGGGTCCTACCCCTATCTAGTACTCACTAACAGAGTTCAGTGAAAGCATCAATTTTATGACTCTACAGAATAACTATTTATGAGTTGATGCTGGTTTACACACTTTAGGAGGTTGCCTAAATGTGTAGGGAATAGTGAATGAAGATAAGATGCTCTGACCAAGACTGAGATGATATATTTGTATATGTTTTAATAGCAAGGAAATTACTTCACAGGGGAAGTAATCATGGATTAGTTTTACTTTTGGCATTGTTGTCAAAGGGGGAGAAGACTAATGACAGGGGGAGAAGATTACAGGAGAAGTTTACAACTCAAGGATAACAAGAGAAGAATAACAGTAGTTTGAATCAATTGGAATAAATCAATAAATTAGAAGTTGATATATATTGCCATCAATGCCAAAGGGGGAGATTGTTGGAATTACAATAAGTTTGTTGGTATGAGGATATTGAGAAGGTTGTTGGAGATTGATGATATAATTGATAAAGGATGATTACTATCTTAATAATATTATTTTGCCATTGATGTCAAGCAATTGATTTTCTGATTTAGTATGATGTTGCCATATCTTAAAGAGTATGTTTTGATGAGTATAAAGATGTCAGTAAGTGACACAGAAAGAATGTGAAAATGAAGGGGAGTAATAAGTTATTCAATGGGCAACTATTACCGAGTTAGACAGTGATGATATTATGTTATTCTGATTGTTTTGATACTCTATATATGTATTCGAAGACTGAATAAGAAGGAGAAAAGATTTCATGCAATAGAATGAGTAAAGGTTTGATACTATTCTATTTTACAAAGCAAGGAGCCAGTCGGTAAATTCCAAGGTTATCAATGTCGGTTAAAGAAGGGAGAAGTCACCGAGTGTTGTCAGCAAGCAAAGCTACCGAGATAGTAATCGAGACGAATACAAAATTTCTACCGAGTAAAGTTTAGAATTAATCGAGTATCGACCAAGAAGTAACAGAATGCATTGGATGAATAAATACATTATTAAATGAAGGATGCCAATGAGCTAGAGATTTATAGAAGATTGGAATGTCATGCAAGAAGTTTGTTAAGGATCAATGGCAATGAAAATTCAAGAGTTATATCTATAGCACAGATTGAATGGTCATAATTGAGCACAAGTACCAAGGAAGGAATACAAGTTTCAAGGCAAGATAAAACATTTTTCAGTTCGAAGGATTCAATGAACCTAGTCAAGTTTGAAGATCTAATGGCTAAGATTAATCATGGGAAATGTGATTAAGGAGATTAAGTGGTTAGGAATTGCTTATAAATAAGGAAAAGTTGATGAACAAAGTATGCGGGAAAATAGAAGAACAGTGATGCTACTGAAGTGATTATAGAGTACAAAATATTGAAGATCTGATTGAAGAACAGAGTGAGAAGCTCAGCAAGGAGGAAGATAAGTCTTATGACAAGATGATTTTGAGCACATAGAGTCTGCTTTAACATTTTAGATGTGAACTTGCAGATATATTTTATTACTGTTATTTATTTTTGTAAGTGACAGGAAATCTCTTAACTGAGTGGACCTAACAGTCTTATTTGTAAATCCTCTAGCAAGGTAACATTCTAATTGACTGTTTGAAATCCTTTGACAAGGTCACTTCTAACAAAGTGCAAGATTCTGATAGATCTGAGGGAAATCCCTTGACCGGGTCACATGTAGCAATGTGTTTATGTAATCTTTAATAGGATTGGCTTTTAACCGAGCATACTCTAGAAGAGTATATTTTCTTTGTGGTTTTGAAATCCCACAATGGTTTTTCCCTATTTGGGTTTCCACGTTAAATATGATGTTAAATGTGTTTTGATGTTTCAAGTTTACCAGTTTATGAGTTTGAATGATTTTCAGTCATAGTTGCATATCAAGTAAGTTCTACCAAGGTTGAATCTGATTAAGAGTTTGAATTGTGAGTTTATCTGATTCACCCCCCCCCCCCCCCCTCATTAAACTAACAAATATGGAATAAATCAGTTTTCTGATTTTATCTCAATTTTAGCTCAATCTCATTTCCTTCAAATCTAAAGAAACCAACCAATCACATCAAATCACCTGGATTATGCTTCCTCTTGGAGAATCTTGACCGCTCATCATCAATCAATCTTGACCATTGGTCTCTTTCTGGATTTTCTATAAATTCAAACTTTCATCTCTCAATCAAAGGGGACTAGAGATTTTATTGTTATCATGTTTGTTTTTCTCTAGAATTATTAAGAATAGTGCACATTGAGAATATTGCATCTTAGCTTAATCATTTTATTTTATTGCATATTTTCTTAATCATGTTAGCTTAATTTGCTTAATCTTGCATCCATCTATCTTAATTTTCTTAATCTTGCATTCATATAGATTAAATCCTTCATCTTGGTGTAGTCTAGTCACTAGTATTACTTAATCTGAGAGCAAATCTATACTCGCATCTTTTCGGAGGAAATAGGTCATTTTGTTATGGTTTTTACATTTATTGATTTTGATCAACTAACCATGCATGCAATGATCTATTGAGTGTTTGTATTTTAGATACAGATCCAAATTTCACACACATTTTTGGTGCCCACTGTGGGGCCTGAAATTCAATTTCTCGGCCTCGCAGATCATCAAGTTTTCATTTTTCAGATTTTGTCTATACATTCTCTGCCAAATCTCGTACGATATGCTATACATTGTAGTAGGACATTATATCTTTTGTTGTATGGTCTGGTGATAATTCTTGTATGGTACAGTAAAAGGTCTCATACGAGTTACTGTTTTATCGTATGAAAAAAACAGAGAGGTTTTTTTGGGGGTTTTCTGACATGAAATTGTTTATGCTAATGTTGACCCTTATGTGTTCTCTGTTTATCTGATGTTTTGGATAACCTATCAAATTTTTTGTAGGACACTTGTCAAATAATATATTACTCAAACTTATGCTTGTCAAAGAATCTACTGCTAAAAAACAATATGACTACTAATTCATTATTTTTGCAGGTTGTCTAAGAAGATTCAAGAAAACTTTGTGTATTCTTAATTGTTTTCTAGGCACCTAAATTACAATGTGGTAAATGAACAAATCTATTTTTTTCGTGTTTGAGAAAAGTCTAAAAGGTAGGAGAGTATGATCTTGTCTATCTATATAATCATAAATCTAGACTCTTGAAACTTTTCTACCTTGAGATTTGTGTACCTTTTTAGAGGGTATGTCATAGTGGGAAGAAGTAATCACCCTGTGAGAATGACCCAAGTGAGTACAACTAAACCCAAGCATTCTGATTCACTATAATAAATAGGCCTCTTTGAGATTAAAGTCTCGAAGGATGGAGTTATTTGAGTTTTCTCTTTGATATTTCTCATATGGGGCACTTTGTAGGGCCTCGCAGTCTCAATCATGCTTGCATGACTACATCTTGCTTGGTACCTTGTTGGGCTATAGGCTTCAATCATGCTTGCGTAACTTCAAGGGGTAACTTCGAACGAAACTCTTACTAAGAACTCTAGGATAGAAGCTACCCGGTTCACCTTCGAAAGAGGGATAATATTTGTGAAAAATAGTAACTTTCCCAAGATACTTCCCATATAGTGCCCCATTAGCATTTGGAGTCAGCTAATATGGCATTGAGAATCCATTTCATGAGACTCAACAATCATATTCTGATTAACTATTGGGTGTGTACCTAAGTTTGCAAGCAAAGGATTTCTCTCTGAATTAGCATGGTATGATTGAATTCACTTTATATCTTGCGTGTCTATTGTGTCTTTATCATTGAACTAATTAGAACAACCTAAAACTGAAACTGGAAAACCTAAATAATCAACTAAAACATCAAACTCAGTGGTTGAAACCCCGTTTCTTATCAAAACTCGTTTACTATTTGATCCTTTTCTGTATGAGTTAGGACCTATTGCTGAGTTTATCATATTTCTATGTGAGAATTGTCGTTTGAGCCTATTAGAATTGTGGTACAAACCTAAAACTTTCAGTGAGCATTTAGAACAACATCTCGTATGAGTATCTTGGTTTTTCATCTAGTTACTAGTGTTTTTTCGTATGGTCTTAGGAGTTTTGTCGTACGGGAATCTATCTTTCTTGATCCAAAGAGCTTTGTTTGCATGATTCTCAAACCTCTATCATACTTTCTTGGTCAGTCCTGATACATCATAGAGAGCATATATATGGTCTTTTTCATCCTGAGCATCACATCTTGATAGTAAGCCTTGGTCATTGTGTTACATGTCTTTGTCAATTATATCCTAGCTGGTTTAATCAATCATTCATCAATCTTATCAATCTTATCCGCTTAGATCAAGTCTTATATAGGATAGATCATTCTTGAAACCAGACTTCATCTCAATCTCTTCATCCAATCATCACCTCAAACAAACATCTAGCTTCAATCTGATCTTGGCATCTGTATCACTTTTAGCTCTCGGTCACATCAATTGTAAATGCATGTTCGAATCAGGAGCTCTTCTAAGAAAGCTGATGAAAGTAAGAAGCAATATTACTCATTGCAAACTAATCCATTCTTTCAAGAACAACCAATATTTGACAAACCTTTATCTTCAGAACAACCAACCTCTAAAAAACCTTCATCATCAACCCAACCAATTTTTGATCAACCTTTATCTTCCAATATGTTTGGGGAAAAATAAGAAAGAGAGGCTTCTAAATGTAGTTCTCACGATAATCTTAGAACTCATGCTACTGATAATGACTCCTCATCTAGTGATTTTGAACCTTCTAAACCTGACGAAGATACTATAACTAAATGTCAAAAGGACAAGGATTTCAAAAAAATGATGAAAATTATCATGGCCCGGGAAAAGGAAGAATATTTTTTAGAATTGGCTAAACAAGGAGTCAGAATTCCTGCTGACTACAACATTAAAAAAATCATCACTAAAGAAGAAGATACACCACTATCATTGGTAATCAAACAATTACAAGCATTACAAACTAAGATAAAAGAAATGAAAGACAAGGATAAATCTTTTGGGTAGTATTCCTTGGACACAATTTGCCTGTTTCCATTCAACAAAAATATTCACATGCCTTCATTTCCTTCAAGAATAAAAATTCCTAAATTTGACAAATATGATGGCAACTCGGATCCTCAAGATCATGTCCAAGAATTTTGTGCTCTATGTACAAAATTTATGCATGAATAGACATATCTTATGCGTCTCTTCCCAAGAAGTCTAGGAGGACAAGATATGGAGTGGTTTTCAAAATTACCTATAGGAACTAAATATTTTGAGGAGTTCGTCAAACTATTTCTCCAACAATACTCCTACAACATCCATCATCCAGTCACCATGATTGACCTTTGTAATACAAAACAGAAAATAGGAGAACCTTTCCTCACTTTCCTTCAACATTGGAGACAAATGTTCTCTAGATATTCACAACCTATCCCTAATTCTAAGAAGATGGACATCTTTGTTAACAATCTAATTCCTGAGTTATGATATAATATTCGGATGCAAGCATATCCTTCATTTAATAAAATGGTGGAAAATGCTCTCAAAATGGAAGATGTTCTTGTGAAGAAAGGATAAATCTCACTTTATAAGGAAACACAATATGGCTCTAGCTCTAAAGAGAAAAACAAATACTGGAAATAGGGCAAAGACAATATTAGAAATGTTGTGAATGATGGAGTATTTGATACTGTTAAGCCAAAACCAAACCCAATACTATTTAATCTGACCAGTGGCACACAAGCTCTCAAAGATAATGAAAGTATTGCAGAAAACCCTCCTAAGCAATTGAAAGAGTGGTTTAAAGATAAGCCTTGGGTTTCAAAGCCTAAACGTGATTTCACTCCTTTGGGAGAATCCTATGAATCAGCTCTTAAGACTCTGTTGGCAAACAATCTGATCACATTGCCTGACAACTCCAAACCATATGATCCTAAAGTCAAACCCAAATGGTGGAGGGAAAATGATTACTATGAATACACTGAAATAAGGGTCACACAACTAATAACTACATGAAACTCAAACATGAGATTCAAGACCTTATCGACAATGGAAAAATTATTGTAGGAAATCAGGCAACCAACTTTGATCATAAAGCTTTCGACAATCCCTTGCCTACTTATGAGAAAGGATATTACTCTAAATCCAAGGGAGGTGTGAAGATAAATTACACCTATACCAACGACAATGATATCATCAAAATGCTTGAACTTTCTCAATTAGAACATTGCAATGTAATCATAGTCAAAGAAGAACAAAATAAACCATGAGCTACAAACGTTTTGACCCGTGCTCAAGGAAAAGTTACTATTAAAAGAGTTGATTCCTCATCTTCAGATCAAACGTTATCTTCAAATCCGCTGACATCTTCAAACAAACAACCAACTACAATCACTGCTAAGTCTTCTCCATCCGAACAACTAGTTTCATCATCTTCTTCTGGTTACAGTATTGTTGAAAAACTAAAACAAACTACTGCTCAAATCTCTATTCTTGAACTACTTAAAATATCTCCTGCTCATAGAGAGATCCTAGACAAAGCTTTTCTTGCTACCAAGGTGCCTAAAGACTTAGATTTGGATCGGTTTCAATCTATGGTGGGTCACCTAACTTCACCTTATGACATATCCTTCTCTGAAGAAGATGATAATTATTTGTGTAGCTAGGAAATAGGAAATCATCACAAACATTATCAACATACTAATCATTAGCTCAATCACAAAAGCACAATTGCAATGATCTATCCTAATTACATCCAATAGAGACATAAAGATAAAACATTCAAAAAGATTATGCAAACCAGATGTAAATCCAAATGTTTTCTTCATGCGGCTCCATTGTTCTTCTTTCCTCTTCAAATAGTTTGGTTGTGGATCTCACCTACAAGTGTACATACATGATTGAAAGAAAGTAGGTAAGAAAATTGCTCAAAAGTACTCGAAGCGTGATTGACTAGAAATTCGATAATCTGATTAGGGGTCAAGAATCCAGGGATTTGAGTGAAGAAATTCATCCAATTTATAGACAAATTGGAGAAATGATCAAATTAGCATGATAATGATTCGAATGGAAACTCAAATCAAGAATAGAAAAATTATGACATGTGTATGACAAATTGCTATGCAAGGATTTTATGACAATTTATGACAATTTATGACAAATTGCTATGTAAGGATTGATTGATTGTCAATTATGACAAATTATGACAAATTTCTATGCAAGGATTTATGAAAAGATTTTGGAATAGAAATAGACATTTAGGAATTTAGGAGAAATTAGAAAATTAGGTTAGAAATGATGACTTGGAAATTATGAAATTGATGAAAAAATTAGGTAAATTAATTAATAATTTCTCATTCATTAATTAATTTAGAAAAATAGGAGGAATTAATTAGCCAATTAAATAAACATTTAATTGTGACAAGAAGACTTAGGATAAATAAATAAATAATTTATCCTAAAGGGAAAATGCCAAACAAGATTAAATGAATAAACCATAAAACCTTGGAAGATGAATTAGAAATGCAAAGATGACAATTAGGTCTTGACAAAGGATAATTGGTATCGATTTGATCATGATTTTGGATTGATAAATGATTTGATTGATAAATGCGCCAATTGATGATGAACAATGACTAATTGATTCAAATTGACATGATTGAAAAGTATAACGATCGATGTCAAATCGATCGTAAAACGACGAGATTGACAAGTTGATAAGAGATTGACAAGATCGACCAAAATCATGATTAAAGATTGTTATCGACAAGACCTAATTCGAAAGCGAGACAAATGAAGAGGAAGGACTCGATGCTCGCAAATGATAAAGACCAAGTGCGTGACATAGGAGAAATGTTAATGCGATGCAAAAACCTAAAATGAGGCAATGCACAAATGTTAAAGTATGATCCCGCAAGCGTTGACCATTTTTAGGTGTCTACATTTTGCCCCTCTTTGAGACAATGCAATTTTAAGCATTGTTTCAAAGAATAGTAATAAAAATGCCCTAGACAATGACAATGACATATGCATGCCCCCTCGAGGAATTGGCTGGAAATGTCCAGAAAAGAGGCCAATTGATCGATAAGAATGATAGAAAATGATAGGAGCAAACAGATTGACAAGACTGACGGAAGAAATGTTAGTAAGCAGAAATTAGACAGAGGACAGTTAGAGATGAAGGAAAACTTGCTTTCACAAATGCACATAAGTAGGTGAGAACCTTTATTTGATATGGCAAAACGGATGCGTAGCATCATGGCATTAAAGGCCAGAGCTAAAATGCAACCCTTTTTGCAAAAGACAGACACATCATAGACAAACAACAATCACAACAAAAAAAGAAAGAGACCATGAACCATCCCGGTCACTCTAAATCACTCAGTGACATCATCGAGCAACATAGGAACATGATCGAAGATAAATCAATAAAAAGATAAGATGCACAAATTCCAACAAGTCAAACAAACATCTTGATCTTCATTGTCAAAAGTTGAAAGTGTTGATAGGACGATCATGTTGTCTGGTTTCAGGACATGTGATACCCCGTCTAAGACAAGACACGGTCTGGTTTCGAGTATACCACACCCTGTATAAGACCCATGATAATGTGCCAAGGACAAATGATTTTGAGGTTGATTGATATGACAATTCAGATCAGGTTGAATGTCTAGTTTGAGTGAAAAAGTTCATCTGTTGACGCATGATATCATTAAAAGCGCAATGTGAGATTGCGTGTCGTTGGAGGGATGCTCAGTGATTTGTCTTATGCACAAAAGGGATCATTTATTGCAAAATGCTTGTTTTTTGGATTTTAATGTTTTGAAATTATTTTTTTTTGTTCGTTTTTTCAGGACTTTATATGACTTTTTAGGGATTTTCTCAAGACATTTTTCAATTTTTATGATTTTTTCAGGACATTATTCAATGTTTTTGAGATTTTTTCAGGACATTTTTCAATTTTTTTTTTTTTTTCAGGACCTTATTTGATTTTTTATGATTTTTTTTAGGACGTTTTTCTATTTTTAAAATTTTTTTTTCACGACCTTATTTGATTTTTTATAATTTTTTTCAGGACGTTTTTCAATTTTTTATGATTTTTTGCCCCCAGTGTCTAGCAAGGCCAGGAATATGACAGGTGAATAAATAGGCTTGCTGAAATGATGGTGGATAGAGGGAAGATAAAGGCCTTTGATTATGGAGACAATACGGATGCAATTTTCAAGGGCTATTGCGCGATGGGACAAGAGACTGGATATGACAATGTAAATCAGTGACATGGCATGAGGGACATGTCAAGAGGTTTTTGAAACCATGTTTAAATTTTGCGTCCTTATGTCAAATCAAGATCAAGGAATGAAAAAGAGTGTATGGATAGTGATAAGATATGGATAGGATAAGCAAGACCAAGAATGGATAAGGGAAATGGACTGAAGGTCGGGATAGGATAAGGGATAGTGGCAGAAAGTTGCAATAAGACAGGGAATATGGATGAAAGGTTGTAATAAGCAAATGGATAAATGACTAAACACTATGATAGACTAAAAGCTACAAACAAGATGCATGATGCTCATGATGATCTTCAGCCTTGTCAAGATCAAAGGTGGAAAAAGGAAACTAGACATGAGGGATAATAGGATATGAAGGGTAATGACAGGGGGTCGATAGGATAATGAAGGGCAATAGGATATGAAGGAGGAAAACTGCCCCCAAGTGTGGTGTGCAAGAAGTTCATAGATTACACATGATGCCTGTTTGCCAGGTTTTCATCACGGTACTTGCCCAAGGCACCTGTTTGCCAGGTTTTCACCAGTGGACGAATTATTTCTGCTTTACCTTTTTTTTTTCTTTTTCTCTTTTTCACTTTTTATTTTTTTATTTTTTTTTATTTTGACTTTTTCAATAGAAGATGGACACATGATAGGGGATGGAAGAAAGACTCAAGCATCTTTTTTGTTTGGATAGTAGCCTTGAAATAAATGGATGATGACCTTTAAAAGTATGCTCAAAGACGTTGGTAGGATAAGGACATGGAAAAAGAGATGAAACTAAGGTAGGGATTTATGCAAAGGATTGGACCAGAGGGATGGAAGGATGGAAAATATGCATTTGATAATGGATAGGGTATTGGAAGAATTGGGCTTGAGCAGATGGAAATGAAGGCAAGATCGACATTGGCACACACCTTGATGGGTGGTGGATTGATGGAGGAAAAACGGATCTCAGATTGTGAGATTTGGATGGAGGAATAGCTATGGATTTTGGGACATAAGGGCCCAAAATGGATGAAGAAGGTGATGGAGGAACAAATTTGAGAGGTTTGGATGGAGGAATAGCAACTTTCGATGCCAATTTTGATGTTTCTTTAGGCTTTTGTGCTTCAAGGAGCTGCTTAGGGATCCACATGGTTTTTGATTTTTCATGCTTTTGTGGTTCCTTGGAGTGCATTGCTTGCACAAGGGATTTAGGAACCCACATATATTTTGACTTTGCTTTATTTTGCTCAGTGGGCCTTTGTGGCCTTTTGGATATTTCTTTTTCTTTATAGATCATAATGTTCTTTGTTTTGACATGTCGATTATATTGGACATGTTGATCCTTGAATACATGTGGATTTCTAGACTTGTGACTTTTATACTTGGCATCCAAATTGCTTGGAGGGGGAAAGGAATGCATGGATGGAGATGAATGAAATGGAGTTCTTTTGGATGGATGAAATTTACTCAAGGATGTGTTCCTTTGTTGATGTTGCATAGGAGATGGAGGGATATAGGGACCTAGAATGGATGGAAGCGATGATGGGGAAGGTGGACATTTGGATTTTGACTTTGAAGGGATACCAACACCTTGAGTGTGATCTTTGTAGCCATGACCATTAGTATATTCTTTGATATGAAGGGGTTCTTTCTCATGAAGGTCTACTCCTTTGCCTTTATGAATATCTTGACTTGTAGGATACTCTTTTCTTTGGGAAGAAGACGCGATTCCATTATGAGGTGGATATGATATGAGAGAAATAATGAGATCTTGAAGTGGATCGGATTGCACCAAAGTGGAAGAACCCATTATGCATGTTGAGGGTTCATGAACATCTTGCACTGACACGTTAGAATCATGAGGGGTATTAGGATCACTAGGGGAACTAGGATTGTGTTGTGGACATGGTTCAATGATAGGCTCTTCAAGAGATGGAATGGGAGAAATAATGGGATCATCAAAAGAAATGCGATCTTGGAGTGGATATGGAGGATTAAGACAAGGAGATGGAGGAACAAAAGGATCTTGTGGAGGATATGAAGGGATAATTTGATCTTGACAAGGAGGAAGATCATTGGAATCCTCTTTAAAGGTGCTTTGCTCTTGACTTTCAATGGGATCATCGAAAAGGATGGAAGGGATATCTTGATCTTTCTTAGGAAGTGGAATGTCAATGGGATTTGAAAGGATATTATGTTCTTGGAATGGAAGGGGATCATTTGGGATTTGATGGACTAGGATATCTTGATCTTGCTCAGGAAATGGAGTGTCAATACGACTTTGGATAGGATGGACAAGAATAGGAGAATCATCGTGAGTGTCTAGGAACATGGGGTCTTGGTCAACAATTGGATGGGATGATAAGGTTTTAGGATCTTGATCTTGATTTTCTTTAGGACACGTTTCTTCATGCTCTAAATTATCCTCTTGACATGGGGTTAGACTTTGGATATGCATGGGGGATTCTGACAAGGAACCAATGTTTTGGCATGAAGGAAATGCACTTTGAACATTTGTGATGGATTCTGGGAAGGAATCAATGCTTGAACATGAGGAAGAGGGACTTCAAATGGGGTCCTCTAAAACAGGTAATGGCAATAAAGTGCATGGTGGCATTGGGTCTTGTATTTCTAAAACATGACAAGGATGTGCATCATGAATTGGATTATTGTGGCAATCAATTATGGATAGCCCTTGGCTAATTGCATCCTTGGGTGTATTGTTTGATGAGGACAATATGGAAGGTTCTTGGGAAACTTCTAAAGGTGTAGGGATAGATGCCACTGGAGAGTCAATTTGCTTGCGAGGGGATGAGGCATTGCTAGACATAAGTGTATTATCTTGATCTTCCTCAATAAACTCACTTGGTAATTTCCTTAAGAGCATTGTAATAAAGCCACCTTTCTTTCAAGATTTTGACATGGTTGTATCTGGAATTTGAACTTGTTTGGCAAGGAGTTGGTCTTGGTTTGATGTCATGTTTTGATATTGAACTAGATGTTGCTCAAACTGGTTTGACATGTTCAAAATTTGGCTTGGTACATGTTGCAAGTTTTGTTTTTGAATTTGTGATTGTGGTTGTTGATATTGATATGTTGATTGAACTTGTTGATATTCCACCATTGGTTGAACCATTTGTTGACATTGTATAGTTGGTTGGACATATTGTTGAAATTGAACCATTGGTTGTATTGGTTGTATATGTTGAAATTGTTGAACAATTGGTTGTGATGGTTGAAAATCAAATTGATAGTAAACACCTTCTTGTTCTTGTTGTGGAGGCACATAATGTTGAAATTGATGTTGTCTCCTTTCTTGAAATTGTTTCATCATCTCTATTTGGGAGAGGAGAGCTGGTATGTCTGATTGTTCAAGAAGAGATCTTACATCAATTGGCTCAACCTTAGGATTTCGACCTGGAAATTTTTGAAATACTTTGGACATTTGTGATCTATTCTTCTCAATTTTTTTCACTCTTTGTTCCAATATCTGTTCTTCTCGAGCTAGTTTCTCCTCTAGTTTTTGTATTTGGAGACTTGTTTCATCATAAAGAGTTTGATCAATATTGCCTTGTTGTTGGGTTCGATATAATTGTGATTGCATTGTCGGTTGATATGTCAAACTTTGTTGCATCATTGGTGCTTGGAACCTTGTTTCAATAGACATGTCACTATGCAATGGAATTTTTAAAGGATGATGTATGATATGCAACTAAATGCAAACTAAATAGACAGAAATGCAATCTATGGCAAGAATGCAACCTATGTTTTTGTTGTTTTTCAAGATTTTGACAAACTTTTGAATGCAATTCTAAGAATGAGACCCTTAGGAAATTGAAATGATGTCTAGACCTCAAAGGACAAAAGGACCAAGTGACAAAAGAACAAATGACAATGTCTCCCCTATATGCTTGGATACTAAGCTAGGTTTGACCAAATGACAATAATGACATAAAAAGAAAAGGTTTAATAAGGTCTAGACTTCTTAACAATGAATTAGGGTTTATCAAAGATTTGGATTACTCAAGTATGACAAAACCTAGTTTTGAGACTATATGCAAAAGGACAATTACTATGCAAGTGACCCTAATATGATATGATAATGACCTAAGCTTAATGAAGAGACCTAGGGTATGCAAATATGAATGTATGACAATGGTATGACTTTAATGCAAGAGGACACATGCAAATGGATGACCCTTATTGATATGCAAAGGAGTATGACCTAGGTGAAACCTAACCTTGGTACTTGACAATGAACTTTGCAAAATGCAACCTAGGATGAACCTAAATGTAAGTGACATGAATGTTGAGACAAGATTTTGAACAATGTTTGACAACCATGTTTGAAAGTGTTTTGAAGTTTGTTGGATGAAATGTTCTTATGTTTAACCTTGTTTTGAATCAATTTGTCTTGTTTTGAAATGAGATGCAATTCAACTTTTGACAAGTAAAGAAGACAAGATATTTTAACATAGACTCAAGACAATCATGCTCATTCCCACATTTCTTATGGTAGGCAAGGACATTAGGTACTTGAGAGGTAGACTTGTTATGGGATT
This sequence comes from Cryptomeria japonica, assembly GCF_030272615.1. Taxonomy (NCBI): domain Eukaryota; kingdom Viridiplantae; phylum Streptophyta; class Pinopsida; order Cupressales; family Cupressaceae; genus Cryptomeria; species Cryptomeria japonica. The sequence goes on from NC_081407.1 coordinate 320,752,482, forward strand.
CAAGGAGAATACATAGATGCTTGACCCCACAGGCTCCCCTCCATGGCATTCACTTCTCAGGGCAGCCAAGCATCAGTCCCCATGGAAATCTCCCCATGGCGAACTTAGTATCTCTTCCAAGTATCCGAACTTGTCCTTCTCAAGCAACTAGAAGGGTTTTTTTGGCCTCTAAAAACAAGGTGTTTAGTCAGGATTTCTGTTAAGCGTTACTCCTTGATGTCATGCAAGCGTGATTGAGACATTAAGCCCATCAAGATACCAAACAGATGTAGTCACGCAAGCATGATTTAGACCATGAGGTCCTACTTAGATGTTGATATGAGAAAGAGTCCAAGGGTCATCACTTCCCAAGTAACTGCAATTCCCACGTAACCCTTCCTTCAAAGCTTTCGCTCATCGGGTATTTTTTTATAGTGAGTTAGAATGACAAGGTATTCTAGCCATACTCACTTTGAGTCGTCCCCTTCTCACAATTATCACTTGCTTGCAAAAGCAAATGGTCGGGAAGGTAGGCCCTCTAAAGGTGACAAACAATCAAAGACACGAGCATGGTATCGAAGATCTGGATTTCTGAACACCCTAAGAAGGATGAGAGCATACTCTCCTACTCCAATGTCACACTCAACAATCAAAGCAAAAACATATTCATTCCAACCTATTTAGAAATCACTAGGTGCCTAAAACATTAATGACAAACACCAAGTTTAGTTGTTTCCCCAAGGCAACCTGCAAAACCCAAGTTAGAAGTTTGAGGTATTTATTGTTTGACTATCGATTCTGCATATCACATGTTAGTAGTTTCATTTGTTGTCTTCACCATGCATATGCCAAGATGATACATAGATAATTAGTACCAAAAAACAAAAAACAAAAAACAAAATGCAAAAACAAAACAAATTTCAAGTAAAATACTGCATTTTTACCTCTGTTCTGGACTTTACATAGGTGCAGAAGTCATGACACAGGTGCAAAAGTCATGACACAGGCATAGAATGTCTTCAACATAGGTGCAAGTTGCTTGACACAGGTGCAGGTTGTCTTACACAGGTGCAGAAGTCCCCAAAAAGCCCTGCATTACCCTGTTTTGGGGTTTTTTGGCCTACAAATCAACTCAAAAGCACTCAAAAACATAGTAAAGGGGTTAGATGGTTAGTGTTCACGTCAGGTTCACCAATTAATGTAGCTAGGAAATAGGAAATCATCACAAACATTATCAACATACTAATCATTAGCTCAATCACAAAAGCACAATTGCAATGATCTATCCTAATTACATCCAATAGAGACATAAAGATAAAACATTCAAAAAGATTATGCAAACCAGATGTAAATCCAAATGTTTTCTTCATGCGGCTCCATTGTTCTTCTTTCCTCTTCAAATAGTTTGGTTGTGGATCTCACCTACAAGTGTACATACATGATTGAAAGCAAGTAGGTAATAAAATTGCTCAAAAGTACTTGAAGCGTGATTGACTAGAAATTCGATAATCTGATTAGGGGTTAAGAATCCAGGGATTTGAGTGAAGAAATTCATCCAATTTATAGACAAATTGGAGAAATGATCAAATTAGCATGATAATGATTCGAATGGAAATTCAAATCAAGAATAGAAAAATTATGACATGTGTATGACAAATTGCTATGCAAGGATTTTATGACAATTTATGACAATTTATGACAAATTGCTATGTAAGGATTGATTGATTGTCAATTATGACAAATTATGACAAATTTCTATGCAAGGATTTATGACAAGATTTTGGAATAGAAATAGACATTTAGGAATTTAGGAGAAATTAGAAAATTAGGTTAGAAATGATGACTTGGAAATTATGAAATTGATGAAAAAATTAGGTAAATTAATTAATAATTTCTCATTCATTAATTAATTTAGAAAAATAGGAGGAATTAATTAGCCAATTAAATAAACATTTAATTGTGACAAGAAGACTTAGGATAAATAAATAAATAATTTATCCTAAAGGGAAAATGCCAAACAAGATTAAATGAATAAACCATAAAACCTTGGAAGATGAATTAGAAATGCAAAGATGACAATTAGGTCTTGACAAAGGATAATTGGTATCGATTCGATCATGATTTTGGATTGATAAATGATTTTATTAATAAATGCACCAATTGATGATGAACAATGACTAATTGATTCAAATTGACATGATTGAAAAGGATGACGATCAATGTCAAATCGATCGTAAAACGACAAGATTGACAAGTTGATAAGAGATTGACAAGATCGACCAAAATCATGATTAAAGATTGTTATTGACAAGACCTAATTCGAAAGCGAGACAAATGAAGAGGAAGGACTCGATGCTCAAAAATGATAAAGACCAAGTGCGTGACATAGGAGAAATGTTAATGCGATGCAAAAACCTAAAATGAAGCAATGCGCAAATGTTAAAGTATGATCTCGCAAGCGTTGACCATTTTTAGGTGTCTGCAATTTGAATCATTCACATAATCAGCCATTACACATTGAAGACATGATCCATAAACATCAAGTCAAACATTTTTTGATAGATGGAGGCACTGGGTTGAATATTTGTACTTACAATCTACTCATACAATTGGGATTTTCTGAGAATGTTATAGACCAAAGAAAGAAGATAACAATAAAATCTTATGATGAAGAAGAGAGAATCTCTAAAGATTTGGTGCTATTACCAATCAGGGTAGGACCTGTGGAAATATTTGTTATCTATTAGGTGCTAGATCTACATTTTGTTGGGCAAACCATGGATTCATGCTATGCAAGTAGTGCCATTTACATATCATCAGTTCTTGAAGTTTATGTTGGCATTGCATGAAGATTGTATTGATGATGTATAGTGTTGTCATTGATGTCAATAGTAACTAGTAATGGAGATGTATTGTAACCAATAATGATGTAGTAAAGCAACCGGTAGTAAAGCAATGAAGGCAACTGGTATTGGTATTGTTATTGAAGAAGAGATCAACCAGTAACCCTAACCAATGGACCTTGGAGAATTGGTTGTGATGATCTATGACCAAATGATGATTGGAGATAAAGATACCACGTAAGCATGATGCACGTGATGAGTTTCAAAGTGGATTTGGTGCATGAAGATAACCATTTATCTTGGGAATGAGAAAATGAATAGCATGAAGTAAAAAATATGTGATGAGCTATAGGATCTAATGTGCAGTGATCTAGGAGTGGTTGAAGTTGTCTAGAATAATGTGTAGTTGATTGCTATGTAATCCAATGATTATGATTGAACCAATATGTTTGTAATCTCTATGATATTTGTAGGTTTTGTGATGTGTTACCGACATATTATATTTTCTTATAAGGTTGATGATTTTCTTCAATATTGTGTTGGCAAATTTGGTTAAGTGTGGTAGTGATTGTTGCCAAACCAGAAGGAGTGTTTGTAGAATGTTGTGAAGGCAGATAGGAGCATAAAAGGATCTGACTAAGAAAGGAAGTGCTATTTATAGATCAGCAAAGAACCTATTGTTCTCTAACCATTACAATAGTTAAATCCCTTAACCAGAAAAGCTTTAAATGGCTTCATGTTGTTGAAATCCTCTAACCAGGTGATCCATTAGCTTGCATTTGAAATCCTCTACCGAGGTTACCTCTAACAGGGTATTGTAATCAATCCCTTAATCGGGTGGTCCTTAACCGGATCTATTCTTAATAGGACATTATTGTATAAGCTTCTAACAAGGCTTGGCTCCTAATAGAGTGAACTTTAGAAGAGTTGAAAATACTTGTGGGTATTCATCCCCACCATGGTTTTTCCCATTTGGGTTTCCATGTGAAAAATCGTTGTGTCAAGTGGTGAATGATTTTGTGGATGTGGTTTTGATATGGTTGATTTGAATGACTGGTAAATCCACTTAGATATGTTTAGATGACCGAAAGTGATCTGAAATGAGCTATTACTGATATTAGTGAAGTGGTTAAATGGTATTTGAGTTTAAGTTGCAGTTGTAGTTTTTGATATAGTGTCTAAACCGATTAGTTTAGCAAGTTGTTTCTGAGTTGGAATTAAGTTTGGTGAAAGTTTAGTTTATTTTCTATCTATTGATTCACCCCCCCTCTTAGTAGTTGATCGGATCCTTATAGTTTTCTCATATTATCAGTTTTATTATAATGGAGTTGAGGTTAATATTCATGTTGATACCATTCACGCTTGCAACACATTAAAACAATGTTCTGATACTCTTGTTCCTCACAATAGGGCAGCCTCTATAGCTGAGAGTTCATAAGCTATGATGAAGGACTTAGAAATGAAACTGAAAATCACAGAAGCCAACATGGGCAAATACAAGATAGAACCTGTACTTTCACTAATATCACTTCCCCCATCACCTAGTCAGTCTGGAAAACCATCTGAAGCTATGAAACCACAAACTTCATCGATAAACATCATCTATGATGGTACTTTTATGCAATCCTCTTCTTCCCTTGCAAATGAAATAAAAGAGACATTTGTTCTCGAATGGCTTTTCAGAGGAGAAAATGAAGATACAGAAGTGGAACGTTGTGAAATTTCCCCTGAACAATATGGTAAAGGCTATCTAATAATCCAACGTATGGGGTATTCAAGTATAGGGCCTCTAGGAAAATGATAAGAAGGAATTATCAGACCCATCAAGCTGCAAACCAAGTCTACAAATGACAAAACCAGAATTGGATACCATCTAGGTAAACCATCAAGAGGGAAGAAACAATCTTACCAGCCACGTCAAACATCAGAGGAAGTAAACCGACAACAAACTCAGGAAGAATATGAGAAAGAACAAGAATAGAAGGTAATCAAAAGAGAAGAAGAAGCTTATAACCAAGTTCCAGAGGTACTAGCAGGAACAAGACCGGAAGTAGAAATTCTAGAAGAAATGAGAGAATAGGTGGAAAGAATCAAAGAAATGTTTGCACCATTAAACATTCTTGTCACATATACGAGAAGGATTCTAGAAGAAGATTCAAAAATAGACTCAAATGAGTATGAATGGGGTCTAGAACCTTTATCAGATGCATTTACTGAAGAAAATCCTAAAGAGCCCAATGATACTATAGATGAAGCACAAGAGATAGCACACATGAAGCTACAATGAGAACTAGAGGAAATTAGACTAAAAAGACAAGAAGCTTATGAGCAATAGCTAAGACAAGAGAAAGCATAGGAAAATCACTCACCTACTGTATCTCCATCTAATGAGATAAAAAAATAAGATACAGGAACATAACTAAAGAATTGGAGACTAGTCAAGTAGGACCAGTCATCAATCCAGAAGAAGTTGAATGGGAAAGAAGAAAAACAAGTGTTCTGATGGCAAAAACCACACTGTGGCGATATCTGAACCAAAAAAAGTAAAAATAAAAGATGTATCTAATGGTGAAAACCTCCCTGAGGCACCTGAAGGTGAGATGCTTGATATTATGCCTAATCACTTTCAAGAGTGATCATCAATGCTGATTAAACCTACACAACTAGTGAATATTAGAATAGAGGAAACCCCGCATTTAATACATGTGGCTCAATCCCTATCAGCGAAAGAACTAAAAGAGTTTACTAATTTATTCATAAATAAAAATATCAACTTCACATAGACATATGCTGATATGCCTGGTCTGGATCCTGACCTTATAATGCACCATCTTTCTATTGCTCTTGGAGTAAAACCTATCAAACAAAAACTTTGAAAAACTCATCCTCATGTTGCATTGCTTGTTAAATCTGAGCGAGAGAAATTACTCAAAGTAGGATTCATCTGAGCAATTGATTATGCTGAGTGGATATCCAACATTGTGCCTGTTTCAAAACATGATCAATCAATCTGTATCTGTATAGATTTCAGAGACATAAACAAGGCATGTCCAAAAGATGATTTTCCACTGCCTAACATTGATATGATAGTGGACATGAATGTTGGTTATGAAATGTACTCTGTAATGGATGGATTTTTTGGCTACAACCAAATCAAAATCACACTTGAAGATCAAGATAAAACAACATTCACATGTGCATGGGGAAGTTTCTGTTGGAATGTCATGCCCTTTGGCTTAAAGAATGCATGTGCTACCTATCAAAGAGATGTAACTGTAGACACCTAAAAATGTCTCATTGATCATGAACTAATTATTCCTCTAATTGATTAAATAATTATTTAATTATTTAATTAAGTTAACTAATTATTCTTCTAATTTCATATTTCCTCATAATCTTACTAATTATTCTATTTCTTATTCTATCATCATTTAATCATTTTAACCATTTTCTAAATATTAATTAAATATTTATCATTTAATTAATTATGATTAATTCCCCAGTTTAATAGTCTTTATTATTTAAATAAATTACTAATTATTCAATTTCTATCTCTTTGATCAACTAATCATTCAACCCTCTTCTATATATTAATTAGATATTTATTATTTAATTAATAGTGATTTAATTCCTTTAATTTAAATAATCTTTATTATTTAATTAAATTCCATTTCTACATAATTAAATAGTTTCTTTAAATTATTTAATTAACTAATTAATTCTTCCATTTCCAAATCCCCAAATTTTAATTTCATTTAATTTCATATTCTTCTAATTTCTTCCAAATTCAAATACATGTGCATGATTTCAAAAACCAAATTGAAAATCAAAGTCAAGTTCTAAATATATTCAAATGCTAAATTGAATTAATAAATTCAATTATTTGAATAATATCTCATGCAAAGATTAAATTGAAAATCTAAATCTAAATGCAAGCACATGCTAAATTAATTTAATTAATTAAATCATTTATCTCTTTAACTTCTATTTTCATTTTTCAATTAGCTTTTTTAAATTAAGCTTTCTGTGTCATCTTCTTTATTTCCACCAATCATTCTTTTTCCTCCCTCAATCAACTTTTACTCAATCAGTTGACTCAATTAATCTATTCAATCTATTGAGTTCCACTCCTAAAATCAGTAGTTCAACTATCAATTTTTATTTGAGCTCACCTAGGTTCCACCTCTTGATCAATCTGTTCCACCTTTCAATCAATCTTCTCCAATTTTCTATAAATTGAGCATCCAATCTCCATTTTCAATAATCACGAACTTTGAATCTTTGTGTCACTTGCAAGTTACCAGCACAATATCTAAGAGCCATCATACCACAGAGAAGAGAAGAGCAATGGAAGCAATATGCAATCTTGGAATAGGGAGTTTTAGTTTGTTTTGAATGATTTATAATTCTTATTTCTTGATATTGCATCATTTCATTGTCTTGTTTGTTTGATTCTTTGATTAGATAGGGATTTGTGATTTCCCTTTGTTTTTGATCATTACTTTATTAAGATGAAATTTACATGCTTTACATTTTGGTGAACCCGACGTGAACTAACAACAATTTTACCTTTTCTGTGTTTTGTGTGATTTTTTTGCAGATTGTGCAGATTTTTTATTTTTTTTGCAAGTTGCATGAATTTTGAGAAAAGATTTTTTCGTCATGCAATCGAGCTTACAACGTCATGCAATCGCATAGACAAAATTACACATTCGACCCCTCAGGGTCACGCATTCACTCTGACAGGGTTACGCAATACCTGTTTAGATCATGCAATCGCCCTTTCTGGATCACGCATTCGTAGGGTTAATTGTTGTTTTATTTTTTCTTCCATATGTTATTTGTTCTATTTAATTATGTCTCAAATTGGGTTAATCTGGGATCAAATTGCTTTTATTTCATGATTTGATTATAATAGTTTATGGCAAGAAAAGTACAGTTCAAGATTTCAGGTGCAAGAAAGATGAAACAACAAAGAAGAGAAGCCAAACACTATCAAAAGGTTCTTCAGGCAGAAAAATTGATATAGGATTCGGAAGAGCAACTAGCCTTAGATAGATATAATAGCCTAGTTCTTTCTTATATAGGTAAATATGATCTAATCAATATTGAATGGATGATGAGAGATTTGGCTAGGGCTTCGCAATTGGTTTTGCAGGTTCCTGATCGGGTTTAGTTTCCTTTTATTTTTTTATTTTTAAAATTTTGTTGTTGTCTACTTTCTGTCACATAATCGCCTTGTTGGTGCTACGCAATCGATTAGTCTTCATCACACATTCGGTCTGTCAAAATTACGCATTCGTTCTGTCAGGTTCACGCATTCGGTCTGTAAGTATCATGCAATCGCGCAGGTATGATTATGCATTAGTTTTTGTCAAATTTTGAGTTTCTATTTTTTGTTGTTTGGACTTTACTACTATTCTTCAGTTTACAACCTATGGCGGATTTGAAGAGAGGATTAGATTAGTATTTTTACATGCACACTTTACACTACATTTTTGGTGCTTAAAATCAACAACAATTAAAATGGACATGCATGGATAATCTCACACTCCATTGTTGGTGCTTAAAATGAACATGGGCTAAAATTGACATGCATGTATCTCACACTTGGTTTTTGGTGCTTAAAATCAACAAATGGTTAAAATTGACATGTATGCCTTCACATTTCGATTTGGTGTTTAAAATAGGCATGCACATGCGTATCTAACACCTAAATTTGGGCTATAAAATGAACGTGAATCAGGCTGCATTAGATTAAATCATTTGTCTTTTTCTTAAGTTAAAGAATTTTTATTGTGTCTAGGGTGGACCTACTGTTGCACTAACTGACTTTCCACCCACCTTCGGGGTCTTGGGAGAAAGAAGGAAGGTGACAACAACATCCAAATTTTATTTTATTCTACATAGTGAGGGGTATCTTTGACTGCGGATTTCATCACCCCACAGAAGTACTTCAAATTGGGATGTGTTGGGGATATCATCTCTCCCAGCGTACTCTCGAGCGGGTTTATTGAGCCACTATATAAATATACTGGTCAGGCGGCTAGAGTGTTAAGTGAATTCGACATATGTGGGGGCCTTCCCTACACCGATAAGCTCAACTAAAGTCTTAAGTGGCTTGCTCTGAGAATCCATCATTGGATCAGGACCCCTTGAAACCTAATACTAAGAACCAATTTAGTTGCCAAAAAACCTACATTCAGTGATTCCGGGAGTACGGATCATACCCCATAGATACCCTTCATGTACCTTACACTATGATATAGGAATCCCTTGGCTATAAGATCTTTGGATCTTCAGGGTAAGAGAGACTGGTATGCCCAAGAAGTGTGTGCCATGGAGTGGAGCCAGTGCTACTAGACTCTCTATCTATTCATTTTGTCTCGGTATTTCGTAAGGGCCTCATTGAATGGTGTTCACTATCCAGCCTAAGATTGTATTCCATGCTTTTTTATGTATTATTGTACTAGACCAGTATTGAGTCAGTCCCTTGGGCTATTTCAGGCCCTATCTCACGTATCTCTGAATTTTTCGAGATTGTATGAAAATTGAGTCAGTCAGCTATACATACCTACCAGCAATTGTTCTCAGATTTGGAAAACTACAAAACATTATCCCACACATGAAGTCATAGAAAACAAAGTCCATTTTGAAACCAAAACTCAAAAGTCCTTACATACTTGTGACCCTAGGCAGTCTTTTACATAGTCTTTTGCATAGTCCCACTTACGTCCTCATTATCATCCTATGTCTTTTTCATTATCCCACTTACGTCCTCATTATCGTCCTATGTCTTTTGCATAATCCCACTTACATCCTCATTATCGTTCTACATCTTTTGCATAGTCCCACTTACGTCGTCATTATCGTCCCCAGTCTTTTGCATTATCACCCATATTAGTTACACATTCCTACATTATCATATATGTTGTCATCTAGACCTTGTATACGTCTACGTTCATTATCAGTTATAGGTTCATAGCATGTGCCTTCATGGGTCTCCTAGGTGATGGTTTGCTCCCCTTCGAGAAACCTAATCTAATTCCAAACGGTGGTCAACGAGAAATCATTGATGGTCTAGCTAACTTAGCTTGGGACTTAAGAAGAAGTGTACCTCAATATATAGGATTCATACACAAGATAAACATTGAGTCTAAGATTTCCCATAGAATTGATAGAGAGATAGAGGTTGAACAACTTAGTCAACAAATGGAAAGACTTGCATTAGAGAAATCTAGAAATGCTCAACAGGTCTTACATCAAAATCATCAATAGAGAGTCTAGTATAGCCTTTCATTTACATCTATAGTCTAGTGTTAAGTCATCATCTTACATAGAACCACCCTCATATAAGCAATTTTAGATGCCCATCACAAGGTTGCAAAAGGCAAAAGGAATAATGGACCCAAACAACAAATAGTCTATAAACCCTACTTGGAATATGGACCTGTCAATAGGTCAACACTCAGGTACATAGACAATGTCTAGCCTAAACAAATTACAACAACATTTGACAAAGGAAGAAATTGAGTCCGCTCAGGAAGACCCACATGTCTTGATGATCCTAGATGCACTTATACATAGCAATAGGGACAAGTATCTTTCGTTGTTAATACAAAATGGGGTAAAACTACCTGAGGATTTTAATGTCACAAAGATTTTACCACCAGGAAAAACTTTAGGTCAAGATAACAGTCAAACACCACCCTTGACACAAATACAAGCAACGACCTCAAGTTTTCCTCAAAACATACCTATCCAAACAATTGTCAACACAAATGCAAACTTTCAAACAAGTGTGTCATCCTCAGTGATCAATGCTAGTATACCATTACAAAGCATACCGATAGTATCAAGCATCTCAACACCTATTCAAACAACAAGTACAACTCAACCAAACATGGGTTCACATATCACCTATTTTACAGTACCTAGTGGAATGCACAACACACAAGGTTATAATCTTGGTACCTTCCAACAACCTCCTAGTTATGCAACCACAAATCCTTTTGTGGGACATACAAAAACACAAGGTATACCTTTGACACAAACAAATATTCTAACACAACAAATACAGAATTTACAACAACAAATGATGACCATGCAAATTGGTAATGATAAAAAAAGCTACACAATGCAGGACTTACGTCCTTATCCATTTGATCATACATTATACATGCCACCTTTCCCACAACATTTTGAAATGCCTAAATTTGATAGATATCAAGGGAAGGGTGATCCTAGAGATCATATCAGAGAATTTTTTACGGCATGTATAGAGGTTGCCTCAGAAGATACTTATCTAATGAGATTATTTCCTAAAAGTCTGGGAGGTTCAGCTTTAGAGTGGTTTTCACATTTACCACCAACCATCACATCATGGGGAGAATTAGCTGAACAATTTATTGCAAAATTCTCGCACAAAATTGACACCCCGGTTACTTTGATGGACTTGTGTGCTGCTAAACAATATGAGAATGAAACATTTGTATCCTTCATACAATGATGGAGGGCTCTCTATAGGAGGTGCAAGACAGTTATCCCAGAAATAGAGCAAGTGGACATGTTCACAGAAAATTTGATTCCTAAGATTAAATATCCAATACAAATGCAATGTTTAACAACATTAAAACAAATCATGGAAAAGGCTCTCAAATGTGAGAAGGGACTAGTAGAACAAGGTCTTATTAAGTATGGCAACACCAAAAACAATGACAAATCTAAGTTTTGGTCGAAAAACAAAAATGTGACCAATGATGGTATTGTAGATGCCAAAATGATAAACAAAACTCAACCCATTTTATCTTTGGTAATGAGTCAGTCATCTAATCCACATGTAGGGAATAACACAACCTCAACAAATGTAAATGCTACACAAAACATGAACACAAGATACCCTAGGGTAAATGCTCCAAGAAGAAATTACACACCTCTAGGAGAACCTATTGAATCAGCACTCAAAAAGTTAATACAGACAAACATGATCACTTTACCTGAAGTAAGAGTGTATGAACCGGGTCCTTTCAAACCCACATGGTGGAATGATAATGATTTCTGCGATTATCATCAGACTAAAGGTCACAAAACAACAAGTTTCTATAAATTGAAAAACTTGGTCCAAGATATGATAGGCCAAGGGGACATCACAATTGATACCGATAAAACCTCAGCAAACACAAATCATACCATTTTTAAAGATCCTTTTGTTAAGCATGACAAAGGGAAAGCTACCACATCAGGTACCCAAGACAATACAACTAAGTACACAAAGGTCTCATACAACTACACTATTCATACCATTAGCTCTGGAGATATAGCAAACAATGATTCACAAGAAACACTTGATCAAGATGACCAATATCAAGACACTCACATAGAGGAAAACCAAATTCGCATGATATCAGAGACACCAAAATACGATGATGATAGAAATCTTTGTCTCTGAGATTGGGGGCATGATCAACCATCTCACTCAGGTTGGTTTGAAGATGAACTCATAGAACATATCATGGATGTCAAACATACACATAAAGACTATGAAGAGGGATTTAACATAAATCTTGACAAAACAGCCTACAATATAGACAAATCTTGTAAGTCAAATGATACAGTTGATACAATCGCCCTTACTCCTAGAGACAGAGACTGTGCAGTAGTTACTCACAAATCAAAGGTAACTTTACAAGGAATACCACAAAATCAACCACCAGCAGTAGGGACTTACAATGTTTTTGAGCAACTTAAGAAAACTTCGACACAGATATCATTATTCAAACTATTGTGAATTTCACCCACTCATAGAGCTATACTAGACAAAGTACTTCAAGATTCGGTAGTGGACATAGATATAGATGAAAATGCCTTCCAATCTATGGTGGGAAATATGACACAAGGCACACGTATTGCATTCACAGAATAAGATATTCCTAGTGATAAACTGCTTCATAACGGTCCACTACATCTAGAAGCTTATATTCATAAGAGAAGAATCATAAGAGCACTCATAGATGGGGGAGTTGGGCTCAACATTTGTACTTTAAAGCTAGTCAAAGCACTAGGATATTCTAAACTTCATATTGATTCTTCCAAGAGGATAAATATCAAGGCTTACGATGATGAAGAACGTCCATCAAAAGAAATTGTAACATTATCTGTACAAGTAGGACATATAACGACATTGGTCACTTTTCAAGTCTTGGACAAAGAGATGGGATATAACATGTTATTGGGCCGCCCATGGATCCACAACATGCAAGTAGTGCCATCCACATTTCATTAGTGTGTCAAATTCCCATACAATGGTATTGAAATCACCATAAAGGGTGATCCAAATCCATTCCAACATTGCAATTATCTGAAAGACAGTAAGGATAATCAGGTACCTATCAATCAAGCCGCACCTCTCACTACACAATTGGAAACATTAAAGATCACAGAAACAAAAAAGGAAATGCCTACAACATCCTCCTTACAAATAAAAGATATGGGTTGTGGAGAGTACTCTATTGAAAATACTTTAAGTGGGAAACAATTGTATCTTTCTCCTAAGTCCTTTGGGAAACCTCACAATATAGTACAAAAAACAAGACAAAGGGAAAGAAACTGTTAGATATACAGATTCATGCTCTTTCATTAGATGGGGTGACTTACAAGAAGAATCCCTAAACGAAGATGTTAACCATTGGATATATAGAGAAGAAGATCATATGACAATACCCAGAATACACATAGATCAATATGGAAATGGGTTCAAAATACTCCAAAGACATGGATATGATGGTACCACAAGCCTTGGGTTGCAGAAACAAGGAAGACTAGAACCTGTTGTTCCTAATGATAATCCAAGGAATCAAGGATTGGGATATAAGCATGTACAACATACAACCGAAGCAAGACAACATACCCTTGATATACTAAATGGACGGAGGAAACCGTCAGACTACATATCACAAAGTAATTTGTCCATACAGGAGCTCCCATCTTCATCTCAAACAAGTAATCAAGTACCTACATCACCTAGTGCAGAATCATATGGAGAAGATATGAGACAACTCTTGCAAGAACCTACCACTGAGTTACAAAATGATGTAGTTGTTGACACAACCATACAGGCTAATGTGGCAATAGATGCAGGTTTACCACCACCACCCGAATCCCATCCATGGTTATTATCACTACTTCTACCATGAGAAACAACTCAGGCTCAACCTAATGAAATAGATGAAGAAAGATTGCAAAGGCTTATACTAGGCTTAAGAAGGGTAACTAATGTCCAAAGAAGACCAGTCAACCTAAAATAGAATCAGAGACATGAACAAGAATAAATAAGTGATGATAGCTCATATGATGGAACATATATTGAAAGTGAGAAAAACTCTCACGACTACAAATTCTGAGAAAAACTCTCACGACTACAAATTCTTATCAATCCATGATTCTAGCCCACTAGAAAGTGTAATGTCAAGGTATCAAATAAAGCTTATACAAGATGAAGTGACACAAAGTCAGTCAAACAATCAAGTCTTCATGTTATCAGAGTCTACTAAAGAAGGGAGTAATGATTTACCCCTAGTGCATTCACACTTGATTGATTGGGGGCAAGAAGGAAAACCAATGCTGGATTGGTTTGAAAATGACGAGGCAATTTCAAAATTTCTAGGAGTCAGAGAGGGATTTCCACAAGGTGATCATAAAGCATGATTTGTTATAGACCTAAATAGAACGACATACTTTGGAGAAGAAATTTCTTCTGCAACAGAAGACTACCCATAATGGCAAGAGTGATTTGGGTAATTTTCCTATGGAAAGAGAAAGTTCAACATTACTTACAGAGGAAACAAAAGAAGTAAACATAGCAGAAGAGGAGGTTGTACATAACATCCATCTGGAAAAATCATTAAGCAAAGAAGAAAAAGATAGATTCATTCATTTTTTCAAGCAATGACCTATCAACTTTGCTTGGTCCTATTCAGACATGCTAGGCTTAGACTCTAAATTAGTGTTGCATCACTTACCTTTGATACCGAGAGTTAAATCTTACAAGCAAAAATTTAGAAAAATGCATCCAAGTATCGCATTACTAGTTAAAATAGAACTACAAAAGTTGTTGGATGTAGGTTTTATTAGACCTATTGACTATGTAGAATGGATATCCAACCTGGTACCTATGACTAAGCTCACAAGAGGCATAAGAATCTGTACTGATTTTCGGGATCTAAATAAAGTTTGTCCTAAGGATGACTTCTCGCTACCTAATATTGATATGATAGTTGATCTAACAACTAGAAATGAGATGCTATCCTTAATGGATGGTTTTTCAGGATACAACTAGATTAAAATTGCACCAAAAGATCAACATAAAATAGCCTTTACATGCCCATGGGGAGCATGCTGCTAGAATGTGATGCCATTTGGTCTAAAAATTGTTGGAGCAACATACCAAAGAGCCATGACAACATTGTTTCATGACATGATCCACAATATAATGGAAGATTACATGGATGATATATTGGCTAAATCACAAACAAGAGAAAGTCACCTTACAGTTCTTACACAAATATTTGATCGGTTGGAATAGTATAATGTCAAATTAAACCCAAAGAAGTGTGTGTTTGGCGTAACAATAGGTAAACTGTTAGGGTTTATAGTGTCAAACAAAGTAATTGAAATAGACCCTGCCAAGGTCAAGACAATCATTGATATGCAACCTCCGACAACACTTAAACAACTCAAAGGGTTACAAGGAAGACTATAATCCATAAGGAGATTCATAGCACAGTTGGCAGATAAGTGTCACCCATTCCAACATTTACTCAGGAAAGGAGTTACTTTTAAATGGACAAAACAATGCTAGGAATCTTTCCAAGCTTTGAAAGATTATCTTTTGAACACACCAGTGTTAATGTCTCCTACTCTAGGAAAACCTCTATTGTTATACATATCAACAACAAACTCAGCTCTAGGAGCTCTATTGGCACAACATGACCAAAATGGAAAATAAAGAGCCATTTATTATATAAGTAGGACTCTGATTGGCTACAAGCTTAATTATACCCCCATAGAGTGAGCATGCTTAGCAGTAATCTTTGCATCCCAAAAGCTCAGACATTACATGCTGAGTCATAAGGTACAACTCATTGCACGCTTTGACCCACTCAAGTACCTATTGAGCAGAGCAACATTGATCGGGCGATTGGCTAAGTGGGTTATGATCCTGAGCGAGTTTGATATAGAATACATAGATAGAAAAGCCATCAAAGGAAAATTATAGCAAATCAATTAGCAGAGGCTCCTATATAGGACAGTCACCCATTGCTGATAGACTTTCTAGATGAATCGGTGTTTACATTAACTACCTCTGTAATGTGGAAATTATACTTTGATGGGTCATATACAAATCACAGATCTGGAGTAGTGATTCTCTTCATTACTCCTCAAGGGGATGTTATACCTAAGTCATTTAGGATCAATTTCCAATGCACCAACAATATGGCTGAATATGAAGCTCTCCTCATAGGGCTTCATACATCTATACAATGGAAAATATAAGAGTTATAGGTCTATGGTGATTTGTGGTTGATTGTAAACCAGGTCAATGATGATTACAACACAAAGGATGACAAACTCATGCCTTATAAAAAGTTGGTCAAAGATAACAAGGATCACTTCAGCAAAATTACCTTCAAAAAAATCCCAAGGATACAAAACAAGGCATCATATGCAATGGCAACCATAGGATCTCTTCTCAATATGCCTGCTAATGAAACTTAGTTTGAGTTCATCATAGAATAGTTCATGCTACCTGCATATGAGACTCCCTTATCAGAATAAGTATGTGCAATTGTGGGTCCAGAATCACCTTGGTACAATGAAATATATACATATTTACATACTCAATACATGTCACCGGATCTATCCAGGAATCAAAAGAAGACATTTATTCATTAGGCATCTAGATACACCATTATAGCTGATACTTTGTATAGAAAAGGTTTTGATGGAACTCTTCTCCAATGCCTGGATGAGAATGAAGCACACCTTGCTTTAAAAGAAGTCCATGATGGAATCTGTGGGGCTCACCAAAGCGGTCCGCCATTGTCAAAGAAATTGTTGAGAATAGGTTATTACTGGCCAACTATGGAAAAGGATGCTTATAAGTATGTATAGAAGTGTAAACAATGCCAATGCATGGAGACCTCATTCATGCACCAGCACAAGATCTTCAACCCATTACATCACCATGGCCATTTTCACAATGGGGATTAGATCTAGTGGGTAAAATCAACCCTACTTCTTCCAATGGGCACAAGTTTATCTTGATAGCCACTGAGTACTTTACCAAATGGGTTGAGGCAATTCCTCTAGCATACACTACTAGAAAGCAGGTATCAAAATTCATGCTCAACTACATTATATGTAGATATAAAGTTCCAATGTGCTTTGTTACAGATAATGGATGTCCATTTAAAAACTAGGAAGTGAAAGAGTTGTGTGACAAATTTCACATACAACAGAGATTTGCCACGCCATATTATCCACAAAGTAATGGACAACTAGAGGCTACAAATAAAACAATATTGAAAATTCTTAAGAAAGTAGTCATTGACACAGGATGGGACTGGCATCTCCAGTTAAATCCCACTCTTTGGGCTTACAGAATAGGAGTACGCACACCTATAGGAGAAACACCATATTCCTTGGTCTATGGGACAAAAGCGATACTCCCCATTGAAATAGAAATACCGTCTCTGAGAGTCTCCTTACAGAACATCATATCTGAGGAAGACTACAGGGTAGTAAGGTTACAAGAACTCGAAACCCTTGATGAAAAAAGAAAAACAACATTTAACCTTCTACAAGGATATCAAAACAAACTGAGACGAAGTTATAATAAACGGGCCCGCCCACAAACTTTTCAAGTGGGAGACCTAGTAATTAAAGAGAATCAAAGGAACCTAGTGGAATGAGAAAGGCCAGGGAAATTCGAGCCTAACTGGCTAGGTCCTTTCATTATAACAAGGGTCATAGGCAATGGAGAATATAATTTTGCTACCATGGAGGGAGATCCACTCTTTGACCCTATGAACAACATGCACCTTAAGCGATATTATACCTAAGAGTTGTGTAGTTTAGGTTTTACTTTTTGCATTGCATATCATATCATTTAAAACACTGCATTACATATAGTTTCTTTTTTAAATTCATTGCATTCTCAAAAGTTTCGGCAATTACATATAGTAGCATCAATAAAACAAGGCAACTGTCCAAGTTTATCATATGTTTGCATCCAAGAGAAGCAAGGGTCATCTCCTTTCTTAGATATTCAGACATGAAGTCTATGAGGTCCTAAGGTCATTCATTTTCAACACTACCCTGTGACGATGCTTTACTTATGGTTGGGTAGTGATTTCACTATTTGAGACTTGTTAACCCACCATCTATCAATTGCTATATCTCACACATTAAGAAGATCTCTAATTCATTCTAGACACCTAGTTGATCATATGACTAGTGAAAAATCTAAAATTCTACTTCAGCTACGCTGTAATTGTCACACCCCAGTAGGTTTCATTACTTACAAGTCAAGACAAGAAAATAAAAAGAAAAAGAGCTATGCCAAATATTCATCTTAAGGCAAAAGAGTAATGATATCTAACTGAAATATCATGTATACAAATGCGATAAAAAAGCTTGACTATGGGAACATGCAAGTAACTCCATCAAGGCTATGAACGCCTACTAGCAATGGAGCAATATTTGAGAAATTACAATCGATAATCTTGTCGGAGATCTCAAGGCTTGCTAGCAGTGAGGCTCTATTCGGGATGCTTTTGAGGTTAGGATAATCCATGTAGCTAGTCATATAGGATGCTAAGGATCTTTAGTGAACACAAGAGCAAGAATTAATTCATCTGCACACACATGGGCAAAAGAAGATCAAAGTTTCAAGAACCAATAGGGAAGTTTTCCGCATCTCCATTTGTAAATCCTAGTCACTAAGTGTGTTGAGATGAATGTTCCCAGGGACCTTAGAGATTGATTGACCACTTATCTATGAAATGTTTTGCACCTTCATTTCAATTGGTGTTTTACAAATGCTAAAACAAACATAGTCAACCTTGTTCGAATAGGAAATGCATCTTCATCCTGCAAATTGCATTCACATAGGTCATGTCAAAAATTCATTTGTCTCTACATACATTCTACAGATCATCATGTCATACAGGTCTGCACACTGGGGGCATAACTGAAAAAATCCAAAAAATCATATAAAGTCTTGAAAAAATCCTAAAAAATCATATAAAGTCCTGAAAAAATCCAAAAACAATGAAAAACTCAAAATCCAAAAACATTGAAAAAAACTCAAAATCCAAAAACATCCATATAATATCCTGAAAAAATCAACCAAAAACATTTGCAAAATGTCCTAAAAAAATTAACCAAAAACATTCAAATATCGATCCACATAATCCAAAAACATCGAAAAAGCTCTTGGAAAAGAACTAAAAATCAAAAATCAATCAATCATTAAAACTTGCAATAAAATGTCTTGTGAGAAACAAATACCCTAGCAGATATCCAGCAAACACTTCGCATGAAGTTAACAAAGGATACAACTATCCAGTCAAACATCTGCAATCAACTGATCAAACTATCTTATCAATCATATCAAATCCATATCAACGTGATCATTATCTTGTCTTAAACAGAAGAGGATACACTTGAAATTAGATAGTTTAGTCTTAAATGGGGTCCACAAATTTCTGAGATCAGACATTATCAACCATCACATCAAACAACTAAGAATGAAGGCACAAGGTCAGTATAGCTGCTGAATTTTGTCTGGGTCAGTCTTTATCTTTTATCATTTGGTGACTGATATTGTTCCTATGCTACTCAAGGATGTCCACAAGTGACTAGAGGATCTATGATGGGCATTATCTTTCTTTGTTTGTGGTGTGAACTGATGAAATTCTAGGGAAATTGCTCTAGTGGGTGTCTGTGATAAGAGCCTTCACATCAAGGTGAAATCACCACACATACCTTAACCCCTAGCGTAATTCCCAGAATGGAGGGTTCACTCCTTGTCTGCTACGTATTTGTTTCTACAATGAGATATCTTTGCATCTTGGTTCCTTAGACCCTGATGTCCTAAGCTTCATTGTTCAATAATAAGGCTCAGTGATGAATATATATTGATGCAATAAAATATGTGACACAGGTTCGTGGTTCATTCAATTTCATTCTGATTCTTATCTCATTTTCTTATTGATAGTTTGTTGATTTCTCATCTTCTTTCTAAATCACATTCTTTGAACTTTCTAACATTCTTTCTCACATTCCTTCTATCATCAATTTTTCTTTCTATCATCTAACTAACATTTCTTCAAGGTGTATCTGAGTTAAAATTGGTTCAACCATTATCATGCAAAAAAAAAAAATTCATATAAATTCATTTGCATTCATTATAGATTCATTTGCATTCACTATAGAATTCACTTGCATTCATTATAGATTCCATTAAGCATTCATAAGAGATTTCATTTGTACTATTGATACATACATGTACTACCATTGCATTCAGAATCATATAGAATCAAATAGATAAGCATCATAAAACTCATAGCATCATAGAAGCATACATGAGAAGCAAAACACAAATAGATCACTGTCAAAACCCGTATATCATATATATATAACTTAAAAATGATAATGTGTGTGAATACAATAAATAAGCATGAAGGCTCAGAGAACATGATCAACCAACACTGCCTCTGTTAGCAGGTGGATCCTATCCACTAGATCCTGCCCCAGGATGTCGAGGTGGTCCCATAATGCCACCACTGCTAGTCTGTCATGAAGTAGATCTACTCGATCTCCTCCCCATTAATGCACTGAAGCTAGGCTCTCTTTGACCCTCAGGGATGGCTCGCTCATATGCCTGTCTATAATAAATAGCCTCCTGCGCAGCAGTGAAGTACCTATTTGACTGGTCACGCGCATCGGTGCTTGCTCTAAAAAGTTGATCCAAGGCATCCATGGTAATCTAACATCTCTGCACTGCCTCATCTCTCTCCCTTTGGAAATTATCTCTCTCAGCCTCAAGGGCACCATAATTTGCATGATAAGTCTCTCACTCTATATCTCATCTAGCGACCTCATCCTCCAAACTCTGGACTCGCGCTCTAAGAATCTACAGCTCATCCTCCTCACCAACCTATCCTCTCCCACCCTTAGCACTAGGCATGTCCTCTAGCTCTGACATATCCTTGTCCTCACCTCCACTCTCGCTACTTGATGACTCAAAAGAATCATCACTATCCCCACTGCTAATAGACTTGGTGTCTCCACCAATGTCTACATCCTCATCTCCCTCATCTCCCTCATCTCCTCCCTCAGCTCCACCCTCTCCTCCTTTGGCTCTCACCCTTGCATCTATCCTCAACTATTGTCTAGGATGGTGAATCTGCTGTGTTGTAATCGAAACAACAGGATCAGTCAAAGGCACTGGCCTATGCCTAGCAAACCACACATCATACTTCATCATCATCCCTAGATCTGCTGCACCTCTACCCCAACCCTAGAGTAATGGCTGCAGAGAATCAAACTCAGCAGAAGCAACATGTGGCTGTATGCACACACCCCAATCAGATACCTCCCGCGATACATGAGAAAAATAAGCAGTAACCATTGGTGTCACCTGTACCTCACCGAACTATCTCAAAACACAACCTAGAAGATACATCTCAATAATCCATTGGGTCTCAAAGGTCCTACCAATAAGATATCTCTGTTGTCGGCAGAAAGGCAAGTGCATTGCATCATCAAGCCAACCAGGGCAATCTAAGTATGGTCTCCAAATAAAATTCTGCAATATCTCAAACAGATGTCTCCAGTATAAAGTGTTCCCCGAACCTCTGTGTCTAATACCTGCTGTATACCTGAAAGCATAAGGCTCACCAGGCTACAAATCTACATGAATAATAGGCCTCGAAATAGAAATATGCTCCCATGCCCATGTCTGGAGAAATGTCACACCACAACTGATAGAACGATATCCAAGATACACAATAACATGTAACTGATAGTACAACATGGCTAGAAGATAAGGACCCCAAGCATACAGTCGATGATGAACAATCATATCATGGAGCACTCTGCCCCATCCAACTGGAAACCCATGACCTCATCTGTCAGGTATCAGTAAACCACTGACAACACCGCATAATACAATAGTCGAGTCATCATAGTCTAATCGGGCCCAACGGATGTCATAACGACCACTGATCTGCAAGTCCTGAATCTCGCACTCGAAAAGTGCACATAGTCCAACAATGCCATCATCATGGTCATATACAACTCTCTCACCATGAATCGGAATATGTAGTATATGTCATACATCCTCTAAGGTAGTGGATGCCTCACCAGTCGGAAGATGAAAAGAACAAGTCTCTGAGTGCCACCACTCTATCAAAGTTGTAATCATGGCCCTGTTGGTCGTAACCTCTGGCAAGTGTAAAACATGATATAGACCAAGCTGTCGAATATGGTCAATCTCCTCATCCGGTAAGTCCGCACGAAGATCAAGTCCACTAGGTCTACTCTGTCGGCAGTATAACACTCCAATGTTCTCCTATAATGAGAAGATGTCCAAAATATCAGATATCGGATCTTGAAAAACAAAAATATTTCAAAACGCATGACAAAAAATTACATTTACAACAAATGCGTGATAGTTATGACTAATGCGGAACAATTATGACTCTTGCGTGATGTTTGATGCTAATGCATAATGATATGAGCTCTTGTGTTACAATAAACACTTATGTGTAAAGCTATACATGAATGCGACATGTTTAACACAAAAGCGTAACACTTAAGGCGAATGCATAACAATAAAAGCGCTTGCGGTATAGTTAACACTAATGCGTAAAAATCGACAAGCGATTGCGTGACATAGTGCAAAAATTGATCATGGATTTTTTTTTTGGAAAATAGTATAAAACAGGCATAAAATCAGGAAAAAAATTGGAAAAATACCATACCGCCAGTCCCAGGAGGTCTCTGATATGAACGTACTTGGTCAGACAGGTGCAATCGAGCTCTATAACTAGCCATGACGATCAAATACTCAGAAAAAGCACATAAATTGCAGAGAAAACCAAAGAATTCCCAAATTGCAAATGAGAAAATGAAAAACTCAAAATCTATATTTATAGCACAAAATTAGGGTTTTTTTGACACCTTGATGCTCGTGGTCCCCGCCAGCTTCAAACACCTTGTAGCCTACTCAAACGATCTCAAAATTGCACGAAATGTTACACGCTTGCTCATTAAACTGATATCGAAAACATGGTCTCAATTTTGGAAATTTTCGACCACCTTATCCGAGAGGGCATATTTACACTATATAGCAGTACCAAGGCATACTGGGGTATAATTTTTCGTTTTCTTTGAAACAATGTCATTCTGACTTTGTCTCAAAGAGGGGCAAATATAGACAACTAAAAATGTCTCATTGATCATGAACTAATTATTCCTCTAATTGATTAAATAATTATTTAATTAAGTTAACTAATTATTCTTCTAATTTTATATTTCCTCATAATCTTACTAATTATTCTATTTCTTATTCTATCATCATTTAATCATTTTAACCATTTTCTAAATATTAATTAAATATTAATTATTTAATTAATTATGATTAATTCCCCAATTTAAATAATCTTTATTATTTAAATAAATTACTAATTATTCAATTTCTATCTCTTTGATCAACTAATCATTCAACCCTCTTCTAAATATTAATTAAATATTTATTATTTAATTAATAGTGATTTAATTCCTTTAATTTAAATAATCTTCATTATTTAATTAAATTCCATTTCTACATAATTTAATAGTTTCTTTAAATTATTTAATTAACTAATTAATTCTTCCATTTCCAAATCCCCAAATTTTAAATTCATTTCATTTCATATTCTTCTAATTTCTTCCAAATTCAAATACATGTGCATGATTTCAAAAACCAAACTGAAAATCAAAGTCAAGTTCTAAATATATTCAAATGCTAAATTGAATTAATAAATTCAATTATTTGAATAATATCTCATGCAAAGATTAAATTGAAAATCTAAATCTAAATGCAAGCACATGCTAAATTAATTAATTAATTAAATCATTTATCTCTTTAACTTCTATTTTCATTTTTCAATTAGCTTTTTTTAAATTAAGCTTTCTGTGTCATCTTCTTTATTTCCACCAATCATTCTTTTTCCTCCCTCAATCAACTTTTACTCAATCAGTTGACTCAATTAATCTATTCAATCTATTGAGTTCCACTCCTACAATTAGTAGTTCAACTATCAATTTTTATTTGAGCTCACCTAGGTTCCACCTCTTGATCAATCTATTCCACCTTTCAATCAATCTTCTCCAATTTTCTATAAATTGAGCATCCAATCTCCATTTTCAATAATCATGAACTTTGAATCTTTGTGTGTAGGGCTCAGGAGGATTCGCACATTAAATGAAGATCTCTTGTCTAAACAAGCTTGGAGATGGTTTCACTCTGATTCTGAATGGTGCAAAATTTGGAAAAGTAAGTATTCTCTTCTGTCCTCTTCTCTTTCTTCTTTTCTTAATTTGGATCTCAGCATAAATGGATCCCATATCTGGAACCATGTTTCTAAATGTAAAGATGTGATTGCTAAAGGAGTGATATGGAAACTTGGAAATGGCAGAAAAGTTAGATTCTGGGAGGATCCCTGGCTTTTTGACAAACCCCTTATGGATTTCTATGAGTGAGCTTCCCATGCCCCCTCCCATATTGGCTCTTTTGGCACCTTAGTGGCAGATTACTCGGATGGGAACAACTGGCAGAATATTGATAGTATTCATCCCAGTCTCTCTAAGCTCAAAACCCAATTGTTTGCTATTTGGCTAAATAAGGAAGAGGATTCCTTGATCTGGAAACATGACCCCAAAGGCATTTTTACCATGTCTTCGATGTATTGTATCCTTGCCCCCTCCCCTCCTATGAATCCCTTCTGGTCTAAAGCTTGGTTAAAAGGTCTCACTCCCAAAATCAATTTGTTCTTCTGGACTATTCTCCAAAATAAGATCCTTACTGTTGACAACCTAAAATGTAGAGGTTTTGCCCTTCCAAACAGGTGTGTGTTGTTCTTTCAAGAGGAAGAGTCAGTGGACCATCTTGCCCTCCACTGTTCTTTCTCAACCTCTATTTGGGAAAGCTTCCTCAAGAGCTTTAGTCTAGCTTGGGTGTTTCCTAGTAACATCAAAGATTTGTTCTCCTCCTGGCAAATTCATTGGACTAACTCTTTTCTGAGATGTATGTGGCAGCTCTCTCTTCCACACATTTTGTGGGGTCTTTGGAAGGAAAGAAACAACCAAATATTCAGGGATGTGTCCCTAAATCAAGACATTGTTTTTCAGAAAATTCAAAGGGCTATTCAAGAAAATATGGGAACCATGGAGGTCTCTTGTTACTCTAATAACTCCTTGGAGTCAAACATCTTAAGAGCTTGGAATATGAAGATCACTGATGGTCCTAATCTCAGCTAATATAAAAGGCTTGAAGCTAAATGGCAAACTCCTCCCCAAGGCTGGCTCAAAATCAATTTTGATGGTGCAACCAAAGGAAACCCAGGTCCCTCAGGCCGTGGAGCTATTCTTAGAGACTATAGAGGCATTTGCAAAGGTATGATTGTTGTCCCTATTGGCACTCAAACCAATCATAAAGTGGAAGCTATGGCAGCCCTTCAAGGCATTATTCTAGCCAAAAAATGGAACTGTCCCTATCTTTGGATAGAAGGGGACTCCAATAATATAATAAAGTGTCTCAATGAGACTTCAAAGACCTCTTGGTCGATTCACAATATAATTTTTTCTGCTATCAAAATCATTAGAACCTTTAAAAAATGCCACATATCCCATATCTATCGGGAGGCCAACTGTTCTGCTAATTGGGCTGCAAATGTGGTGGTTAAGAATGAGACTATTACCACGTAGATAGGTGAGAGCGGTCTCCCCGAAGATGTCAGACAAATCATAATTGATGAAAGATATCGAAGTACCCCAAAGACTCTTGATTGATAGGGCAATTATGACAAGTACTGAAGTAAGCACTTCAAGTTACTTCTATAATGAGGTAATTACTCATTATAACATCAAAGCCAACAGAATGTGTTTTATAATCTATCAGATCATCAATGCCACACATGCTTTCTGGGTATTTGTTTTAGCTCTGAAAAGCTCTTTGTTTTACCAGTTTTGTAATCTAAACTTGGCTGTGAGAAATGACACCATGGGCGGAAATAGGAGATGATATGAGCCAAGCAGTTGGAAGGAGTGGAAACAGAAAGAAGAGGTGTGGGAAATTTTGCAGAAGGGTGGTCTTTTGAGTTTCATTGAGAGACTCCATGGCCATGATGGAAAGATAACTAGCTTCTTCTGCAAAAATTGGAAGAAGGGCATGCTTAAAATGGGTGACCAACTGGTGGAAATTGATGAAGATTTAATAGCTAAAGCTACGGGTCTCAACAGGGAGGGATGCAACTTCTATAGAGACAAGAAGGTTAGTAGGGAAGCCATTGAAAGGTACCCAATTACTGAGAAATAGAAGAAAAGACTGGTAAAGTTGAGTAAAACCTATTACCCGCCCAGGGCTTTTGCAAAACCCTGGCGGGAAATTCTCTTTGTTTTAATGCGGTATATAACCCTAGATGGTAGGTTTACGAAAGTCTATGGGTATCATTTTGTCCTGTTAAATCATTTTAGGCATAATGATAAGGTGAATTTCCCTTACTTCTTGCTCTGCTTTATGAATTCCTCCCTAAAAGCCTACAAAGAAAATCCTCGGGGTGATACTGCAATGCACCAGGGACTTATGGTCCTCATTTATGACCATTTAAAGGCCAACAAAATCAACCGGATGCAGCTCTCTATGGACACAAAAGATGAAATGTCTGATTTTAATTTCTTGGAGGAGGAGGAATTAGACAATGATTCCTCGTCTGATAATGAGGAAAGCTCTGATTACTCAGAGTATGAGAGTAGTAAGAAGAGGAAATCAAGACCCTCTTCTTCTAAGAGCAAAAAATCTCATAGCAAACCCTTGATTAGTATCTCTTCGGAAGAAGAGTACTTTGACTTCCCTGAGGAGAAGAAGAACCCTAAGGGGTTGTTGAAGAAAAAGAGTAAGAACCAAGCCCAGACCAGGAAGAAGCAAAAGAAAACAGAGGAGACTGGCAAAGATCCGGAGGAGACTAGTAAGGAACCGGAAGATTACAAGCAAACAAGGACCCTAGAAGCTGAGCACAGCCTGGATATGGAGACTATGGAGGAGACTCTCAGAGCCACTGACACTATTTCTACCCTCCATATCTCTAAGAATGAATAGATAACCCCTGGAAAAGTGACTCCCTCTTCTGCCCCTCCTCCCGAGGCCTTGAACGGTTTTATGAAAACCATAGAATGGCTTATTGATGGGAATAAGAAAATTGTGGATGACTACAAAAAACTCTACAACAGAGTCCTGATCTTGGAGACCATCAACATTGGAGAGGGGAACACTATGGCTAATTATATCGAGGATCTGAAGAACACCATTGCTAAAGCGGAAGACATCAGAGATGCCTTTAATCCCCGGTTTGAGAAAATTGGAAAGGAGATACAAGATAGAAAAACCCTGGCGGAGACTAGTGAAAAAATGCTCTCGGACATAGTTGCCAAAGTGGAAAAGATAGAGGAATGCCTTAAGAACATCACAGAGTAGAGCCTTAGCATTCTGAAAATCTCAGCCAACAACACCCATACCCTCATCAGCAAGCTTGATGATGAAAAGGAAATACAGGAAATTGACCTAGATGCTAAAGGAACAGGGGAAGCCCAAGGTCCCAGAACCAGCACCTATGGGAAGAGGAAAGAAAAGAAAGTGAATAAGGACCTAGAGGAGTTGAAAGCAGTTGGGGCAACCTATGATGAGCTGGTGACAAAGGCAGAGGATCTGCTAAAGAAAATTACTATGTAGTGTCTCCTTGGTTTCTTTGTTGTTTTTTGTTGTTTAGTTATTCTTTCTGTTCGCTGGTCTTTTGACCAGTCACTCTGTATGTGGACTCTTATTTTCTTCGCTTTCTTTCTAACTATGTTGTAATGGTTTTGGGTCCTTAAAACCTATTTTTCAGTCAATCAGAACATCTCCTATGCCTGAGTATAGTTCTAGTTGAGCTCAATACCAGAGGTCTTAAACCTCTTACACAAACCCAATTCGATCACCTATGATTGACAAAAACAACTGCGTATGATTATAACTATATTCGCACATAGATAATCCCATAACCCACATTCCATGATCTACAAAGAGATCTTACAACATATATACCAACTCAAGACCTAAACAATTAGGTCAGCCACCTAAAAGATAATACAATAAATTCATAATGTGAACTCACAAACCAATTATAATCCAATTCATCCTGGGGTCGAAAAAACATAAACCAATCAATAAATCCAACCAGTAACACATCGAGAGCATCCTCCAACACATTATATAAATCGGTCCATAACCTAGCAAAATAGAACCAGACCTAAAATAGGTCACCATAAGCCAAATGCAACACCACCAAACAAATGGAACATGAAGATGATAACCATCAACATCCTAATAACCTTCTAGAATCCACACCAACACCACTTATCAGATCCATCAAAATATCTTCAATAAAGCTCTATCGGTAAAACCCTTACTAGTAACCAAAAGCCTTACTAGAACAAATGATAGCATCTGGATCATCAAATCCTTAACCAACTAAATGTGATACACATCGGGGACATGTGAATAACCAATCCAAAGCAATTCCAACAATCGGAACATATAGGAGAATACTGGAGATGATCTCCAAATCAACATCACAAACCAACCACTCTATTGGAAGTCGGTAGACAACCAAAACAACTAGTGTTGACATTAATAAGAAAACATCAATGCAACACATAATCAATTCCTCCAAATGCCAACAATCTCCCCCTTTGACATTGATGGAAACACTAGATGTGAAAAACATCCAAGTGTTAAGAAATGCCAAACAAGTCTCCCCCAAAGGAAGACAACCAACAATCTCTCAAAATGGTATAACAATGAAGTTCTGAACCAATAGACCAAACTCCCCCTATGAAAGATATCTCTGTTAAGCTCTGAACTCTCCCCTTTGACTGATGTTTCTTGTTAAGCTCTATTTTTCACATGTATATATCTCCCCCTTTGACATCAATGCCAAAATTATGACATAAACATGAAAGAAAAATAAAAAATCATCTAAACCACACAGTTGATTACTCCCCCTGAGTAGTAGCATCAACATATCAATCCAAAATCAAAGATAGATCTGATAAAGCATATCAAACTAATGCCAACCAAAATCACTTAGGTATCTACCAGATTGACAGAAACCCCCAATCCGTCTCTAAAATATTCAAATGGTTTCTTGGGCAAAGGTTTAGTGAAAATATCTGTGATCTGCTCTTTAGTATTCAAATAAACCAATCTGACTTCATTTTCTTCTACCTTCTCGTTCAAAAAGTTATACTTGATTGAAATGTGCTTTGTCTTAGAATGAAATACCTGATTCTTTGATATGTCAATAGCAACAGAGTTATCATAGTGGATAACTACCGATCCATTACAATTCACCCTTATATCCTTCAACATTTTCTTCATCCATATAACTTGTGTACAATTAGTAGCAATAACAACATACTCAGCTTCAACAGTAGATAAAGAAGTACATGATTGTTTCTTGTTGATCCATGAAACAAGTTTCTTTCCAAGAAAGAAAGCTCCACCAGATGTGCTCTTCTAGTCATCAACATCCCCATCCCAATCTGCATCTGTATATGCATATAGTGTAAATACATCATCTTTAGGATACCTTGCAAATATCTGAAAGTCCTTTTCACCGCACTCTCATGATTTTCTCCAGGATCACTTTGATATCTTCATACAATACAAATTGCATTCATTATTTCTTGTCTAGTTTGAGTCAAATATAACAAACCTCCAATCATAGATTTATACCTTGTAGGATTTACTAGAGTTGTTATATCTTTCTTTGTCAATTTCTGATAGGGAGCTTGGTAGGTAAGCACTCACAAGGCTAGTTGCTCAAAATGATCAATTTATTGACTAAGGACTTGTGGAGTCTGTTGCATATGACTATCCAATCTATCCTATTATTGTAATGCCAAGTCCTCTAAGGTTTACTTGCCTAACAAACTCCCTTACTGGTGTTGGCTCTCACCATGCTCAGAACTACTCAAAAATGCTCATTCTTTCCAATGACACTTCTTCATGCTTGGCTCTTGGGGCCTTCAACCTTTAGTTTCAATGTGTACTAGGGGTCTTCCACATGGAAATGTAGGGGTAGTAAGGTATTATTCACCCTTGAATGCTCATAATCTAGTTTTAGGTCTATAACCCCCAACTTGCTCAAATTCATTAATAAGGCTCAACTACTCCCAAATGAGGTTGCACACTATCTATGGGTCCAGGTACACTTGTTGGACTATTTGAAATGTTTTTATTATGTTTCATAAGCCTCCAAGTTCCATTTTTCCATTAGGTTCATGATTTCTATAAAAACTGCCATTTTGTTGTGTGTTATGCAGCAAGGCTACTAGCCCGTGGAGGCCTAATTGGCCATGTGTTTTCTCCCTCCAATCAGTGATGGCCTTTTCAACCACAAAGAAAGTTTTGGATGTTGTTTTAGGAGTGTATGCTCAAGGGTTTTTGGGGTTTAGCCCACTGTTAATGCAGATTTCAGACTGTCCACTTTTTATGGCATAATTTGAGGGTTTTGTAGGGTTTAGAGCAAGCAATATTTGAAAGTCTCTCTCACTCCACTCTTCAAGCCTCCTCCATGGTATAGGACCTCTACCACACCTCAAGGAACCTTCCCCTACTTTTTCTCTACAAGGAAAACACCAAACATTTGGCACACAAGAAGGAAAACAGTGAATTGTCTCTGCCACTATCTTTGCACTGTCTTTTACCAGTCAACAACTTTTATCTTTTGAACCTGCAAGAATGTAGAGTTTGGAAGATGGGAAAGTACCTCAATGAGGTCTTAAAACATTTTCACTCCACCTATTACATTTCCTTCAAGATACAAGGCATGGATCAAGCATTCCTTGGGCATTTTGCCACATACAATTTATAAAAACAGTGAACTCACTGTTTGATTACAAAATGAGAAAGTTTTAAGGAGGAGTAAGCTAAAATCACCATCTAAGGAGATGTTAAATACCCTTGACCAAATCTCCTAGACCTTGTTACATTCATTTTCTCACTCAAATTACTTTTGAGTGCAAACTTTGAGTTTTAATCAAGCTACTAGCCAAATGGCAAACACTTGCCTAGTATTCACTCAATTGCATCTTCAAACCATTCTTCTGGCACAAAAAGAGAGGAATGTACATTATATACACATGGATCAACTTGGAAGAATCCATTGGAGGGATCCCAGACCTGGATCAACCAAGTTGACACATTTTACAACTCCAAACCCCTGGCAGGGCAACAGATACACAGATTACAAATATTTATGAATAAGAACCTTGCAAATAAAAAATAAATGAAACAATTACATGAGAAGTCTTAATACATCAACATATCAACTTCCAAAAAGGTACATTACGTATTTGTATAGCTACAGTATGGACTACCCTTCAAAAGGAACAAAAACAGTCATAAAAGCCAAAAAAACTTGTTTTCTATTAAGTTACTCTTGCAAATACCATTACCAACCCTTTCTAAGGAAAAGGGATTCCTTATATAGTTTCTCCAATTGGTTTCCATGCCCTTGTATGGACAAGAGGCTTCAATAATTACATTTTTCAAGAAAATGACAATTTTGACAACTTTCTTAAGCCAAATGACAACTTTTCTTGCTCACAAAGGCAATTTTGACAACCTAGCCTTATCAACTTGCCTAAACAACTTAGACATGCTTAGGAACACTAAAAAACATGTTTCAATGCTCTTGAAGCCATTAGGAGACCTTTTTGGCAATTTTTCACATTTTTGCCAAAAATTGTCAACTCAAGGCCTAAAATGCAAGATTTGATCTCTCAAGCCCAAAATGAGATCAAAACCACTAAAAATGACTCAAAAAAACCTTAAAAAACAAAAAAAACCTAACACAAGACTTTACAAACATAAAAGCATAAAATACCCAAAAATGGGAGTTTGACTCAACTAGGTGCTCCTGCACCAATTTCTCGCTTGTAACCATAGGAGTATTAACTGGTTTAGAATTTTCCATACCAAATTTCTTCAACAACTCTCTAGCATACTTATTTTGATAGATGAAAATACCTTTATCAGTCTGATTAATCTACAAACCTAAGAAAAATCTCATCTCTCCAATCATAGACATTACAAATTCATTTTTCATATTATCAGAGAATTCCATACATAACTTATCCTCACCTCCAAAAATGATATCATCAACAAAGACTTCAAAAATCAATATGTCATCATTAGTGATCTTATAATATAAGTTACTATCGGTATTACCTTTAGTGAAACCAATCTTCAAAATATATTTATCCAATCTAGCATACCAATCTCTAGGGGCTTGCTTCAATCCATATAAAGCTTTCCTTAACTTGCAAACCATGTTTTTGTCATCTAAAAGTGAAAATCCATCAAGCTGCTCAATATAAACTTTGTCTTCAAGATCTCCATTCATAAATGCACACTTAACATCCATCAGATAAACCTTGTATTTCTTATGTGAAACATAAGCAAGAAATAATCTCACAGCTTCAATCCTAGCTATCAAAGAAAAAGTTTCATCATAATCAATTCCCTCCTTCTAAGAATATCCTTTGCAAACCAATCTAGCCTTGTTCCTCACAACTTGTCCATCTTCATTCAATTTATTCCTAAAAACCCATTTATTTCTAATTACATTCTTATTTTTAGGCCGGGGAACTAAAGTCTATGTGTTGTTCTTTTCTATCTGATCTAATTCCTCTTCCATAACTTTCATCCAACATTCATCCTTACATGCTTCAACTACTAATTTTGGTTCAACTTGATAAATTAAACATACCTCTTCAGTTGCCAACCTTCTTCTTGTCATTACTCCTTTGTCCTTGTCTCCAATGATTTGATCTTTTGAATGATTCAACCTTACATACTTAGGAGTCTTTTGAATTTCTGTTTCCCTGCTCTGATCTTCAGTTACTGTTGAATTTTTTGATATTGTCAGGGTAACTGGTTCAACATTTTATTTCGGTACAGGTACTACCAGTTTAGTTATGATCATTTCCACTTCTGGTTCTCTCTCATATTTTTTTATTTGACCTTTGTACTTCTCATCCATCTTGACATTAGTGCTCTCCACAATTCTCTGCAATCTCTTGTTATAACATCTATATGCTTTTCTTTCATTAGAGTAACCAAGAAATATCCCTTCATTACATCTAGGATCAAAATTTCCAATGGAATCATCTCTTTTGATATAAAATTTACTAACAAAGATTCTGAAATATTTAACTATAGGTGTATGACCAAACCATAACTCATAAGGTGTCTTACCAATGTCTCCTTTGATATGAACTCTATTGAATGTGTACATTGTCGTGCTAATAGCTTCTCTCCAATAGATATGAGGAAAATCAACTTCCACCATCATAGTTCTAGCCACATCCAAGATAATTATGTTCTTTCTTTCCACAACTCCATTCTGCTGAGGTGTTCGGGGTGCAAACAACTATCTCCTTATACCATGCTTCTCACAATAAATATTAAATTCATGGGATGTGAATTCACCACCCTGATTTGGCCTTAATAATTTAATCTTCTACCCTGTCTCTGTCTCAACTTTAGCTTTAAATATCATAAACTTTTCAAAGGCTTCAGATTTCTCCCTTAGAAAAGTAACCCACATCATTCTAGAATAATTATCAATGATTAACATGAAATATCTATCATCCTAAATTTTTTTTATTCTAGTAGGACCACACAAATCAGTATGAATAAGATCAAGAATATCATTAGATTTGTCTTTTATACTCTTAAAAGAAGTTCTGATCTACATACCCATTTGGCATTCCTTACATACCGAATTATAAGGCTTTACAATCTTAGGTATATCTCTAATTGCCTTAGTAGAACTGATCTTTACAATGCAATCAAAATTCATAAGACACAACCTCTTATGCCATAGCCAACTCTCTTCAATTTTTGCAATCAAACAAATTTTCTCACCGGAGTTCAAATGAAAGATGTTATCTTTAGTCTGAGTACCGGTTGCAATCTCCAATCCAAATCTGTTAATAATCTTGCATTTTCCATCCTTGAACTGTAATTGAAATCCCTTATCCACTAACTGTCCTACACTAAAAAGATTATGCCTTAAACCTTCAACATAATAGACATTATCACTGTTATGCTTTTCATCCAATGATATAGTTCCTCTTCCTTTGATCATGCATTCTTTTTCATCTCCAAATCAACCAGACAACCATCAAATTATTGCAAAGATAGAAACTTCATTTTGTCTCAAGTCATATGATGTGAACATCCATTGTCTATCACCCATTCATCCTTTTCTTCAACTTTTCCAGCAAGAGTCTTCTCCTCATTTTGAATAACAGGTTCAGGAGCATCTTCCTTGATAGCTAAGAATACCCATTCCTGTCCACTATCAGATCCACTAGCTAAATGCTTTGTCAGTTCATCATCAGATTCATCAGTCACACCTTCCTCATCTGCATAGTAGCATGATTTGTCTTTGTTTCTCCTATACTTATGCTTATTCTGATATTCATGGTTAGGCCTAAAATATCTTCTAGCTTTCTCCTCAAATCTTGAATTCCTCTCAGGACATCTAGATGCAAAATGACCAATCTTATTACATGCAAAATATTTAAAATGTAATTTTCCTTCATACTTACTTCTTGTTAGACCTTTAGGTACTCTTCTAGCAAATAGGGCTTCAAGTTGCTCAAACTCTTCATCTTCTCTATTCATATCCTCTAGTTCCTTTTCATATAAAGCTTTCCAATCACTCTTGCTAGTTGATGACGTAGATTTATGAAAAGAAGATTCTGTCTTTGTACCTCCATGAGGATTAAATTATTCAAGCTCAAAAGCAGATAATTTTCCAACCAAAGTATCCCTATTAACAGAAGTGTTAGACATTGTTCTCAACTCATTAATTGTAGTAGTCTTCATCTTGTAAGTCGGTGGCAAAGCTCTTATTACTTTAGAAACAATCTCATCTTCGCTTAGAGATCCACCACAACACTAAATTCCCATGACAATTTCATTCTTTCCATAAAAGTAGTAATTCTTTCATCTTCCTCCATTTTTTAGGTTCTCATACCTCACCTGGTAACCATCAAGTTTAGCAATTTTAATAGTAGGGTCACCTTCATTTAGGGTCTCTGACCTACCCCATATAACCTTTGCAGATAATTTATCCATTAATCCCATAACTTGCTGACTAGAAAGGGCACTCAAAAGGGATTCTCTAGCTCTACAATCATTCTCAATGTTCTTATCCAAGTCTATCAGAGGAGGATTACAAGATGCTAGATCATAAGGAGTATAGCCTTTCTCAGTAATCTCCCAAATATCCTTGCTAAGACATCTTAAATGAGTCTCCATTTGAAGCTTCCATACTTTGTAATTTATTCCTTCAAGCCTAGGGTTGTCCTTTTGGTAAGCAATAGAAGTTGAGTGATTATTCTCCATAGGATCTTCCTCAAGCGGTTAAGCTTCTGCAGAGAGGACCAAGCTCTAATACCAAATGTTAGGATAACCGGTGGACAACTAAGAGGGAGGTGAATTAGTTGTCAATAGATTATGAAAATTTAAGCACACAAAACCTTTTATCGGAATACATAAACCAAATATCAAAATAGAAGATATATCAATTAAGAACAAACATAAATCATAGAATAATTACCATTCTTCCACAACACATAACACCAAGATTTGTACGTGGAAAACCTGGTAAAGGGAAAAACCACAATGGGAAGCCTACTCACACTCAAATGATACTTTTGTACTAAATATGTGAATACAATAAGATGGGCATGCACATGGAGGAAGGAACAATGCCTAGAGCACACTTCTCATCACAAAAGATCCTCATTGACTACAAAAGAAATCCAAACTACAATCCGAAAAGATGAATGAACTGTAAGAATAACATCTCTTATGCCTGAGTATAGTTCTAGTTAAGCTTGATATCGAAGGTCTTAAACCTCTTGTACAAACCCAATTCTATCACCTATGATCAACCAAAACCTCTGCATATGATTACAACTTTCTTCGCACACAAATAATCCCATAACCCATATTCCATTATCTACAAAGAGATCTTACAACATATATATATATATATATATATACCAACCTGGGACCTAAGCAATTAGGTCAGCCACCTAAAAGATAATACAATAAATTCATAATGTGAACCTGCAAACCAATGTTAATCCAAGTTGGCCTAGGGCCAAAACAACATAAACCAATCAATAAATCCAACTAGTAACACATCGAGATCATCCTTCAACATGTTACATAAACTGGTCCATAACCTAGGAGAATAGAATTGGACCTAAAATAGGTCGCCATAAGACAAATGCAACACCACCAAACAACTAGAACACGAACATGATAACCATCAACATCCTGATAACCTTCTAGAAGCCGCACCAACACCACTTATCAGATCCATCAAAAGATCTTCAATAAAGCTCTACCGATAAAACCCCTACCAGTAACCAAAAGGCTTACTAGAACATAGCATCTGAATCATCAAATCTTGAACCAACTATATGTGATACACATCAGGGACACATGAATAACCAATCCAAAGCAATTCCAACAACTGAAACATACCGCAGAATACCAGAGATGATCTCTAGATCAACATCACAAACCAACCACTCTATCAAAAGCTAGTAGACAACCAAAACAACTAGTGTTGATATCAATGCAACACATAATCAATTCCTCCAAATGCCAAAAGACTCTCACTAATAATCAACTAGATAAATGATATATATCAAACTCAGGATGAAAAATTGATGCCCTATAAAAGAATGGTTGATGACTTTAAGAAATACTTTGTCTTTGTTTCATTTCAGCAAATTCCCAGATCAACAAACAGAGTAGCAGATGCTATGGATACATTGGCATCTATACCACAGCTACAAGAAATAGAGTTCCTCTATGAGTTCCTGGTGGAAGAGCTTCACTATCCTTCTTATGATTCCCCTGATTTTTAGATGGCCTATTCTATCATTGGGCATGACTCATCTCTCTATAACCATATCTATTCCTACTTATGTGACCAAATCATCCCTGATAACCTTACTCGCAATGAAAAAAGAAACATGATCCATAATGCTTCATGGTATGTCATCATCGCTAACAATCTATATAGGCGAGGTTTAGATGGTACTTTGCTTAGGTGTCTAGAACTTGAAGAGTCTTAATGTGCATTATCTGAAGTCCATGAAGGTATGTGTGGATCTCACTCAAATGGTCTAACTCTAGCTCGAAAACTGCTAAGGATTGGCTACTATTGGCCAGATGTAGAAAAAGATGTAAAATTTGCTAGAACTTGTCAGAAATGTCAGCTGCATGGCAATCTCATACACACTCTAGCAAGGGAACTCATACCTTTTATAACACATTCACCTTTTCAACAATGGGCGTTTGATCTCATTGGCCAAATCTATCCTTCATCATCCAATGTACATAAGTTTATCATAACTACCACTAGATAATTCACTAAGTCGGTTGAAGTGGTTCCCCTATTCAAAGCAACCAACAAACAAGTGGCTATGTTCATTCTTAAGTACATCATCTACAGATATGAAATCCCCTCCTTAATTGTGACTAACAATGGGGGGCAGTTCAAAAACAAGGATGTAGATGAGCTCTATGACAAGTTCAAAATAAAACAACATTGGTCTTCCATATACTACCCTCAAGGTAATGGACAGGTTGAAGCATCTAATAAAAATCTCCTGGCCATCTTGCATAGAACGATCAACAAATTTGGAAAGGATTGGCATTTTCAGCTCAATCTGATGCTATGGGCTTATAGAACAAGCATCTGAACACCTACTAGGGCTACACCTTTTGATTTGGTGTATGGGGCCAAATAAGTCCTGCCTATTGAGGTTGAAATTCCTTCTTTGAGAGTTTCTTTGCAAGGTCTTATCATTGATGAAGATTGCAGG
Source organism: Cryptomeria japonica (assembly GCF_030272615.1). Lineage (NCBI taxonomy): Eukaryota > Viridiplantae > Streptophyta > Pinopsida > Cupressales > Cupressaceae > Cryptomeria > Cryptomeria japonica. Next base: position 320,790,596 of record NC_081407.1, read on the forward strand.
ATATCTAGATTGCAAGAACTTGAATTGTTGGATGAATGTCGACAAGTGGCGTTCGATCATCTGAGTGATGATATGATGAATCAATAATGATCTGGTCAACTACTGAGAGGGGGGGTGAATTAGTAGATAGAAAACAAACTAAAATTTCACCAAACTTAAACCCAACTCAAAAACAACTTCTGAAACTAACCGGTTTAGGTACTATACCATAAAATGCAACTGCATTGTCAAGTTTACCGGTTGACTAGAATACCAATATAATAGTGTAATAGATCTGAAACCCATATTATATTTAACCAAAATATCAAACCACTTTACTAATATTAGTAATAGCACATTTCATATCACTTACGGTCAGCTAAACACATCTAAGTGGCTTTACTAGTTAAACAGATTAACCATATCAAAACATAACCACAAAAACCATTCACCACTGACACAATGATTTTTGATGTGGAAACCCAAATGGGAAAAACCATGATGGGGATGAATACCCACAAGTATTCTAAACTCTTTTGAAGTTTTCCCTATTAGGAGTCAATCCTTGTTAGAAGCTTTACAAAAATGTCTCGTTAGGAACAAATTCGGTTAAGGACCACTCGGTTAAGGGATTGACTACAATACCCTGTAATAAGGAAATACCTTGTTAGGACTAACCTCGATAGAGAATTTCAAATCCAAGCTAATGGATCACCTGATTAGAGGATTTAGAAAACACCAAGCTTGTTAAAGCTTACCTAGTTAAGGGATTTAACTGTTGTAAATGTTAGAAAATAACAAGGTCTCGTTGATCTAGTAATACCACTGCTCTGCTTGATCAGATCCTTTTAAGCTCCCATCTGCCTTCAAAACATTCTGCAGATACTCTTTCTAGTTTAGCAATGAATCACATTGACACACTTAACCAAAATTGTTAATACTATTACAAAACAACTCATTGACCTTATAAGCAAAACAATAGGTCGGTAACACATCACAAAATGTAAGATCTCATAGAGATTACAAACAAATCAGTTCAAACATGACCATTAGATTACATAGCAATCATCTACACATTGTCCTAAACAACCTCGACTGCTCCTTGATCACCACTCATCGAATCCTGTAACTCATCATGTGGTTTCCACTTCATGCAATGTACTCACTCATTCCCAAGATAAAACAATTCTCTACATGCCAAAACCACTTTGAAACTCATCACGTGCATCATGCATACATGGCATAATCATCTCCAATCACCATTCAATCATAGATCAATAGAATCGATTCACCAAGCTCCATCAGTTAGGGTTTGGCATATCAATAGGTAAGGGTTACCAGTTGATCTCTCTTCTTCAATAGTAATATCAGTTTCCTTCACTGCTCAACTACTAGTTGCATTATTGCATTACTACTAGTTTCAATATGACTCCATTACTAGTTACAATTTACATCAATAACAACACTTATACTTCATTAATGTAATCTTCATGCAATGCCAACACTGAGAGCTTACCAGAAGAGAATGTCTAGAGGCTATAACAAGAAAGTTTGACACAAAGAATTTCAAGTTGGTGATCTTGTTTTGAGAGAGAATCCTAAAAATCAACAGCATCAGAAACAAAAAGGGAAGTTTGAACCCAACTAGTTGGGTCACTATATTATTACTATAGTCTTTGGCTCTGGGGCTTATCAACTCTCAACACCAAAAGGAGAACAACTCCGTGAACCAATCAACACCATCCACCTGAAGAAATTCTACAACTAAAATATCCTGAAAAAAAAATCATAAAAAGTCCTGAAATTTTTTTTTAAAAAGAAGAAAAAAAAAAAAAAATCAAAATATGAAAAAAATCAAATGCCTTGGTGAAAACCTAGTAAATAGGCACCTTGGTAGTAAAAAAAGAGAGAGAGAGAAATCTCTGCCAAGAAGGTGAACAGATGTCTCTTGAACTAAAGTGCTCCATCTATCAATGCAAATTTGGTATTTCCTACTTTATTTCTCACTTTTTCAGCATCTTTGCTTTACCTTGTACATATCCTTCAGTTGCTTTTGTGACACCTTGGTTATTCTTTGAACCCTCTTGGCTTGAAACTGATCAATGTCATAGTCTTGGGGAAATCAACTGGTCAATCTAAATGTGTTGAGCAGTTTAACCAAGTCATCTTTATGTCGATAGTACTAGGTCATCCAATCTGAGTCAGTTACCTATCTCTTAACCACTGCGGGGTTTTGCCACTGACAACTCACCAAACACACAAAGAAAGAACAAAAAAAACAATCACTAAACCTATTTGAGATATTATTGAAATGTTCTTTGTATGTTGTCTTTTAAATTGGTTTTCACTTATTATTCCCTCTGAGTAACTCAAGGAAATCTATCTTGTCTAAGAGGAGCAAGGACTGGGGGCATATTACTTTTCTTTTTTTTCTGCTTGTAGGAATGATTCTGATGATTTGGAAACATCTCATAAACTAGGTGTATGTGATAAGTGTCTTCACATCAAGGTGAAATGGCCACACATACCTCGACTCCATTTATTTGTATGCTACAGGGAGGTGGGAATTATTTGCTTGCCTATTTTGAGTAACTTTCTTTATTATGCAATCTAAATTCAGACTTCATATGTCCTAGGCTATGAATGATAAAAGGGTCATTGCAGACAAGATAATCACTATTTCATAGTAAAAGAAGGAACTCTACTTTGTCTGGGGTGTTTGAACCCATGAAACATTCAGGTCATCTTGGCTCTTTGTGCGTTGGTACTTATGTTTTCTTGCTAAATCAAAAGGAAATGACATTCAGGTCATCCTGCCTCTTTGTGCCTTGATGCTTATGTCTATCTCTGACATTTTAAAAAACTCAATGATGATAAATAGCATACCAAATCCAGTGCCTAAAGTCTTAGGTTGCATTCATATTAAGCTTTGTGAATTTCAAAAAAATTCAGCATGATAACTTTACTTTTTCTTTCTTGTGAGTGAAGCTTGAATCTGAAACACTCATCATTTCTTTGCCAAGTGGTCAACTACATATCATCATCTTTGGCATGATTGAGTACCTATGTATTGATAATCACAATTCCTACATGAGGTGTTAGTTGCATACATGAGCATATCATATAGATTCTTGAATCCATTGCATATTCATTTGCATCCATATTATCAAACTAAAAAAAACAAAAAACATGGCATGCACATTTGCATCAAAATCATCATATTTATCCATTAAGTCATGTATTTGCATATGAAAATGAAAAAAAACAATCATGATCATCATCATTACATCCATACTGTAAAGAAAATGCATCCATATAAGACATCATATAGAATATCACATATCAAAACCATCTCATGTATCATCAATCAACACAGTACAATGAAGTCGAATCATGTGTCTTATATATATATATATATATCTATACATATATACATATATATATATATATATATATATATATATATATATATATATATATGTATATATGTATAGATATATATATCATCAAAAATGGGGTACAAATAATCTCAAAATGTCGTATATAAAGTCATTGTTGCAAGAAATGTATAAAGTACAAAAATGGGGTACAAAATTTTGAGAGATATCAAAACTCACTCTCTGCTTCCTCCTCATCGCCTAGAGGAGGAGGTGGTGGATGCAACACGGGTACATAATCCTTCCTCGATGCCCTAGCTCCCTCTGATCTAGCCATATACTAAGAATAGGGAACCACCTGCCTATCTACTAGCACCGTTGCACTATAAGTTGTGACATAGTAGGCTGCCCTACTAATCTGATGTGTCACCTCACGCTGGAGGCTATTGTGCTCTACTCTCATGCTCTGCAATTGCTAATCTCTCTCTGTGATCCACCAATCCCTCTCCGCTATGTATGCCTATGTTACTGCCAGTTGTGTCTAAAAACCCCTAAGTCTCCCTCTTAGCACACAAATGATATCTTATGGTGTCTAACCTCTGGGCATATCCTCCTCACCCCGTCGGCTAGCTTGTCCACCCATTGTCTAACCTATAGGGCTACCTCCTCATCATCGGGGCCTGTTGCCTCACCCATCTCCATGTGACCCCTAGCCTCTACTTTGGTGTCACCACTTGGATCACCTCCTACTGCTTTGAGTGATCCTCCCTCTCCCCACCTTCATTGTCATCCTGTAACGAGTGCTTTGCTCGAGCTAGCACCTGGGTCTCCTCTTGCTCTCCTGGGCATTGCATCTCTTTGTGCACACGCTGAGGCATCACCACCCTCATCTATGTAAGGTGAACACTTTGTAGGATTTGCAAATCTAGTAAATGGATGCCTATGGAAATAATCTCTAAACTAGGGACTGACCCCCGCATCTGCAATATCCTCTAGATAATCCCAACTCTATGTCTGTCTCCCTGCTAGCTTCTGCATTGAAAGGGCATATGAAAATATAGGCCCCCATCCCTATCTCTCCTCATCTGAAAAATGAGCATATGTCGTGAACTCCTTAGACATGACCTATTGTCTCCCATACTTCCTCAACACCCAGCTAACAACAAATCGCTCTATAATCACTAAGGATCTCCCAATGAGAGGTTGGGTCATGAACATGTCCCTCCACTATCTCCTCCAGTCATCCCATGTCTCTAATCCTCTGTATGGCCTCCACACAATGGGTATCAAATCATCTAACTATCGCTTGCAATAGTTAGTCTTCCCCAAGTGGGGTTGTGTAATGTAACCTGCATATCTATAAATGAAAGGTTGTCCATCATATCGGGCATCAATTACAATAGGCCTACACACTAGGATATGCTCCCATGCCCATATCTGTAAAACTAAAACCTCGGCCGCCATGCTCTTCGCCCCTCTATAGACAATCTCATGCATCTCATGGTACATGTGGGCCAATAAGCAAGAACCTCATCATAATATCACGGGGTGAGTAACCAGTCTCTCTAGCATTCTGCCCCATCCACATAAGAATCCCTTCTAACCCCTATTCGACATCACAAAACATCCTATAATCTTGGCTAGTACATAGGCTAGAGGAAACTGCACTCCATATCTGACCATTAGGTCATCCCAGGTGATAGAATGATCCAAGATAGTATCATCTTAAAATACTCCCCTCGGAGCCTCAATACCCTATCGTGGTGTATTGTCATAATCAGCCTTGTCTCCAATGAATGGTATCCTCAAAATCCTATATACATCCTCAGGAGTGATGGTCTTCTCAATAGTCAATAAGTAAAATGTGTTATGATCATTATGAAATCTCTCAACCAAAGTTGTGAGTAATTTGTGATTCACATGGATATCAGGTATCTCAAGTAACCATCTGAATCCACACAAGCCAATGTGACCTCTCTGTGCGTCTATCAACTATCACACTAGTCTCATCATGGGTGGATATGTGCACCAAAACTGAATGTTTGGAAATTGAAACTAAAAATTGAACGAAATATCATCAGTACGCGACCAACTTTGAGCTAATAATGTGTCTAAAATATTGAAGAATCCAAATCTACAACTATGAAAATCAAAATTTGACGTTTTGACCCTCAAAAACACTCAATATTCTCCATACAAGTAAACACAGTCAAGCAATGACTCGTACAAGTAAAGATCACGGCTAGTACGAGTAAAATATATCATATGAGCCACTATGAACAAAAAAACAACTAAAGGGATGTTCAAACATATGCTCGTACAATTCAAGGGTTTCCACTACACAACAAAACTAATGATCTCATATGACAAAATATTTTTGGACAGATTATCGTATGAGAATCCTTAGTTCACCATACAACTAAACGAGTGAGGATGAACTAAAATGATGCAAAGAACGAAAAATTTAGTCAAAATACACAAAATTTGAAATTAATGAGATTTAAGATCAATCACTTACCGTTGGAGCGTAGTTTCGGGATCAGTTGTGACATCTCTGGCACTCAAATCAGTGAGTGTGCACTGGAATTGGCATTTTTCTTCTCAAAGAGGTTTTTAAACTTTTTAATTTTAGAGGTAAAAATGAATTGAAAATGACCCCTTCAACCCTTTATATAGGCGAAACCCTAATTTTCAACCTTGCTCCAATTGACACGAAATTTGTACCACATGCTAAATTGACTATCCTAAGTCCATTTTTGGGATCGAAATCAAAATATGACGTCAATCTTCTAGTCAACTTCTCACAATGTTGACCACTTGGTACATTCATCAACAGGTTAGTCATTTGATCACTCTGCGCTCAAATATTTTACAATCAACTTAGAATTTCTTCAATTTATCCCAAATCAATTCTCAAATCAATCTTTGTGCTCAAATTATCATCACTAAATCTTTTTATCACTCCAATTTCCTAAAATCACTATGAAATCTCACCATCTTTCTATTTCTCTCTCGAGGGGGCATACTTATTACATCATCATTATTAATGATTACATCATCAAAAGTCAAGATTTTTTTTTCAAATCTTCATAAAAAATTGAGCAGAAAATCTTTTCAATTAAAGATTAATCGAACATCAATCAAACCTCATCAAACAAGACCTCATTGTTAGGGGCATCTCAACTTCATCGCATCATATCAAGTTGAGGTTCTTCAAATCAAATCAATATCTAGGGGCATACCAGTTTCATCACACCAAATCAAGTTGATATTGTCTTCATCTGAATCAACCTCTTAATGGTAATTAGTTTCATTGCACCTCATCAAGATGGTTATTCATTTAAACCTAATCAAGGGTTTAAAGAGTCTTTTTGACAGTGATCACATTCTTAATCCAAAGAGGTTTTCAGTTTCATCGCATCAAATCAAGCTAGATATTCTATTTCGCTAATCGGTTCTTGTTCAATCAAGTTCAGAATTGGTATTCTCTTTGCTCAACTAATTCTAGTTCAATCAATTTCTATATCGGTACTCGCTTCTTGATCCATCAATTTCAAGATCAACATCTTCGCTCTTCATCGATCCTAGTTCAATCAAGTTCGAGATCAGTATCACTTTTATCCATCCGTTCAGTTTCATCACTTCAAATCAAACTAAATATCTCGCTCTTCATCCATTCATGGTCCATTAAGTTTAAAACCAGTATCTTTGACATCAACTATTCTTGGAATCAATGCATTGTTCACACATCAATTCAAAGAGGGGAAAATATAATACCCTAAAAATGGTCATCTAAACAATGGACCCCTAATCTCGACTACATCACCAAGGTCCTAACCAAAGGCAATTAAATCAATCTTGAGAACCTAAATTAATTCCTAAATCATTAATTTCACATGGCAAAATTAATCTTTTCAAATAAATCATCAAAATCTCTTTAATCAGTTATCCTATTTATTTAATTGTGTTGAAATCCAAGAACACTGAGAGGGGGGGTGAATCAATGTTCTACCGGTATGATTAATTTTAACCTTATTAACAAAACAACTCAGTAACCATTATGCATAAAAGCAAATAACAATAAGTGATAAGAATGCAACCACAAAGATGCACATCATAACATAGAGATTTATACGTGGAAAACCTCAAAGAGGAAAAACAACAGTGGGATTGGTGACCCACAATATCTATCCACTGGCCAAATGAATAAATATTACAAGAGGGGTCTGCACATGCAGGAAGGCACACTACCTAGAGTGCACTGCTCATCACAAAGGAGCCTCACTGACTATGGGTATGAAATATTGAATTACAATCTATGATGTGGAGAAAAGTGAATGATAGAGAGATCAAGAGGAAATCTTTTCTTCCCTCCAAGGAGAGATGAAAGTTTCATTATGGATTTCCCTTCAATCACCTCACACACATTATATTTAAAAGAGGGGGGGAAATTCACTAGATCCAATCTCTAGGGAGAAAGATTGAATACTAAATGAATTGATAATGAGGTAGAAATGACAAGCTAACCCCTCTTTTAGAATGGAAAATGATTCAATTATGTGTTTTGAGACCAAGTGTAAAAGTAGCAAAGAACTGATTATAACTCGACATAGAAGCGTGGGATGAAGTTCTGCACCTGGATTTGGTTATAATATGTCAAGACAAATCTTTCGTGCGAATTTGAGGAAAATTTGTCAGGACTGTGTTGAAAGTGCACATGATCCTCTAAAAAATCCGCGAAACAAAAAGCATTTTTCTGCCTCTATAAATGGAGTCCAAATCTGCAAATACAGCTGCGCACCTGCAACCTATACACAAAAAAGAGAGGAAAAGGGATTGGGATTGGGGGTTTGCCTTTAGGTCAAACCCCAGTTTTGGAATTAACCAAATGATGAAAGAAAGTACTTGAAAGTAAATGTAAATGAAAGATTGAAATGAAATTCACCTCAAGGGAGGTTGTGATACAAATGTAGGTAGATTTGCTTGTATGAAATTGAATGTTGAAAGGGATCTCCTCTTCAATGGTTGAATCCTTGACTTGAATGCAACACCTAGCCTTGAAGGGAGACTTGAGAATGCTCAATGCTTGAAAGGAATGCTTGAATGCACGATCCCATGTATTCAAACTTATGCAAATGGGAGGCAAATGCAACTTATATATTCATCAATTAGGGTTAATAGGCTAATTTTTCATCATAGGCCGATATAGGGGAAGTTTTCCCACTTTAAGTGAAAAGTTCAATGCATAGTTTGAAAGAAGGGGCCTCAAGATAGGGTAGGGATAGGGGCACCACGGCCCTATCCTACCCTTAACTGAGGATAGAAAGAAGGTTTACGTAGCACAAAGTGCAAATAAAGTGCAATTTCATGGATTGAGCAAGTCTTAGGTCTCTGATCAGGCTTGGGGATTCAATTCACCAATGTGAAGACCCTAATGTGGTAAAAAATTGCAAGGGTCACAATTTTATGACACTACATTTAGCTCCCACTTTAGCAAGAGTATAAGCATATGCCAATAATGTTAGTAAAGTACAAGGAAACAAGATTGAAAGACTTCTACCACGTCAAGGAGGCAAGATACACCAAGCCCCCAGTGGACTTAGGATCTTACAACTTTGATTGACAAATTAAAAGGGAAGATCAAGAAGGGAAGAACCATGACTGCAAGTAGCAAGGTTCCCCTCACTATGAGTCATGAAAAGCAAGGATGCCAAAAATTACAAAGCAAAGCCCAATTCACTAAGTAACTTTAAGTATCAAGAAGGAAAATATGAGTGGAGTGTACGCCCCCACGTTAAAGAAATTGTCCACGCCTTATTAGGAGCAATTTATTTTAGGTAGGATACACCCAAGAGAAAAAGAGAGAGAGGGAGCACATTATCACAAGGATTTATCGCCCAATTAAGGAATAAACCCAAGGATAATGAACACAAAACATGAGGTAGTTTCACTTTCCTCGGGGTCAGTATGTTGTATGGTAACTCATGTATATCATATATGTATATGCATATAATAATCGTCATTCGCCAAAGAAAGGAAACTTCCTTGGAAGAAAGGGAACACAAATGTCTTTTTGAGTCAACATGAGAGAGACCAAAAGAGATCTCAATTCTTTACATCGTCCTCAAGTAGATGTTAAGGGGAAAAATAGAAGAATAGGGATATAGATAGAAGAATAATAACAAAAGAGAAAGAGAGGAGAAAGGGAAAAGATCTATGGTGCTAATGTTGCTAATCTAGCATGACATCCACCTCCCGATCTTGCTGATCACTATTTCAGGAAGACGGGAAACATGCCAAAGTAGTGACATCGAGCACAATAGATGGAGCTATCACAAGATCCAAACAAGGACTATGCTCATGTGGTAAGTCACTTTGTTCGACTCTACGAGCTAGGATTAGGGCTTTTCAAAATTTTGTTGATAAATGCTTGTCAACATCAACATATTCATAGTCACTATAAGAAGCATTAGGAGTTGTATTGCCATCATGAATAACATTTTCACCTATTTCCTTATCAAGATTTATAGAAAGAGGAGTATGAACACGAATAGGAGTAAAACCATCACATTTTTTTTGCAACTTATGATTTGGAAATTTAGGTTGAACAAGTTTCTTAGGAGAAAAGGGAATCATATCAACTGATGGAGTTCTAGGAGATTGAATATTTTAAGGAATAGCTTCATGAGCTCAAACACGACGTCTTCATTGGTGTTCTCTCGCACAACAATTTTGTCAAGTCTTAGCGGAAGGCTGGGAAGAAGGAGGAACATTTATTGAAGGAGGAATATTTTCCTCTTTGATAGTTAAAGGTTTAGGTTGAGGTCACTTAGGTTGGACAAGAGGAGAGGCAAGCCTCTTCTCTCTATAAGAGGAAGGAGATGGAACTATGCTGTATAAAGGAGGAATATTAGGTGTAGGAAGGAGACAAGGTCCATCATGAGGAGGTGGTATAGGTTTAACCTTAGGAGGAATATTGTTGTTCTCCCTAGGAGAAGGCATAGTTACATCCATAGGAATAGGTCAAGGATCTTCCTTAGGAGGAATATTAGTCATATTCATTAGGGGAAGAACTTCATCTTCAAAAATGATAGGAATGTCAATTGTTGGGGATCTAGGTTGACTTAAGGATAAGATCATATATTTTTTCCATTTTTTATAAGATTGGAAAAGAGCATTGCTCCTTGATGGAAGAGATTTAAATTTCTTAGGCCAAAAGAAATTAATAGGAACACCTGGGCTTCTTTCAAATGATTGAAATAAGCTATGGTTAACAGTTATAATTTATCCATTGTGGGGAAATTGTAAACACTTATGAATTGGAGAAGCAATAGTCTTCATGGAAGATAGGCAAGGGTAGAGTAACTTCACATGAAATTGGTTAGAAGGAGGAATGATAACAAAGTTGACATCCATAGATTTAGTGTGAACTTCAACAGGAAGGGTGGTAGAACCAATGGTAGGACAAGAGAATCCATCAAATAACTTCACAACCACATTAGTGTCATCATAAATTAGTTTATGCAATTGTAAAGTGAAAAGATTCTCCTCAGTGATGGCATTAACCATGCAAGAGGGATCAACAAGAGCACCACAAAAAGGTTTGTCCTTAACCTTCACAACTATGTATAAAGGGCCATAGGATGCTTTAATGGTCTCACTAGGGTCAAATATAATACAAGGATCCTTAGGTGTCTTTTGTTTCTCTACCATATTCACTAAATTCGAAGTTGTGGTAGTAAGATCAGAAGGAGAGAAAGAGGTATGTCCAGTCTCAATCATGTTAGAGGTATGAAAAGGCAAAGGATCAGTAAAAATCTTAAGATTTTGATTAGGAGGAGCTATTGATTTGTTTCCGTTATCACTCACACCTACCACATATATAGTATTTATAAGTTTGATGAGTTGTTTTGTTTCAGAGTTGGCAAATTTTTAATTGAGTGTGTGGTTGCCAAACTGGATGATGTATCTACAGTTTGAGTAAAGGCAGATATGAGCATGAAAAGGATCTAAACAAGCAAGTGTAGTTCTATTCAAAATGATCAGCAAATTCCTGTTGTTTTCTAACAATTACACTAGTAAAATCCCCTAACCGGGTAATCTCTAACAAGCTTGGTGTTATTCAAATCCTCTAACAAGGTGGTCCATTATCTTGGATTTTAAATCCTCTACTGAGGTTACTCCTCATAGGGTATTGCTTCTAACAAGGCATTATAGTCAATCCCTTAACCGGGTGGTCCCTCACAGGATCTGTTCTTAACACGAATTTTTGTAAAATCTTTAATAGGCTTGGCTCCTAACAAGGCAAACTTCAGAGAGTTCAAAATTCTTGTGAGTTTCATCTCATCATGGTTTTTCCCATTTGGGTTTCCATGTCAAAATATTGTGTCAAGTGGTGAATGTTTTTGTGGTTATGTTTTCTATGGTTGATTTCCTTAACTACTTAATCCACTTTGATAAGTCATGATAACTAATAGTAATATGAAATGAGGTTTTACTTATGTCAGTAAAATTATTTGGATGTTTGTGAGTTTCAAGTTGTTTACTGTTAATCTGTTGTAACAGTCAATCGATTTAACTTGATAGTTTAATCTTGAGAGTGATATTGCATTTATAGTTCTAAGTTTACTTTGAGAGGTTGTTTTTGAGATTGGTGAAAGTTAATATCAGTTTTTCTATCTACTGATTCACACCCCCCCCTCTCAGCAGTTGACCAGATCCTTATTCTTTCATCATACCATCAATTTAAATCAGAGCTTCTTAGATCCTCTAAGGTCTAAGCCTAGCAGCTTGAGGTAAAGACCTTGTAGAACATGATGAAGAAGGAAGGTCTGAAGTTTAATAGAGAGAACTATAGAATATGGACTGATAGAATAAAAATTTACATCAAGAGTCTGGGAAATCAATGCTGGGAACATGTTGGTACTCAATATGTTGCACCTAGTGGGATTATGACTGATGATCAGAAGAAAGAGAAACAAGAAAATAATCAAGCATTGGAGGCTATTATCAGTTCTTTGTCTAATGCAGAGTATGTTGATGTTCATGGTCTGGAGACTGCATATGAGGTATGGATGAAACTTGAAGAGATTTATAGCGATGATGAACATGTGAAGATTGCCAAGGAAGAGAGTCTAAGAGGAAAGTTTCATGACATGCAAATGGCTAAAGGTGAGAATATCCAACAGTATGGTCAAATGATAAAAGAGATAGTTGGTGAGATCAAGAGTGCTGGTGGTAAAGTGGAAGATGTCACAGTGGTCAGTAAGGTGTTGAGAACCCTGCTACCGACTGACGCTATCCAAGTTGTAGTCATTCAGGAGCTAAAATCTATTCACAAAAATAAGGTAACCCTTGACTCTATCATTGGTAAGCTTACTGCTTTTGAATTAAATGGTTATGATGGTAGGGTTCAGAAATCTGAGTCTGCATTTAGAGCTTCAGTTTCTAACCCATCTATGAGAAAAGTAGAGATGTCATTCATAGTTATGAATCTAGATCCAGCAGAGAAGTTGATGATGAAGACAGTTTGGTTGAACTTGAAGCATTGTTGTCCAAGCGACTGCCTAGAGGTACTGGTAAATGTAGAGGTAAATTACCTTTGAATTTTTTTGCATGCAACAAGATTGGACACATTGCAGCTAATTGTCCTAATGGTGATAATGAGCACAAGTGAGAGAAGTTCAAGAAGTACAAGGGAAAAGGCAAAAGATATTGTCTTATTGCAGTTGATGGTGGTATCACAGATGAGGAATTCTGAGGGTGATGCTAATGAAGACATTGTGTTTGTAGCCCTTAAAGAGGAGACATCCGATCAGAAGGCTTTAGTTTCACGCATGGATAATTCTACTGATTGGATCATTGATAGTTGTTGTTCACATCACATGATCGGTGATAGGAGAAAATTTCTTTCTTTGAAGGAATTTGATGGCGAAGTTGTAAGATTTGGTAATGACTCACCCTACATGGTTAAAGGTAAGGGAACTATTTCTCTTAATGGAAAGAGTAGTGTAGATGATGTCTACTAGGTTGAAGGTCTAAAGCACAATCTTTTGAGTGTTTCTCAACTCAATGATAGAGGATATCCATTAGAGTTTAAGGATGGTATGTGCAAAATCTATGGGAGCAAAGGTGAATTGATTGCAACCAGCAAGAAAACTAAAGGTAACATGTTTCACCCGAATCCTAAAGTCAACAACTATTTAATTGCTAAAATAGATGATAGTTGGCTTTGGCAAAGGAGATTTTGTCATATAAATTTTGATAACATTGTTAAAGTGAGTAATTCCAAGATAGTGAGAGGTTTGCCTCAGCTGGACAAATTGGTTAATGCTCTATGTAAGGAATGTCAATTGGGAAAGATGACATCCTCAACTTTCAAGAGCAAATATTTTTCAGTGGAACATTTGTTAGATTCAGTTCATACAGACCTTTGTGGACCAATAAGGACTAAAAGTATTCAAGGTGATATATATCTCATGATCTTCACTGATGATTGCTCAAGAATGGTGTGGGTCACATTCTTGAAAGATAAATCAGAAGCATTTAGTGAGTTCAAGGAATTTAGGGCCTTAGCTGAAAAGGAGAGTGGTAAGAAGATAAAGTGTATGAGGACTAATCAAGGTGGTGAATTTACTTCTGTGGAATTCACTAGATATTAAGAAGAACATGGTATCAAATGGAATCTTTTTGCATCGAGGACACCACAATAGAATGGTATTGTAGAGAGGAACAATCGATCAGTTGTTGAAGCTGCTAGGACGATGTTGATACAATGAGGTGTAACGAAATTTTTTTTGGAGGGAATCTATCAGCACAGTTGTCTACACTATGAATCAGATTTTGGTAAAAAGAGGTAAGGATAAGACTCCTTATGAACACTGGTATGGTAGATCACCTAATGTTATTTATTTAAAGATATTTGGCAGCAAATGTTTTATTAAGAAAGGTGACTATGTTAGCAAGTTTGAGGCTAAAAGTGATGAAGGTATATTTCTTGGTTATTCCACCAAGAGTAAGGCCTACAAGTGTTATAACAACTGGACATAGAGAATCTTTGAGAGTGTTGATGTTTGAGTGGATGAGTATCCTGAAGTCTTAGGAGAAACCAGTGTGGAGAAAAGGATGAAGATCCTTGCATTTTGTTTTTGGGACTAGAACTTGTGAAACCTGGAATCGGTAAAGAGAATGTTGTTGTACCAGTTCAACCAGAACAGGTAGATTCAGAAGAATATGATGATAATGAAGATGAACCTAAAGATAATGATCATGTTATTCTAAGGTATGTGAGACTCAATCACAATCCTGAATAGATTATTGTAGATAAGGATGTTGGATTGTTAATCAGAAGAAGAATTAGAGAAAATTCTTGCATGATCTCCACTATTGAGCCTAGAACTGCTAAGGAAGAATTTGGAGATGATCATTGGCTCAAAGCTATGGAGGAGGAGCTTGAAAAAACTAATAAGAACAACACATGGACCCTAATACCCAGACCGGTAAATAAAAATGTGATAGGTACTAAGTGGGTATTTAGGAACAAGCTGAATGAAGATGGTGTTGTAGTCCGCAACAAAGCTAGATTGGTTTGTAAAGGTTATGCACAAGAAGAAGGAGAAGATTATGGTGAGAATTTTGCACCAGTGGCTAGATTGGAAGGTTTTAGAACTTTACTTGCATTTTCAAAACATAAGGGATTCAAAGTATATATCAGATGGATGTGAAATTAACATTTTTGAAAGGAATACTAGAAGAGGAAGTATACATTGAGTAGACAAATGGTTATGCTCTGACTGATGAAAAATACATGGTATGCAAGTTGCACAAAGAACTATATGGATTAAAACAAGCACCGGGAGCATGGTATGAAAGGCTTCATTCACACTTGATGAAGATAGGATTTCAAAGAACTAGTGAAGATAGCAACATATATCTCAAATCTGAAGGAGATAAGATACTGGTAAGTGAAGTATTTGTAGATGATATCATATTTGGAGGTAATGATGACATGAGAAATGACTTGGCAAATGAAATGAAAAGTGAGTTTGAAATGTCTCTAGTGGGAGAGATAAAAAAATTCATAGGCTTGCAAATTCGGCAAATGAAGAGTGGCATTTTCATCACACAGTCTAAGTATGTGAAAGAGGTATTAAAGACATTTGGT
Source organism: Cryptomeria japonica (assembly GCF_030272615.1). Taxonomy (NCBI): domain Eukaryota; kingdom Viridiplantae; phylum Streptophyta; class Pinopsida; order Cupressales; family Cupressaceae; genus Cryptomeria; species Cryptomeria japonica. The sequence goes on from NC_081407.1 coordinate 320,806,115, forward strand.
ATGAGTGACTCTAAACCAGTTGGGACACCAATGGTTATAGGTTGTAAGTTGTCTAAGGAAGATGAGGCCACATCTGTTGATGAGGAGTATAGGTCAATGATTAGAAAATTACACTATGTTGTTCATAGCAGACCGGATATAGCTCATGCAATTGGTCTAGTTGCTAGATTTTAGAAGAATCTAAAGGAAACACATTTGATAGCAACCAAGAGGATTTTCAGATATTTTAAAGGCACTATTGACTATGGATTATGGTATCCATATGAAGGTAACTTTGACTTGAAGGTGTATACAGATGCAAATTGGGCAGGAAATGTTGATGATAGGAAAAGCACAATCGGTGGAGCATTATTTCTTGGAGGAAGACTTGTTTCATGGAGTAACAAGAAGCTGAGTTGTATATCACAATCTACTGCTGAAGCTGAGTATGTTGTAGCTAATATGAATAGTACCCAGGCTATCTGGATGAGGCACATTTTGGAAGGTTTCAAGATGAAGTTTTCTGAACTTGTAAAGATCTTATGTGACAATACCAGTGCCATAAATATTTCCAAGAACCCTGTTTTGCACGCACGAACCAAGCATATTGAATTGAAGTATCATTTCTTGAGGGAAAAAGTGCAGAGTAATGATGTGATCTTGGAGCATGTTTCTACCAAGGAGCAGCTTGCAGATATCTTTATTAAACCTCTGCCTAAGACTACTTTTGAGTATCTTATAAGTCAGCTAGGGGTTGTATCCCTTCATGAGGTGAATTGAGCATGATGTAGAGTACATCAGTCCCAGACCTACTTGCAAAATTTTACAGAAGGGTTGATGAAGAAGTGGAGTTATTTCATAGGGGGAGCATCAAGTTGCAGGTTGTTGGTGTTGAACAGTGAATTTTTACATTGCATGTTTTACTTTCAATTTGGCATTGTTGTCAAAGGGGGAGAAGAACTATGTGATTATGGGGAGAAGAATTCAGAGGCAAGATGTACAACCAACTGGTAATTGAAGACAAGCTGAAGATAAGGAGAGTACATGGTAAAATGTAAACTAGGATTCCTATTCATAATTACAACAATCAATGGTATTGATATTTGTATTTCCATTAATGCCAAAGGGGGAGATTGTTGGCATTTGCATGAAGATTGCATTAATGAAATGTTATGTTGTCATGAATGTCAATTAACCAGTAATGATATTGTTGTAATGTTGTTTTGCAACCAGTAGGAAGAGCTAGTGAAAGGAACTGTAACCGGTAGGTAATTTTGTGGAGTGAACCGGTATTGCTAAGTATTGGAGAGTTGAACTGGTAAACCCTACCTGTTGATTTGATAAACCCTAACCGATTTATTTTGGTGAATTAGTTATATTGGTTTATGATCTGATGATGAGCGGTAATGATTATGGCATGTATGCATATTGTATAAATAGAGTATCAAAGTATTATTGGCTCATTGAGGTAATGGTTTTTGTCTAGGGAATGAGCAAGTATATTGCATGTAATGCGAAGTGTGTGATGAGTTACTGAGTTCAATGAAGTGGTGATCAAGGAGCGGTCGAGGCTTTCTTGAATGATGTGTAGAGCTTGTTATGTAATCCAACCATCATACTTGAACTGACTTGTTTGTAATCTCTATGAGAGAATTAGGTTTTTGTTGTGTTACCGACCTATTTGATTTGTTTACAAGGTTGATGAGTTGTTTTGTTTCAGAGTTGGCAAATTTTCAGTTGAGTGTGTGGTTGTCAAACAAGATGATGTAACTGTAGTTTGATTAAAGGAAGATAGGAGCATGAAAAGGATCTGAACAAGCAAGTGTAGTTCTATTCAAATAGATCACCAAATCCCTATTGTTTTCTAACAATTACAATAGTAAAATCCCCTAACCGGGTAAGCTGTAACAAGCTTGGTGTTATTCAAATCCTCTAACAAGGTGGTCCATTAGCTTGAATTTAAAATTCTCTACTGAGGTTATTGTTGAACACAGAGTACCACTAAGAGGGGGGTGAATCAGTGGTACCTGAATTTAAGTCTTTACCACTCTAATTTTAGACAATTAACTATTTACTTAACCCCTAAATAGTCATACTAGTAATGCAAGAGAGAGAAATAAAGAGATCATTCACACTCAAGAGATTCACAACACCGGATTTATGAGGAAAACCCGATATGGTAAAAACCTTGATGAGAAGAGTTGTTGGAGACTACTGCTCCAATCCAGCCTCACAGGTAAACTACCAACTTACAAAGATTTTGGACACCAACCTAAGGAGCACCAACCCCTACACTCAGCCTCAACTAGGTGATGTATATTGAAATACTATTCAAATACAATTAAGGCCTCTTGTTGCAAATGAGTTCTGCAACTCTTGAATAAAATAACTCTTTGTTATCTTTCTCCCCCTTTCACACATAGTCTCTCAACACACTATATCACACTAGGATGTTGCCTACTCTACCTCATGTTGCTGGTTAGGCTCAATTTCTAGACTATGATACTATTGGTAGAATCCTCTTACCGGTTTGCTTGCTCACTCACACTGTAACTTTCTCAGAACACTTTCTAAAGTTTTTCTCTTGCTCACTCTCCCTTCTCTTTTCTACTCAATATTCACAACCTCTGCCCCCCACTTCTATCTAGAGATCTCATTTCTTATGTTTGTTTTCCCGCCAAAATGCAGTTCAAAAACCTGTGTGGTTAGGGTTTTCTTTTTCTGACACAATCTTCATGAGATCTAGTCCCCCCTATCTTGGATCAATCACCTATCCTTGAAGATGGCATTTGCACACCGATTTCATTATCCAATGCATTTTTTTCTCGGAGTGACAATCATGTATTAGATCTTCTGTCATGAAGTCAGAAGTTTCCTTTATGAGATCATCTTGAATCATATTTCCTTTGCCTTGATTCGGGCTCCAACTGCTCCCTGATCTTCCTATGTCAATTCTTCTTCCTCAAGCCGCAATCAGTCAGATGCAATCCCTTGATTTGTGGTTCCTTCATTAATGGTGATTATCTATTTCATCTACCCTATTGATGAAGCTTCACCAACCACAACACACTTGCCTACTCAACTCCACATGGCATCACATCGATCAAGATATGGCCTACCAATACATAGTCAGTTCAACAAACACATATCGATAAGACCCTTGGCCACTAGAATGTTCTCCTTATGTTAACCGATAGAGTATCTGGTGTCGTACCGGTTGCACATCTTCACCTCCAGTGGTATGAGATGACTTTTAACATTCTGCCTCTTCATCATAATCAAGAAACCATCCTTAAGACCGGTTTGTACTTTTATCCTTTATGCTCAATCTCCACCGGTTGACATCAATGACAACTTAGTGCCAAAATGCCAACAATCTCCCCCTTTGGTATTGATGTCAACTTCTCATAGTCCACTCCATACCGGTACATTTCTCCCCCTTTGACATAATGACAAAGGGTACTTGTGCACTCCCCCTTTGACTTATACCAAACTCCCCCTGAGTCATATAAAATCTTCCTAGGCAGAAGACATAACTCCCAGCTTATGTTGGAGGTATTCAAATGTGCTAGCTAGTAGTGGTTTGGTGAAAATGTTTGCTACTTGTTCACCAATAGGAACATAGTCCATCCTTACCTCCTACCCTTCAACCTTCTCTTAGATAAAGTGATATTTGATAGCAATATGTTTTGTTCTAGAATGCATGACTAGATTCTTTGCTATGTTGATTGCACTCGAATTGTCACATCGGATGAGAATAGGTTCAGTGATGTCCACCTGTATATCTTTGAGAGTCTGCTTCATCAAAAGCACCTGAGAGCAGCATGTAGCAGCAACAATGTACTCAGCTTTAGCAATAGATAAGGAGACTGAGTTCTTCTTTTTGCTATGCCAAGAGACCAACTGGTCAGCTAGAAAGAATGCACCACCACTTGTGACGTTTCTATCATCAATGCATCCTTCCCAATTGGCATCAGTGTATGCTTCCAAGATAAAATCTCATTGTTTAGGATACCATAGACCATAACTAAGCATTCCTTATAGGTACCTAAAAATTCTGCTAACAACATTCATGTGTGACTGCTTTGGCGCAGCTTGGAATCTGGCTACCATGCATACTGCCTGAACTATATCTGGTCTTGAAGCAGTTAGATGCAGTGGATTGCCTATCATGGATCTATACAGAGTTTGATCCACTATCGGTGATTCATCATTCTTACTTAATTTGTTGCCAGTCACCATGGGAGTACTTACCGGTTTGCAATCTTCCAGTTGGAATTTCTTCAGCATCTCCTTTGCATACTTGACCTATGAGATAAAGATTCCTTTATCTTTCTATAGTATCTACAATCCAAGGAAGTAAGTTAATTCACCAAGCATTGACATCTCAAATTCTGACTGCATCTGATCAGCAAACTCTTTGCAGAGAGTATCCTTGTTGTCACCAAAGATGATGTCATCTACATACACTAACACAATAATCATGTGATTCCCATCTTTCCATATGTACAAATTGTTGTCAGCACTTTCCTTTTTGAATCCTTGCTCCTTCAGATACTAATCTAATCTTGAGTACCATGCTCTAGGAGCTTGCTTCAAACCATACAAAACCTTTTTTAACTGACACACAAATGTCTCATCATCATGTAGCAGAAATCCTTCTGATTGCTCCATGTATACTTCTTCCAAATTTCCATTAAGAAAAGCAGATTTTACATCCATTTGGTATACTTTATAGCCCTTGTAGGCAAAGTAAGCTAGAAACATCCTAATTGCTTCTAGTCTAGCCACTGGTGCAAATGTTTCTTCAAAGTCAATCCCCTCTACTTGAGAGTATCCTTTGCACACTAGCCTAGCTTTATGCCTTACAATCTTACCTTCTTCATTCATTTTGTTCTGGTAGACCCACTTTGTACCAATGATATTCTTGTCTTCCGGTCTAGGTACTGACTCCCAAGTCTTGTTCTTCTTAATCTAGTGGAGTTCTTCTTCCATGGCATCCATCAATTCTTGTCTCTTGCTAGCCTCAATGAAATTTTTGGGTTCAACTTCAGTCATGAGGCATAGGCTGACTTGTTTGTCATTCTGGGCAAGTCTTCTTCTAGTTTGCATACCATCATTCTTATTCCCCAGAATTTTCTCTTCTAGGTGATTCAACTGTACATACCGGTTGGGAACCTTCTGGGATGCTATCTTTGGTTCAGTTTCTATCTAAGCTTCAAATATTCATCATCAGAGTCATCATATCGATTAACCTATGGTTGAGATCCTCTGTGCATATCTTCATCAACTCTTACATGCACACTTTCAACAACTCTCTTAGTCTTTTATTGTAGCATTTGTAGGCTTTTTTGTTAGATGAGTAACCAAGGAAGATCCCTTCATGACTCCTAGAGTCAAAACTTCCCAAACCATCCATATCTTTCTTAATGAAGCACTTGCTTCCAAATACTTTGAAATATTTGACTGATGGCTTTCGGTCATACCATATCTCATAAGGTGTCATCTTGTTGTTTTTTCTTAATTGAATATGGTTCAAAGTGTATGCAGTAGTATGCACAACTTCTTTCCAATAAGTATCAGGCAGACTAGCCTCATTCAACATGGTTTTGTCCATCTCTTTGACTGTCTCATTCTTCCTTTCTACCACTCCTTTTTGTGGTGTTCTAGGAGTAGAGTATTGCCTTCTAATTCCATGTTTTTCACAATAATCTTCAAATTCATTTGATGTGAACTCTCCACCCCTGTCTGATCTTAGGCATTTTAATTTGTACCCACTTTCCTTTTCTACCATCTTTCAAAAGATCTTGAATCTTTCAAATGCTTGTGACTTATCTTAAAGAAAGGTGACCCATGTCATCCTTGAGTAGTCATCAATGAAGAGCATGAAGTATCTTTCACCGTCAAGTGCTCTTGTTCTAGTTGGACCACGTAGATCTGTATGCACAATTTCAAGTGGCTTGGAGGTGTTGTGCTCCTTTGGCCTGAAACTCACTTTTGTTTGCTTACCTTTTTCACATTCATCACAGAATGTGTTTACCAGTTTGATGATGAGTGGAATATTCCTCACATACTCCTTTTTGCTTACTACAACTAAGTTATCAAAATTTATGTGGCCTAATCTTCTATGCCACATCCAACTTTCATCTACTTGTCCTAGCATACACTGGGACTCATAGCATTCCTTCAGATTATAAACATTTCCATCAGTTCTCTTTCCTTCAACTACAATTTTTCCGGTACTGTCTTTCTTTATCTAGTAATTGGTTGAGTCATAGGTGAATTTGTAACCTTTGTCACACATCTGACTCACACTTAGCAGATTATGTTTGAGGCCTTCCACATAGTATACATCATGTGCCTTCAATTTTCCATCAATGCTTAGTGTTCCTTTTCCCTTTATTTTGATGGAGGAATTGTCTCCAAACCTTACCGATCCACCATTCCAATCTTCAAGTTTAATGAATTTCCTTTTGTCACCAATCATATGGTTTGAGAAACCACTATATACCACCCATAGATTTTTACTTTCAGCATTCAAGGCAGTCTACACTATGAGACTCAATTCTGCCTTTTCCTTTTCTTTCTCAACCCAAATTGGTTTGATTTCCTTCTTCTTGCCAGCTGCTATATTTGGCTCAGGTTCAATTATCAGTTCATGATCTGGATTTTTCTTCATTTTCTTGATCTTCTTCTTTTTGCATAACTTTGCTATGTGTCTAAATTCTTGACAGTTATAGCATTTTATATTTTTATTAAAGGGAACATCCTTAAAATTATTGTAGGGTACCGATTTGTTCTTCCTACAATCAAAACTCTTATGTTCATATCCATTTCACTGATAGCAGACAATATCCATATCCCGGAGTGCATTAAATGAATTTCTACTTTCATAATTCATAGAAGGCTTATTGTTTAACCTACAGTCAGCTATTTTGTGCCCAAACTTATTACACTAGTAACAATAACCATGAAAATCTGATACATACCGGTTGGGATCTCTTGGTCCTGAATGGAACTGCCTCATTGGGTGTCTTCCATTCATGTTGTTGATTCTACTAAATCCTTCTTGGTCAATTCTGGCATTCCTCCTTGGGTCTGCATATTTATGCATGAAATATGGTCCGGTTCATTTCTGCATACTGGTTTGGATGTTGATTTCCAACAGCATTTGCATATGTCTTTTTGCCAGTATCCTTGCCTATAGTGAATGTCTTCTTTTCTTCTTCTTCAATTGAAGAGGTGAACATTATCTCTTTGTCGGATTTAACTTTGTGGGTTGAACCTTGACCAACTTCAAAGCCTAAACCTCCAGTGTTTTTGGAGTTCTTTTTTTTGCTCAACATCTTATCTAAAGCCTCAATGTTGCCTTCATACTTACTTCTTGTTTTTATTTCTTCCTTTCTTTCTTCAAGCTCCTTTCTAAGCTTTATTATTTCTTCTTCGAGCTCTTGATGCTCCTTTTCTTTCTTTGTCAGATCAAGGGTTGTAGATTCACTAAACCTCTTAGTTTCTTCCACCTACAGTTTTAAGCTAGATATGATTAGACTGGATTTTTCCAGGGACTGCTTCAAGAGATCTTGTTCATCTACTGCAACAAGCTTAACCCTCTTGATTTCCCTTCTTGTTTTACTCAATTCTTCAAGTGCACTGATAAGTTCACTTTCCAAATCCACTTTAGCCTCAATATCCTTTCTTTCCTCCTCTTCATCGGCGGGTCTGTTGAGTGCCATGAAGAGATTTACTTTTCTGTCATTCTCATGGTCATCATCTTTTGATGGATCTTCATCACCTATTGTGTCATCCTCAATGGTATATAGGCTATTTTTGTTTCAGTAGCCTCTTCTTTCCTGTCGGTAGTCATTCCTATCTTTGTCTTTGCCAGTAGATCTTCCGAACTCTCTTGACTCATCTCCACCAACTTCTTTGTGAGGACAACTTGTAGCGAAGTGTCCTACTTTCCCATAGTTGAAGCATTTAAGTGGTATCTTTCCCTTGTACCGATCAGATCCTCTTTTGAGCTTCCTAACAAAGTTTGCTACTTCAGCATTAGAGTCTTCAATGGATTCTTTATGAGTAATAGCTTCTTTGCCCTTTTTGGTGATGTTGAATGCTGCCTCTTTCTTTGTGGAAGTCTCACCAGTTGTTCTCATCTCATAGGTTGTTAGGGAGCCAAATAGTTCATCCATTGTAAAAGTCTTCAAATCCTTGGATTCTTCTATGGTTGACACCTTAGTATCATATTTGGGAGTGAGAGATCTAAGTATATTTTTTACAAGAATCTCATTTGCGATCTCTTCTCTAAGTCCTCTAATAGTATTCACAGTTTCATCAAATCTGTGAAGATAGTCTGCAATCTTTTCATCATCTTTCATTTTGATACTTTCAAGTTGGCTCCTCAACATTTGCAGCTTGGATTCCTTGAGCTTTGCATATCCCTCAAACAACCTCTACAATTTATCCCATGTATTCTTTACAAAAACATATTGCATAACTTTGACAAATTCATTATTGGATAGTCCACTCAAGATGGCATGTTTTGCCTTTGCATTATTCTCATATTCCCTTTTTGCATCCGGATCAGTGGGAGGAGTATTGGGAACAACATACCCATTCCTGATCGATATCCACACATAAAAATCAAGAGATGAAATATAGGTCTCCATTCTTCTGCTCCATAAGGAATAGTTGGATCCATCAAACATGGGGGTTTTTGAGGAAGCGGACTCACTTCTTGCCATTGTGCTCAAAATCCAGAATCTACCCAAGGTTTAAAGATAACTAGGAACTTAGCTCTGATACCAATTGTTGACCATAGAGTACCACTAAGAGGGAGGTGAATTAGTGGTACCTGACTTTAAGTCTTTGCCACTCTAATTTCAAACAATCAACTATTTACTTAACCCCTAAACAGTCATACCAGTAATGCAAGAGAGAGAAATAAAGAGATCATTCACACTCAAGAGATTCACAACACCAGATTTACGAGGAAAACCCAATATGGGAAAAACCTTGGTGAGAAGAGCTGCTGGAGACTACTGCCCCAATCCAACCTCACAAGTAAACTACCAACTTACAAAGATTTTGGGCACCAACCCAAGGAGCACCAACCCCTACACTCAGCTTCAACTAGTTGATGTATATTGAAATACTATTCGAATATAATTAAGGCTTCTTGTTGCGAATGAGTTCTGCAACTCTTGAATAAAATAACTCTCTATTATCTTTCTCTCCCTTTCACACACGGTCTCTCAACACACTGTATCACACTAGGATGTTGCCTACTCTACCTCACCTTGTCGGTTAGGCTCAATTGCCAAACTATGATACTGCCACTAGAATCCTCTCACCGGTTTGCTTGCTCACTCACATTGTAACTTGCTCAGAATAGTTTCTAAAGTTTTTCTCTTTCTCACTCTCCCTTCTCTTTTCTGCTCAATCTTCACAGCCTCTGCCCCCCACTTCTATTCAGAGCTCTCATTTCTTATGCTTATTTTCCCACTAGAATGCAGTTGAAAAACCTGAGTGGTTAGGGTTTTCTTTTTCAAACACAATATTTATGAGATCCAGTCCCCTCCTATCTTAGATCAATCACCTATCCTTGAATATGGTACTTGCACACCGATTTCATTATCCAATGCATGCTTTTCTCGGAGTGACAATTAGGTATCAATCTTCTATCATGAAGTCAGACGACACATAAAGTGTTCCAGAAGTTTCCTTTATGAGATCATCCTGAATCAGATTTCCTTTGCCTTGATTCAGGCACCAACTACTCCCTAATCTTCCACCATCAGATCTTCTTCCTTGAGCCACAATCAGTCAGATGCAATCCCTTGATTTGTGGTTCCTTTATTAATGATAATTATCTATTTCAGCTACCCTGTTGATGAAGCTTCACCAACCCAACACACTTGCCTACTCAGCTCCACATGGCATCACACCAATCAAGACATGGCCTACCAATAAGCAGTCAGTTCAGAAAAAACATATCGATAAGACCCTTGGCTAGTAGAATGTTCTCCTTCTATTAACCGATAGAGTATCTAGTACCGGTTGCACATCTTCACCTCCAATGGTGTGAGATGACTTTTAACATTCCGCCTCTTCATCATAAGCAAGCAACCATCCTTCAGACCGGTTTGTAATTTTATCCTTCATGCTCAATCTCCACCGGTTGACATCAATGACAAATTAGTGCCAAAATGCCAATAATTACTCCTCATAGGGTATTTCTTCTAACAAGGCATTATAGTCAATCCCTTAATCGGGTGGTCCCTAACAGGATCTATTCTTGCTAGGACTTTTTGTAAAATATTTAATAGGCTTGGCTCCTAATAGGGAGAACTTCAGAAGAATTGAAAATTCTCTTGAGTTTCATCTCACCATGGTTTTTCCCATTTGGGTTTCCACATCAAAATATTGTGTCAAGTGGTGAATGTTTTTGTGGTTATGTTTTCTATGGTTGATTTGCTTAACTACTTAATCCACTTTGATAAGTCATGATAACCGATAGTAATATGAAATGAGGTTTTACTTATGTCAGTAAAAGTATTTGGATGTTTGTGAGTTTCAATTTGTTTACTGTTAATTTGTTGTAACAGTCAACCGGTTTAACTTGATAGTTTAATCTTGACAATGATATTGCATTTATAGTTCTAAGTTTACTTTGAGAGGTTGTTTCTGAGATTGGTGAAAGTTAATATCAGTTGTTCTATGTACTGATTCACCCCCCCTCTTAGTAGTTGACTGGATCCTTATTATTTTATCATACCATCATCAACTTTGCAAATGGTTGTTGAACACTCTCCCCCTTATCACTCGAAGCCATTGGAGTAGGTTGCTCCATTTGACTCACATCCAGTTGATAATTGTGGAGTATTGTGCACACCTGTGGAAAGGAAGTAAACTTAGACAAAACAAGCTTTTCCCTAATATATTTTTGTAAACTAGAAATGAAAATTCTTTGAATATCATTATCAGGTACAAGAAAAGAAATTTGAGCACACAAATGCTTATATCCACCAATGAAACCTATCACTTTTTCTTTAACAACTTGTTTACAATGCATTAAATCAGTCAAAGTGATTTTAGGCCAATATTGTTTTGAAATTGTTGAATGAAAGCATTTTCTAATTATTTAAAAGAAGTGATAGAATAAGAAGTCAAAGAGCAATAGCACTGTAAAGCTTTATCTTTTAGTGTTCTTGTAAACAGTTTTGCAAGCAATTTGTGATCATAAGCAAAATCAATACACAAGCTTTGAAATGTTTTGACATGCATTAGAGGATCACCTTTTCCATTATAGAGTTCCAATTGAGGGACCTCAACATGCTTAGGTGGGATGACTTTAACAATATCAAAGGAAAGTGGGATAGAAACATCAAATGCAGGCACACTAAACTTGGATTGACTCATGGAAGCAATTTGTTGTTGTAAGGAAGACACGGTTTGATCAAGATTGTTAATGGTCGCTTCGGTAGAAGAATTGATGTTAGACATGGTTGATTTAGAAGGTGGTGTGATATTATTTAAAGAAGGCATGGATTGAGAATAAGGTGGTGGGACATTATGATATGTAGGCATAGGTGATGATTTAGTAGGAAAAGGGACACTTAAAGGAGGAATAAAATTGTTCAATTAATTGCCCACTTGTGTCACATTGATTGGTTGAGGGATAATGGGAATACTTATTGAAGACATAGGTAAAGATGGATGATTAAATGAGGAAGAGGGATTTCCCCCATAATGAATGGTTGTAGGGATGACATTTTGAGTTAAAGTAGCCATGATGTTTGAGGTAAAAGTAGGAACACTAGTTATAGGAGTAGTCAAAGAAATAGAAGGATTGACTTGTGTTGAAGGTTGTGAATAACCTAGGGTTTTGGCACAACTCTTTATAGGTATGACATTGGAATCAACAATATGATAAATTCTACGTATATATTAATTATATTCTTATCACTTTGAATCATGCATTTAAGTCCTTTAATTAATGGAAGAGATTCACTATTAGGGTATTCTTGGGACATCCATTGTTCAAAGTTATCAAATTGATTGTCCAATTTTGAAAGTTGATCTATGGAAACTCTAGTCAAAGCTTCATCTTCATCATGGGATTCATCAATTGGATAGATAGGGACATGATTAGGATGGGAAGAATTAGCATTATCATCATTAAAGAAATCACCCAAATTATGATCCATCTCCTTGGTATTAAACCTTGGGAAGCCTTAATACTAATGCTTCATCTAATGGGGATAGTATAGGTAGGACTAATAGTGGTAAAACTCATGCACTAGAGGGAGAATTTGAAATTTTGAATTATAGGAACAAAGTTTCCAAAATTGAATAATGCAAAATTTGAGAAAATAATGATTAAACAATTTGAACTTTGTTGAAAGAAGAAAATGACACAATCTCCAAAAATAATTTTATGATAAATGAAAGGAAATTGGAATTTTAAAATTAGGGCCAAGGGGATACCACTTAATCTTAAAATTGACAAAATTAGAATTTTTAAAATCAGGGCAGATTATAATTAACCACTTAGCTTAAAAAAAATTCTTAAAATTTGAAATGTTAAATTTTGAAGGTATTTTTTATTTTAGAGGAATAAAGAATCAACAAAATCAACTAATCTTTTGGATTTAAGCTATTAAATACTGTAAAGCAGAAAATCGAACCCTAGGCATTCCCCCACTCCATGGAGAGAGAAAGGAGGTCACTAGGGTTGACGGTTTTCACTTAGGAGAGACTTGACATTCAAAAGAGGGGTTGAAACCCACAAGATCCAATCCCACACAATGCAAGACTGGATTCTAAATGAGTTTCAAGGGTTAAGACATCAAGGATACCCTCTTTTGTAAAGAATGTAGATAGAATGATTGAACTAGGAGTACATGTGAAGTAGGAAAGATTCGCTTATAAACGGAGATAGGGACACAGGATGAAGCTACGGACCTGAAATTAGCAGTAAAATGTCGAGACGATGCTATCCTGCAAATTTGAGTGAAAGTTGATGGGACGATGGCACCCAGAGTGCACACGGTCCTCTGAAAAATCCGCAAAATGAAAGGGGATCTGTTCGTCTCTGCACAAGGATTCCAGATCTTCAATTACAGCCACGTACCTGCAACCTACACACAGAAAAGAGAGGACGATTGGGGGGTTAGGGATTAGGGGTTTGCCTTTAGGTCAAACCCCAGTTTTGGAATTAACCAAGAAATGAGAATGCTGTAAATGTAAATGTTTATAATGTAAACAAGTACTGATACCTTGTTGTAAGAATGTTTGTATTCTTACATGCGAAGGTGTAATGATGTTGTATGTTGTATGTTGTAAGTGATCTCCTCTTCAATGGTTGAATCCTTGTCTTGAATGCAACACTTAGCCTTGAATGGAGACTTAGAATACTCAATTGCTTGAAGGAATGCTTGAATGCTTGAATGTTTGAATGTTTGAATGTCGCTTCCGCATCTTGCTCTTGCTTATTTTTCTCCTTTTCTTTCTAGGAGAGGAAAAGTAGTTTATATACTTGTCAATTAGGGTTAGGAGACTGATTTTTCCGACCTTAGGCTGACCTAGAAGCATTGTTTTCTGAATTGCAAACTTAAAGACCCGATGCCCAACAAGAGACCGGGCCCAAAATAGGGCCAGGGACCAAGGCGCTGGGCGCCATGGTCCTGAGGGACCAGGGCGCTAGGCACCATGGTCCTGAAGGACCAGGGTGCTGGGCGCCATGGTCTTGAAGGACCAAGGCACTGGGCACCATGGTCCTGAAGGGCCAGGGCACTGGGCGCCATGGTCCCACCTCTCGAGACAGCAGGGTGCAAGGCAGGATCAAGCCAAGGTGCAAAAAGATGCTGTTTTTGATGTCGGAAGAAGGTTTCGAGGTCTCCATTCAGGTTCAACGTTGCGCCGCCATCGTGAAGACCCAAATGCAGTTTAAATTGCAAGTGTCACAATTTTAGAATGCTACATTTAGCCCCCACTTTAGCGGGAGTATAAGCGTATGCCCATACTTCCGGTAAAGTACAAGGAAACAATGTTGGAAGACTTTCACCATGTCAAGGAGGCAAGATACACCAAGCCCCCAGTGGACTAAGGATCTTACGACTTTGATTGAAAAAGTAAAAGCGAAGATCACGAGGGAGAACCATGACTGTCAGTAGTAAGGTTCCCTCACTATGAGTCATGCAAGAAAAATACCAAAAATTTTCAAGGCAAAGCTAAGTTCGCCAAGAAACTTTCAAGTATCTTGAAGAGATATGAACAGGGTGTATGCCCCCCTATGTTAAAGCGATCGCACATGCCTCATCGGGGGTGATTTCTTTAAGGTAGTGATACACATAGGAAATGAGAAGGGAAAGGAGCACGTTATCACAAGGATTTAGCCCCCAAGTGTGAGATAAGCCCAAGGATAATCGAGACAAAACACAAAGCACAAGGTGACTTAGCTTTCCTTGGGGTCAGTATGCTATATGATAATTCATGTATATCATATGTATGTATGCATAATTGTTCTTCATTCCCCAATCAAGGAAGGTCACCTAGAAGAAGGGAACACATGTGTCTTTTGAGTCAACATTAGAGAGACCAAAAGAGATCTCAATGCTTTGCATCGTCCTCAAGTAGACAACACTAAGGACAACAAATAGAAGAATGAGAATAACACATAGAAGAAGTAACAAAAGAGATCAAGAGAGGAGGAGAGATTCTGCTATGCTAATGAAACTAGTCTAGGACGTCATCCACCCCCCGATCTTGCTGATCAATATTTCGGGAAGAGAGGAAAAACGCTAGAGGAGGAACATCCAACATAGCAGATGGAGCTATCACAAGATCCAAACAAGGGCTATGTTCATGTTCCAAGCCACGTTGTTCTTGTCTAGGAGCTAGGATAAGTGCTTTAGAAAATTTGTTAGATAAATGGTTATCAACATCAACATATTCATATTCACTATCAGAAGGAAGAGGAGTAACATTTTCATCTATATCATCATCAAGATTTATAAAAATAGGATCTTTAACTCGCACAGGATCAAGACCATCATGCATCTTATGTTTAGGAGATTTTGGTTCAATTTTTGGCTGAGGAGAAAATGGAATAATACTAGCTGAAGGTGTTTTTGGGGATTGCAAAGTTTGAGAAGTAGCTGCCTGAGCTCTAAGACGACGCTTTCGTTGGTGTTCATGTGCAGAACGATTTCGTCTAGTCTTAGTAGGAATTTGAGAAGATTGAGGAGGAGGAATGTTCTCATCCTTATCACTTAGTTGTTTAGGTTGTGGTCTCTTAGGTTCAATAATAATAGGAGAAGAGGAAGGTCTCTTCTCTCCATAAGAGGAAGGAGGAGGAACTGCTCCATATAAAGGAGGAATATTTGGTTTAGGAAGGAGACCAAGTCCATCATGACGAGGAGGTATAGGTCTACTTTTAGGAAGTTTATTAGATATAGACATAGTCACATTCATAGGGATGGGTTGGGAATCTTCTTGAGGAAAGACATTAGTTTTATCTTTCAAAGGAAGAACTTCCTTCTCAAGAACGATAGGAATATCAAGTTTGGGTGTTCTAGGTTCACTTAGAGATAGGATCATATCTTTTTTCCACTTTTGATAAGATTTGAAAAGATGATCACTTCGTGGTGGAAGAGATTGGAATTGTTTAGGCCAAAAATAATCAATAGGAACGCTAGAAGTTCTTTCAACTGGTTTAAAGAGACTATGATTGACAGTAACAACTTCACCATTATGGGGAAATTTCAAACACTTGTGAATAGGAGAAGCAATAGCTTTCATGGAAGATAGCCAAGGATAGCCTAGCTTCACATGAAATTGTTCAAACGATGGAATAATAGCAAAGCTCACATCAAGAGATTTGTTATGAACCTTAATAGGTAATGTAATAGAACCGATTGCAGGAGAAGAAAATGCATCAAATAATTTCACAACCACCTTTGTTTCATCATAGATCACTTGATTCAATTGCAAAGTAAAAAGAAATTCTTTAGTAATGACATTAACCATGCAAGAAGGATCAATAAGCACTCCACGACAAGGTGTATTCTTGACTTTTGCAACTATATATAAAGGACCATCAGGTGCTCTGATAGTTTCACTGGAATCAAATGTGATGGAAGGTTCTTTAGGGATTTTCTGCTGCTCTACAAAGTTAATTACATTTGGAGTCATAGACACAAGACTATCAGGTGAGAAAGAGGAATCATTAGTCTCAATCACATTAGAGGTATGAGAAGGTAATGGATCATTAAAAATCTTAAGATTTTGGTTAGGAGGAGCTATAGATGTGTTACCTTTATCATTCACACCAGAAACAGAGATAGTATTATTATCAATCAAATCTTGAATTTTACCCTTTAAAGCAAAACATTTTTCAGTATCATGCCCAGGTTGACAATGAAATTGACAAAAAGATTTGTTATCAAAATAGGGTGAATTACTCTTTGTAGGATCTATTTGCTTTATAGGAGGAAGAGTGAGCACATTTTGTTCCAATAACTTGTTCATAATACTATGCAATGATTCATTCAAAGGAGTAAACTTTCTTTCTTTCTTGAAAAACTTAGAAATAGGAGGCACACCTGATGCTGCATTCACATTGTTGTTGATGATGTTTTCATTGAATTTAATGGACTCTCTATTTGGTTTAAACTTCCCAAATGGTTGTTGACTACTATCACCCTTATCACTCGGAGCCATAGGATTTGCTTGTTCCATTTGACTCACAATCAGTTGATAATTGTGAAGAGTTGCACACAACTGTTGGAAAGAAGTAAACTCAGAAAATAGAAGTTTTTCTCTAATATCTTTTTGTAAATTAGAAATAAAGATTCTTTGAATATCATTGTCAGGTATTGGAAAAGAAATTTGAGCATACAAATGCTTATATCTACCAATGAAATCAGTCACTTTTTCTTTAACACCTTGTTTACAATGCATTAAATCAATCAAAGTAACTTTAGGACTTATATTGTTGAATAAAAGCATTTGCAAGTTGTTGGAAAGAAGTAATAGAATAGGAAGGCAATGAGCAATACCATTGTAGGGATTTATTTCTTAATGTTATAGTAAACAATTTTGCAAGCAACCTTTGGTCATGAGCAAAATCAGTACATATTGTTTGAAAGGTCTTAACATGTGTTAGAGGATCACCCTTACCATTATAAAGCTCCAATTGTGGGATTTCAACATGTTTAGGGGGGATAGCTCGAACAATGTCAAGAGAAAGTGGGCTCGCAACATCAAATGTGGGCACACTAAACTTAGATTGATTCATAGAAGCAATTTGTTGCTATAAAGAAGAGACAGTTTGTGCAAGATTGTTAATGGTCACTTCAGTCGAAGAGTTCATATTAGACGTGTTAGATTGTGATGGAGGTATTATGTTATTGAAAGAAGGTATTGATTGAGAGTAAGGTGGTGGGACACTATGATAGTTATTCATAGGAGATGATTGGAAAGGAGGAACACTACAAGGAGGAATAGAAGGGTTAAATGAATTGCCCCCTTGCGTCATGTTCATTTGTGGAGATGTAATAGGAACACTCTTTGAAGGAATGAATGAAGAAGTTGGATTGAATGAAGGAAGAGGGTTGATTGAAGAAGAAGGATTTCCCCCATGACTGGTGATCATAGGTGGAATGTTTTGTATTGAAGTAGTCATTATGTTTGATGTAAAAGTAGGTATACTAGCAATAGGAGTTGTCAAAGGAATATAATGATTAACTTGAGTAGGAGGTTGTGTATAACCTAAAGTTTTGACACAACTCTTCATAGGCATCACATTCGAATCCACAATGTGTGCAATACTACGCAAAATATCAATTCCATTCTTATCACTTTGAACCATATGTTTTAGACCCTCAATTAATGAAAGAGCTTGACTGTCAGGGTATTCTTGAGACATCCATTGTTGAAAATCATCAAATTGGTTATCCAATTTCGAAAGTTGTTCTACAGAAACCTCATGGAGAGCTTCTTCATCATTAAGAGGATTAGAGGAATTACCCTTGTCCTCGTTAAAAAGGCCATTCAAATTAGGTTCCATCTCCTCGATAATTAAACCTTGGAAGGACTTAATTCTAAGGCTTCGTCTAACGAGAATAGTGTAAGTGGGGCTTATTGTTGTAAAACTCATGCACAACTTCCAAGAAAGGTAGGCACAATTGAAAATTAGGGCCAAGGGGGTAGCACTTAATTTTAATTGTTATCTTGAAAATTGAGATCTTGAATTTTGAATTTATTTTCGAATTTAGAGGTAGCAAATTTCAATAAAATCAGCCAATCTCCTGGATTTAAGCTGTTAAATGCAATCATAACAATCTCCCGAAGTTTCAGAAAAAATGTTGGGGACTGTGGTGAACGGAGTGCACATGGTCCTCGCAACTTTTTTCAAAATTTTCAGAGATGAAAGTTATGATGATTTTAAAGCTAATCTGAAAAAATTGAGTGATTTTAGGATCTATAGATAGGCCAAATTAAAGTTGCAATCTCAAAATTGAACCCTACCAAGATTGTTGAAAAATGCAAAATTTGAATTTTGAAAAAGAGAAGGAAACTGAAATTTTGAATTTTATGATTTTAGAGGGAATACTGAAAGCAATGTAGGCTTTGAAATTTAAAAGTTGACTCAATTTCATGCAAAATTCAATTTTGAAAGTGGAAATCAAAGTTGTTGCAATTAAACACTTAATTTCAAAAGTCATAAACTACAAAAATTTGAATAAAACACTGAAATTTTGAATGAATGCCAACACACTTTTCAGATTTAGGACTATAAGAAACACAATTTTAACACAAATTTCAATTTCAACAATTTTTGAATGATTATAAGCCTTAATCCAAGCAATCACTAGACCAACTTTGACTTTAATTTTGAAAGTGTTAGAATTGATAAAATCAGCCAAGATTCTGGATTTTAGCAGAAAAATACAGTAAGATCTAGCTCCCGAAATTTTGAAAAAAATGTCGGGGACAATGGCGCTCGGGGTACACATGGTACTCGCAACTTTTTTCAAAATTTTCAGGGATGAGAGATATTGTGATTTTGTTGCGGAATCCAAAGTTACAGCTGATTTGGAGGTGTTTTGATCAGTGAAATCATTGGTTAAAGGTTTGAATCAAGAAGGTTTTAAAAATTAGGGTTTTGACACTTAACCACTTAATTTTCAGAATTAAAGCACAAATATGAATTAAAAATTTGCAATAAAAGGGTAGATCTGAAACAAGCATTAACAATTAAACATTTCACAAGCTCAATTACTAAAAAGAAAATTTTAGGGTTTTTATGCAATTAACCTCTAAAATTTGCAAAAGATCAAACATGGAAATGTAATTAAGGAAGCAAATTTTTCAGATCTAACCATGAATAATCAGAATTAGGATGTTCACGTCGGGTTCACCAAAATGTAAAGCGGAAAATCAAACCCTAGGTGTTCCCCCACTCCATGGAGAGAGAAAGGAGGTCACTAGGGTTGACAGTTTTCACTTAGGAGAGACTTTACATTCAAAAGAGGGGTTGAAACCCACAAGATCCAATCCCACACAATGCAAGACTGGATTCTAAATGAGTTTCAAGGGTTAAGACATCAAGGATACCCTCTTTTGTAAAGAATGTAGATAGAATGATTGAACTAGGAGTACATGTTAAGTAGGAAAGATTCGCTTATAAATGGAGATAGGGACACAGGATGAAGCTACAAACCTGAAATTAGCAGTAAAATGTCGAGATGATGCTGTCCTACAAATTTGAGCGAAAGTTGTCAGGACAATGGTGCTCGGAGTGCACACGGTCCTCCAAAAAATCCGCGAAACGAAGGGGGATTTGTTCGTCTCTGCACAAGGATTCCAGATCTTCAATTATAGCCGTGTACCTGCAACCTACACACAGAAAAGAGAGGACAATTGGGGGGTTAGGGATTAGGGGTTTGCCTTTAGGTCAAACCCTGGTTTTGGAATTAACCAAGAAATGAGAATGCTGTAAATGTAAATGTTTATAATTTAAACAAGTATTGATACCTTGTTGTAAGAATGTTTGTATTCTTACATGCGAAGGTGTAATGATGTTGTATGTTGTATGTTGTAAGTGATCTCCTCTTCAATGGTTGAATCCTTGTCTTGAATGCAACACTTAGCCTTGAATGGAGACTTAGAATACTCAATTGCTTGAAGGAATGCTTGAATGCTTGAATGTTTGAATGTCGCTTCCACGTCTTGCTCTTGCTTATTTTTCTCCTTTTCTTTCTAGGAGAGGAAAAGTAGTTTATATACTTGTCAATTAGGGTTAGGAGACTGATTTTTTCGACCTTAGGCCGACCTAGAAGCATTGTTTTCCAAATTGCAAACTTAAAGACCCAATGCCCAACAAGAGACCGGGCCCAAAATAGGGCCAGGGACCAGGGCGCTAGGCGCCATGGTCCCACCTCTCGGGACAACAGGGTGCAAGGAAGGATCAGGCCAAGGTGCAAAAAGATGCAGTTTTTGATGTCGCAAGCAGGTTTCGAGGTCTCCATTGAGGTTCAACATTGCGCCGCCATCGTGAAGACCCAAATGCAGTCAAAATTGCAAGTGTCGCAATTTTAGGACGCTACAAATACATTCATAACAGTCTCCCAAAATTTAGAGAAAAAATTCAGGATCGTGTTGAAAGTGCACGTGGTCCTCCCAACTTCTTCAAAAAAATTCAAGGATGAAAGTGAAACGATGATTTTAAAGCTATCTCCCAAAAATTGCTGGATTTTACAATCTCTAGATAGACGAAATTAAGGTTTTGAATGTGAAAATAGGACCCTATTAGGGTTTTGAAAAAAATGAGGAATTGAATTTCAAATTTGAAAAAGGTCAAACCTAATGGATCCACCTTAAAAAATGTTTAGAAAACTGAAGTTGATTGAAATTGACACAAAATCCAATTAAATTTGAAAATTAGGGTTTTAGGACATAACCACTTAATTTTTGAAATTTGGAATTTTGAAAAAGGAGGGAAATTGAAATTTTGAATTTTAGGAAAGATGATAAGTCTGAAAAGAGTCACAAATCTGAAAATTAAATGGAAATTCAATTTTTGCACAATTTTAAGATGACTTTTTGAAAATTAGGGTTTTAACAATTAACCTCTTAATTTTGTGAATTTGATTTGCAAATTGAACAAGACAATGAAGAAATTCAATTTGACAAACAAAGCAATTTTCAGATCTAAGACAATAGCAAGCAAGTTTTACAAAACATAAGTTCAATTTCAATTTTTAAAACTAGGGTTTTGAATGAATTAACCACTAAGTTTGCAGAAAAATTAAACTTGTAAATGAAAAATATGCAATGATTTTTAGAATAAATCATGCAAGATGTTGGGTTCCCCAAAATGTGATGGGGGGAAAAGTGAATGATGGAGAGATCAAGAGGAAATTTTTTCTTCCCTCCAAGGAGAGATGAAAGTTTCACTACAAATTTCCCTTCAATCACCTCACACGCATTACATTTAAAAGAGGGGGGGGGTTCACTAGATCCAATCTCTAGGGAGAGAGATTGAATACTAAATAAATTGATAATGAGGTAGAAATGACAAGCTAACCCCTCTTTTAGAATGGAAAATGATTCAATTATGTGTTTTGAGACCAAGTGTAAAAGTAGCAAAGAACTAATTATGACTCGAGATAGAAGCATGGGATGAAGTTGTGCACCTAGATCTGGTTATAATATGCTGAGACAAAGCTGCCTTATAAATTTGAGGAAAAGTTATTGGGACCGTGTTAAAAGTGCACACGGTTCTCCGAAAAAATCCGTGAAATGAAAAGAGTTTTTCCACCTATGTAAATGGAGTCCAAATTTGCAAATACATCTGCACACCTACAACCTACACATAGAAAAGAGAGGAAAAGGGGTTGCCATTGGGGGTTTGCCTTTAGGTCAAACCCCAGTTTTGGAATTAACCAAATGATGAAAGAAAATACTTGCAAGTAAATGTAAATGAAAGATTGAAATATAATTCACCTCAAGGGAGGTTGTGATAGAAATGTAGGTAGATTTTTTTGTATGGAATTGAATGTTGAAAGGGATCTCTTCTTCAATGGTTAAATCCTTGACTTGAATGCAACACCTAGCCTTGAAGGGAGACTTGAGATACTCAATGCTTGAAAGGAATTCTTGAATGCTTGAATGTGCGATCTCATGTATTTGATTTTATGCAAATGGGAGGGAAAATGCAACTTATATATTCGTTAATTAGGGTTAATAGGCTGATTTTTCGTCATAGGTCGATAAAGGGGAAGTTTTCCTGCTTTAAGTGGAAAGTTCAATACATATTTTGAAAGAAGGGTCTCCAAGATAGGGCAGGAACAAGGGTACCACGCCCCTATCCTAGGAGGAAAGGGGCTTCATGCCCCTATCTTTCCCTTAACTTGGGACAGGAAGAAGGTTTAGGTAGTGCAGAGTGTGGAAAAAGTGCAGTTTTTAGGATTGAGCAAGTCTCAGGTTTCCGATCAAGCTTGGGGATTCAATTCGCCAATGTGAAGACCCTAATATGGTAAAAAATTGCAAGGATCACAATTTATGACACTACACAATCAAAAATCTAAACTTTGAGTGTGCATCTCATATGCTAGATGAGTTCCAATTTAAGCACTATCTATACCATTTAACACTAAAACCTTCCTTACTGGTAACCTAATTCACTTCCCAATCCTCTAGACAAACAACCAAGACCGACTATAGATCATTACATTCACATTTTGTCGATCAAGATAACATCACAATACCTATCTCACCTATCTCTACAAAATGACCTAACTGGACTGACTTATATACCCTTTACATACTTGAATGCCTTATGTCGGCTTACAATAATATTACAAAAGATAAATACATGTCACCCCAAAATAAAATATAAACATTAATCTTTGTGACCGTTGTTGCTTTAACCTTTTCCAGATCAATCTCCTATGTCGGCCTCCAAATAACAGTTCCTAGATTGTTAGTTTCCTTGAATGCTGGATGTTAAACTTTGAATACCAATGAGTACCAGATAATTATCCAACCCAAAATGATGTGTGTTACCATCAATGATAGCACCATTAGCCCAGATGAGTGTCAATTGCCAATAATATCCCTCTTGGGCATTGATGGAAACACTCATGAAATGAATCAATGAATTGTTGTTCTGGTTCCTGTCTAAAAACTTCCCAAAAACTGATCTTAGAAGGCTTCTCCCCCTGAGCTATACATTACTTCTTATATGCAATCCTCCCCAAGATCTATTTTTCACATGCTACACCTCTCCCCCTTTGACAACAATGCCAAAGTCGGGGCAAATAATAAGAAATGAATGAAATTTTGTACAAAAGAATGGAATCAAAATTGTTATTACTAGATTTAAATGTGCTTCAATATATCCGAGTAAGAACTCTTAAAAAATACCAAGTAAGTGTCCCAGGCGGTTTTCATTGTTCCCAAAATTGAGACAAACCCATTAAGAATGTAAGTTTGCAGTTCTTCTTCTGATAATGTATCTAGTGTGGGCTGACTCATATGTTCCATACATTCCCTATTATGAAGCAATAAGGTGTTAAGTTGGGAACTGACAAATCCTCTTAATTCTCTGGCCCACTGGATTAACCTATCCTTGTCCTTCTCCAAAGCTGAAATTTCTGATTCTAAAAGGAAAATTTGACCATCAACAGTGCTGGTCAATGACTGAGTACCATCAAAACTATTTACAATGTGCTCAATTCGATCCTTAGTTGCCTTAATTGTATTGTCCAAGTCTTCTATTAGTTTTGTCATGATGGTGCAAGACTGGTATATACTACTACATTGATGAAGGGATTCATCAATCATCTTCAATTCATCTATCAACTTGACCTTGTCTGATGTGATCATGTTATCACATGTGACCTTCCTTTCTACATTGTACCTCTCCACCAATTGCCAGTTTGATACTTGTTGAAGAGTTTTGTACTCCTTTGCAATGTGCTCTATTAAACTCTTAAGCTTGCTGGAAGGGATAGCTACTTGAATTATTTGGCATTCTGGTGCAAGTTGTTGTAAGATTGGAATGGCTTTCTCAATAACCTGTTTATCCTCTAATCCTTTCTTCATAAGTTTCTATGCAGCAACAAACATTAACTCACAACTGCTAAGTTGCTCAATATTCTTCTTCTCAAGATGGCTAAAGTCAACTTGACCGGATGTGTCAAGTGCCAACAATGAGGGACCTACAACCGATGATGGTGTCAGTACCCCAACTTCAGTCTGTTCCTCTCCTTTCTCCTTCGCCTTTTCCTGCTCCATGGCACCAGTGGCTTTGCCACTTGGTACAGTTATTTCTGCTACCTCTACATCATGAATCTCAATTGTATCTACATCACTTACGAGAGGAAAATTCTCTTCAATATTATCTATCGATTTATTTACCTCTTCTTCCTATACATTTGTATCTACCGGAGGAATATCCTCAGTTATTTTCTTATCCAAAATTAGTGAATCTTCACCTAATATCCCTTTACCCTTAGCATCAATCGGGATGTCTAGAATGTCAGACTTAGAAGGAACTTCTGGTGATGTGAAGAATTTTGGATTATCAATAAATAATTTTATCCATGCCTCACTAGTCTCTTTGACTATTTCATTTACTCTTCCCACCATTAAGCCAACATGCCCATGCCTACTCTAGAAAATTGTTTTATTAGCAAATTCAAGACTCTTCTGCATCTTCTCTTTAGTAATTGCACCATAGATAGTTAACAATTCCTGAATCTTTATATGCATGTCCTCCTCAAGTGCAGATAATCTTCTAGCCTCTAGTTTATTATACAACTCTGTCGATATTTGCTTTACTATCTTTAATAAGACTTTCTTATATATATCTAACTATAACAAAATTGCTTCCTCAATTTCCTTTTGCTCATAATCATCCATATGTACATAATAATATTGTATGTTAATCAAAATTCCATCCTTAGTGATTTGATCAATCAATTCATACACAAATAAAGGAGGGATAACTTTTACCAAATTCAAGAGGCTTATCCAATTCTGATTTTTTTTCTTTCCTGGATGTTGGAGTTACATCCTTGATCGGTTTCCTCTCCTTCAAAGGTTTCTTTTGGTTTGTCGAAGGGGTGACCTTGGTTTTCTGTTGCTTTCCTTCCTCAAGCTTCTTCCTCTGGATCCTTATGTAAGTTTTGGGTATCTTGGAGGGTTCTTCCTCAGTCTTAGATCTAGAAGCAATAGGGACAATAAAGGTTTCCGGTTTCTTCTTTTTCATCACTCCTTTGTCGATTGCTGCTACCAGTGAGGTCTAAAATACTGCCAGAGAAGATGACTCTGGTAGTCCAATAATCTATTTGATTTTAGCGGACATCTTCTGAACAACCTATCCTACTTTATTTGACCTTCCCTCTTCTTCTTATTGAAACCTATTTTCACTTCAAGTTCCTTTTGTTTATTAGTTCCAAAGGTCTTTTCCTTTTCATCTATAGGGGCATCTATAAGCATCTTGGCATACAAGTCCAATATTTCTGCATCAACTTCATAGCCCATCTCAGTTACCCATACTGTTCTAGGTTAAACAACTTCCATTAGAGTTTCATCTTTCTTGATCATAAAACAAATCTCAGTAGAGTACTTATCTACAATGTGTTCTGTTACTCTTTCCCTTAGTTTCATTGTCTTCTGAAAAGCCTTGAAATATCCCCATAAGATGGATTCTCTATCCTATCCTAGGTTTCTTAAGGCATCCTCAATTTGCTTCCCTACCGGAATGTCAAAGGCCCATTGCCTCTTACTAGATCCCTGGAATGCCTGCCAAAATACCCTAAAGAAACTAAATAATAATATGCAAATGGAGATAATTTTTTTCTTATTTAACATCTAATAACAACTAATGCAACACATAGCATCTCCATCTATTTACATTTATTAGCCATTTAACCAATATGAACATACATCATTGCTCATTTCATCAAATAACGCAAACGGAAATAACACAACATCATTAACCTTTCCCTAGGGTACTTCAACATCATTACTTAATTCATCACCACAATAACATACTACACACATTATAGGTATATTTGATATTCATTTAATGCATCATACTCTAATTCCCTAACCATGAGATATGCAACCTACAACATTACTTATTCCTCATGGTATGCATAATTTCCTTTCTACCAATGCATCTATATGAATCATTAATCTTCACTAGATCTAATTAACACCTTCTAACATATTCATTTATTATTCTACGAATGTTCCTCCTTCAAGATTATTTTACATTCTAACTTGCCTGTAAACATTCCATAAAATAATACAACTGAACCATAATGCAAATCCATTTCTATTCCAACTACAATTCATCTTACAAACACAAGTACATTAAATACATCATGAGCATAGCTCTTTCTACTACAAGAATCCATCCACTATATACAAGAATGTTACATTACATGCATTTCATATTATTCATTACAAAAATCTTCTACAAGGTTCATCCATAGTCCATCATGAAGAATTCACATCCATGCATGAAGAATCCAAGAGAACATCCCAATGGCTAGAAAGCACCAACCTCCCAACCATGTGGAACCAAAGGAACCGCCCCCCGTGCTAAGAGATGACACAAGGTTCCAACACACACTCTAAACCTAAGTTGGCACCCTAACCAAAGAGACTAACCACACAAGGACTCTCAAGAAATAATTCACACAATACAACAAGAATGAACTCCCAGAGGCGTAAAAATCATCAAAACATTAATGCATCTAATAAGCATAATCATAAATCATAAAGGGGAAACACATGTAGGAGTGGAGTTTCATCACATGCCATCCTTATAACATGATAACATAATAAAACAAGGCACTAGCCTGATGGATGTGGAGCCATCTCAACCTATGGGAGACTAAGGGAGATTAGCTTGCCGTCTTCATGGCCTTCTCATGCTTATCCTAAAACATCCTCCCTAGGACTGAGTCATGAGGCACAAATCAATTAATCATCTTATTAATTAATCTAGCTACCCAACCCATCAATTATTAGATTATCACTTATTTACAAATCATGGAAAACTCCAATGTGCCTTGGTGGTCTAGACTTCATGCATCCTTACAAGGAACCTCATGCAAGCCTATCTCTCATGACCCTGGTCATCACAAGGAAGCCCACTCCTCCTAACATGGCCCAACAATAAATCACAAGAGGCTCTACCAAAATAAAAACTTAAAAATAACACTCCATGCAGCCAACAACTTCCACATATACTCTCACAACATATGCAAGGCTACAACAACCTCAATATAGCAAAATGAGCCTCTTGGCCAGCAATAAACAAAGGCATATCAAGCCATCAAATGCTGCCATCAAATAAAAGATAACATCATAGCAAGGCCTACTCACATGCTGGTCCAAAACAACAATAATAATCTCAAACATCCATGGCTTATCAACATGGAAGAGAGTTTAAAATATCCACAATGACATAGAGAAGTAAATATACTTAAAACCATAAAAATACATCAAAATGGATCAAACCCAAAACTGGAAAATATTAGCAGACCTCAAATAAAGCCTTTGGTACAAAAATAAACTCAGGACTACCTCAAAAATGACCAAAATTGATAAAACATAGAACATAGATAGTTTAGCGCTTTTATCCCATAGAACAACACTTATGTCCAATAGAACAACGCTTTCATCTCGTAGGACAGCGCAAACATTTCCATAATTGTGCATACATATCTTAAGACAGCACATTCATTCCCAGATTCATGCTTACACCTTCTGAGATAGCACTTATGTTGTGCATAACAATGCAAACACAAAACAAAACAATGCTTTTACACATTTAAACACTTTTACAGAAACAATGCATTTACACAAATCTTACGAAAAACTCAGAAAACTTACAAGTAAAATAATAAAATCTAGACTTAACCAAAGGGCTCAAAAAATACATGAATAGTGATGCCCAAAAACAAAGAATACATAGGTAAAAACAAAATAAAATAACTCAGACTATAAACCAAGATTCAATGAAATTTCTTCATGGCAAAATACACACAAAACCACTGCAAAACTCATAGAGAATCCAATGAGACCAAATCCAAACACTCACAAGCTGAAAGACTCACAAAGGAGAAAAATATTCATTCAACTCCCATACAAACAAAAGATTCATCAACCAGAGATTTTCACAAGAATTTCACAAAGCCAAGAAACGTCATACACAGGATAAACCAAATATATTTTTCCAGCAACTATATGAAAACTCTTAAACATAAAGTTTCCTCCCCAAATATTAATCTTCAACAATATTAAAACTATAGAATAACATAATACTTCATCCCAAGCCCAAAACACTTGCAAACACAATGCATACACAGAGAAGCCATTAAAATCAAAATGCAAAGTGAAAGAACTCCAACCTGGAACTTGAAGAAATGGAATGAAGCTGAAGAAGAGATCCCATAAGCCAAACCGAAATCCAACCAAGCTCCAGCCCAAACCAAGAGTAATAGAAATCCAAAACCAAGGAAGAATGCTTGCTGGAAAAATTTCCAAATAATAGCCAACCTGAAAACCATCACGAGAATGAAAATAAAAAGCAATAATAACCAAAAACCCTATCCTCAATCTGGGCCAATCGAAATATTCCATTTTGGAATATATTTTACCAATCCACCATTTATTATAATTTATTCTCCCATTTTGAGTTTAGCCAATGAGAGTAAAGGGTGGGTATAGTAAATATAAAATATACTTATCCAGCTAAGTGGGAATGTTTTATTATTATTTTAATTTAATGTGTTCATACACCCCACTTAGGAAATAAAAGTCAAACTATAATATAAACATAAGTTGTAAATAAATAATCCAAATGAGGATTAAAATTAAATAAACCAAAAGCTAATTAAATAAATTAAAGAACCAAATAAATATAAGATATCAAATAAATAATAAACCATAGAAAGTCAAATAAATAATTAAACAATCAAATACCATTAAAGATTAAATCACAAATATAAAAAATATATATTAAACAACAATAAAGCTTACCAAATATTAAATAATCATAAGATCAATAACGTTAATTATCAAATAAATATAAATATCAAATAATTAAATATTCAAAACTAATAACTTAAATACATTAAAATAAACATTACTAAATATAAAATCACACATCAAGAGCCACAAAATTACTCTGACATAATCAAGTAAATCCACCGACATAAACCAAACTCACAATACCAAGAAGACCAAGCTTACTAACCGACAAGGTGAATTATGCCAAGATGTTGACTACTCACATTGAACAACTTAGACCTAGAGTATGTGAGGGGAACTCATGCCATCTCTGAACCACATAATCCATTGGAACTAAAGACACACTCAAAACCTATGAAGCCAGGTGGATTTGATGTCTGGTACCTGCAAAATCCTACAACCAAAGAATGACAATACAACATATACATATACATATATAGAACAAGCAAGTGATAGAGAATCATGACGACACATCCTGCTTGCAATGAGTGATGTGGAATCATTTCTATCACAAAGACAGTCAAACAATAGTCAAATACATCTCATAAACATCTCATCAAATGTAATCGTGAAGTAGGGTTAGCATAATCATAATCATCATCAAAACCATGATAAATCTAATCTATCAATAATCTATCACAAAGTGACCATATAAAATCCATCGAGTACATATATCATCAAATCACATGATCAATACCAACATCCATATAGATCATCAAAATAGCATATGTCCAATAGTGTCTTGATGAATAATGATGAACAACAGATAACCCAACCAGTACTGAGAGGGGGTGGGTGAATCAATATAGGTAAAAACTCTCTTAACAACTTGTCTAGCTAAAGAAAAACCAACTGGTTATCACCATTACTGAAATTAACCATGGCGATACCGGTTAAATACAGTAAGACACCAAACACCATAAACTGATAGGTCTGAATACTTCAAATACGATCAATTATGCAACATCAACTTCACCCATAAACATATGCATGTGGTATACTAAAAATACCATAACCTATTAACCCTGCATGCATAATCTTTCAACCAAATACTTCATAAATATCTCATGAAAAATGCATAACACATAACACACAAATTTTTCACGTGGAAACCCAAATGGGAAAAACCACGGTGGGGATGAATACCCACAAGCTTGTTTTGAACTCTTTTGAAGCTCTCCCTGTTAGGAGCCTAGTCCGGTTAAAGACTTTACAATAAGGTTCTACTAAGAACCGATCCTATTAGAGATCACCCGGTTAAGGGATGTCTATATACCCTATTAAAGGTTGAAACCCTGTTAAAGGTTACCTCACTAGAGGATTTAAAGAACTCAATGATCTTGAGTCACCTAGTTATAGGTTTTACTATGAGCCTGTTAAAGCTACTCGGTAAAGGGATTTTCCATCTGTTGAAATGATTAGTTGACAACAAGAAAAACAACAATCTGATAACAACAATACATGCCAAGGCAGATCCTTTTCATATCCTCTACTCTGCAATCACACTCTGTAGTTTCCCTCTTACTGGTCTGGCAAGTATCAAGTATCTCTTCACTCGGATACATACACACAACATTTGCCAACAACTTTTCAATAACAAACATCATCGACCTTATAGACAATAGATAGGTCGGTAACATAAACCCTAAACCCTAAGCATCTTAGGTTAACAACACAGGTGGTCCAATCCTAACCGTCCAAACATATTGCATAGAGCATTACAATTTCAAACAAATTACAAGACAATCTGCATCATTCATTCATCACCGCACATGGGAATCAGTAACCCATCATGCTCTCTTCTCATACCACTAAGAAGAATGATCATTCCCGAGGTAGACTTCAAACATGGTCAATCTTCTTGTGCCTCAATCCTTCATGCGCACAAAGCTGACATGGCACCTGGATCACATCTCTTAGCTAACTCATCACAGAGTATTCATCAGTTCATCGCACAAGCTAGATCACCAAACTGATAACCACAGAGTTGAGACTACCAACCGGTAATCACACTTAGTGAAACCCCAACACCAATTCACTGAATCTCCTCATGCCTCTTCATACCGGTTCACCAACTTCTTCCAGTTTACACATCGGTTCACTTACACTTATTTGACATCAATGACAACATACATTATCATCATATCAACATACCGGTTCTTCATATGCCAATGATATCCAACAATCTCCCCCTTTGACATTGATGGCAATACTCAGTGTAGCATTGAAACTGAAAACCTCATAGACTAGTGTATCTGCATTATCATATATCTTCTCCCCATACATCTATCATATATCTTCTCCCCCTTTGACAAAAATGCCAAAGTGGAGGCATAAGCTTTCAAAATCTACTATGCTGCTCCCCCTAAGGAGTAGCTTCCATCAACACATCAATCCTAAAAGATTTGACGCTATAGTACTTGACTGATGCGGAGCACACAACCTTAGTTGACTTAATGAAAGGGTAGAACCTCTAATTCACCTCTCAAATAGGTAAATGTAGTCTTCGGTAAGGGCTTATTGAATATATCTGCTAGTTGCTCCTTATTGGAAACATGTTGTAATACAACCTCCTTATTCTAAACTTTCTCTCTCAAGAAATGATATTTAAGCTCAATATGCTTAGTTCTAGCATGCAATACCGGATTCTTGGAAATGTTTATTGCACTTGTGTTATCACAAAATATGTTTAGCGGTTCAGATATAGGTACCTTGAAACCTTCCAATACATGCTTCTTCCAAATTGCTTGAGTGTAGTTCATAAATGCTACCACATATTCTGCTTCAGCTGTAGATTGAGAAGTACAACTTTGCTTCTTGCTTGTCCATGATACTAATATTCCACTGAGAAAGAACGCTCCACTGGTTGTGCTCTTCCAATCATCCACATTACCTACCCAATTGGCATCGGTATATAATTTGAGATTATAGTTACCATTATATGGATACCACAATCCATAATCAACTGTTCCTTTCAGATATCTAAGAATCCTCTTCATAGCTACCAAGTGGGATTCTCTCAGACATTTCTGAAAATGAGCTACTATGCCCACTGCATGAGCAATATCTAGTCTGTTATGCACCACATAGTGCAATTTACCGATCATCGACCGATACTCTTTTTCATTCACCGGTGTTGAATCATCTTCCTTGGTCAGTTTACAGCATGTCACCATCGGTGTACCAACCGGTTTGCTTTCATCCATGCCAAAAGTCTTCAATACCTCTTTGACATACTTGGACTGGGTAATAAAGATACCCTCTTTCATTTGCTGAATCTGTAAACCAATGAAGAATTTTATCTCTCCTATTAAAGACATCTCAAATTCTTTCTTCATTTCATTTGCAAATGCATGACTCATTTTATCATCTCCTCCAAAAATTATGTCATCCACAAACACTTCACAGATCAGAATCTGATCACCTTCTGATTTCAAGTAGATGTTGCTATCGTCACTTGTTCTCTAAAATCCAATCTTCACAAGATGAGAGTGTAGTATTTCATACCATGCCCTAGGTGTCTGTTTCAGTTCATACAGGGCTTTGTGTAATCTACACACCATGTCACTATCTTTTGATAAGGCAAACCATTCTGGTTGCTCTATATACACTTCTTCTTCTAGGATTCCATTCATAAAAGTAGACTTCACATCCATCTGATAGACCTTAAATCCCTTAAATGCTGCAAATGTAAGTAGCATTCGAACACCTTCTAGTCTAGCCACAGGAGCAAAGGTTTCTCCATAATATTCTCCCTCCTCCTGAGTGTATCCCTTACATACAATTGTTGGCATTTTTTATGATTATGTTGTGATTATCATTGATGGACACACACTTGGTATGAGATCACTTTGTGAATGTATGAATTATGCTCAACTGGTAATTGTTCCAAACCGGTATCATGTTGTAGTCTTTAGACTATTGATGTTATGCAGAAAGTATTTACCAATCTCAAGCGGTATAAAGACCCAAGCAGTATAGAGAGATCAAGTGGTTTTAAGGATCTCAAGCAGAGCGGAGCAAAGGAGCCAGAAGCGGCAATTATCTTTTTCTAGTCTTCATTCTTGTCAACCAGTAATCTATTTTATAATTGAACTAGTAATACTCTGAGTTAACAACCAGCAATCAGTAAAAATGTATAAACTGGTAATACTCTGTGATGAGTTACCAATCGGTATATTTTTGTGTGATGAGTTACCATCCACCGACACTGTGACAATGATTTTGTTTCATGTTACCAAATGTGTCTAGGTACAATGGACCTAGGAACTTGGAATGTAATCCTATTGGATCAACATGAAATTAGATTCCTTTTTAAGGACATCATGTCTAGGGTTTTAGAAGTTGTTAGGGTTTTTGGTGGTTGATGAGTTTGAGTGTGCGATCTTAAGAAAAAAGATCAAGTCTGTGTGCTATAACAGAGTGTGGATTTTTTTTGAAGACTAAAGTAATGTTGAAATGCATTAACAATGAGCTAACAAGGATCTAACCAAGCATAGTGTGCTAGTTTCTAGATCACTCGATGATTACTCACATCTTCGACAAGTCTGAAACCCTGAGCTGGGTAGGCTTAGCAAAGCCTTTGTAAATCCTCTAACAAGGTGGTTCACAACTGTGGATCTGAAATCCTCTCACAAGGTAGTCTTTAATCAGACTTATCTCCTAACAAAGATTGAGATTCCTAACAGGATCTGTTCTGGTAAAGAACATTGTATGACCTTAACCGGTCTGGTTACTATTTTGCAGATAGGTACTTGTGAGTTTCATCTCACCGTGGTTTTTCCCATTTGGGTTTCCATGTCAAAATCTCTTGTGTTATGGTGATTGTGCTTCTGTGGGTGAATGTCGTATTTGTTGTTTGGTTTGCATTTGTGTTAACTGGTTTGTTTGTCAAACTCTATTACCGGTTTGTTGCTAGATTCTTTAAGTGTTTGAGTATAGTATTTTTTGGTATACTAATTCACCCCCCCTCTTAGTATTCATCAATTGTTATCAGAGCCAACCTTTCTATAAGTCTAACCACTTAGAAAGAGATATGGGGGAATACACTGTGAGGGAACTTACTCATCAGCTCACTCAGACTGAGCAAGCCTATGATGAACTTAAAGTCAAATATAAGGCCTCTCAGGCAAAAAAAAGAGAGCATGCTGAAAAACTGATGTAACTAATTGAAAATAGTTCCTCTGATGAAGCGGATATGGAAGCCCTAGTTCAAGAAGTGGAAAAACTGAACGAATCCAATACCAACCTGAGAAAGGAATTGGAAGGATTGACTATCCGAATGTGTCAAGAGCTTGAAAACTGGAGGAAAGTTGAAATCTAGCAAAAGACAAAGATCATGACATCTCCAAGCTGAAACAAGAAATCAGTGCACTTACCGCTCATCTTCATGAGAGCAAAATGGAAAAGGAAGAATTACAAGGTGAACTACACATGGTTGTTTCTGAGAATGCAACATTGAAAGAATCCAATGTTGCTATTTGCAAAGAGCTCGCCGAGTCAAAGGAAATACTTGCCAAATACAATAAGAGTTTTGTTAGGCTTGAACAAAAGCTTGAATCTATTCAACCAACAAAGAACAAGACTGGACTTGGTTTTTTCGGTTATAAGGAAGGTGAGACTTCTGGTACAAAGGATGGGGCATCAAAGAAGCTACCGAAACCAAAGGTTAAATGTAAGCAAAAGTTCAAACCTGTTTTCTTTAACTGTCTCAAGGAAGGACACACTGCCAATGTATGTAGAAGTAAGGCTTACAATAATTTTCCTTATTTTCTAAACGATAAGCCTAGACCCAATAGATTCAATGGTAATTGCTATGCATGTAGCAATTTTGGGCATAGAGCATTTGAATGCAGGTCTATCATGCACAACACTAGAAGGTATCCTCAGAGGAGTCAAGGAGCTTTTCCTGAGCCCTCCGGGAACCAGAATCCCAACTGGTTTAATTCCTATAATCACCATTTTGGAAGCGGTGGCTATCAAGCGTCAACCGGATGGAAAGAAACCTGTTTGATCTGTCATGGTCATGGTCACACTATTGCAACATGCAAAAGAAAGAATGGAAACATGTATAATGGACCTTGGAGAGCACCTAGAATGGTTTGCTATCATTGCAACAAATCGAGGCATACAACAAGATTCTACAGAACTAGAAAGAACATATCGGATGATATACCAGTCACTCCGGAAGGTAAGATAGTTGTTGAAACCATTTAAGCAGATATGAAGAAAACATGGAAGAAGAAGCTAGATGAAGTGATTTAAGAAGAACCAGTTTCTGCACCTAGTGTAGAAGTCATTGAACTGACAAACTAAGCATCAGAAAAGCTTAGGGAGAGCAAAAGGTGAAATGTCTCGAACCCCCAGTCAACACTGGCAAAAGACCTTAACAGGTATATGATACCTATCATTTGGTAGAAGACTGAAAACGGTAAAAGGCAAATTAGGGTTTACGCCCTAATAGTGGAGCATTTATGATGGTAATTGAAGAATTTGCTTAAAAGGGATTTTCAAGTCATTTTTCACTTATCAGTTTTCAAGCGAAGAAGTTTTCAAGCACAGAGCAAAGAAAATCAATTTGATTGCAATTCAAAGAACTTATCAAAATCCTAAAGAAGAATCATAAGCAAAACATTTGTTGGTGAAGTATAGAACACAAAGCGGTATTTCAACAACCAAAGGAGTGTGTAGCGAAGTTTAAATTGCAAGCCCTAAATTTCAACCTACGAAGGTATTTCTCAAATTCTCTATTTATCATGGCTTCCATATCTCATGCTAGCTCTAGTGCACCTATTGATTATGTAGACTTTATTCAACGGAAGGCAAAATACAATGCCCTATCACAGATACCCATTGGTGTCATAGTGGAGGAAGGCATTTCTGACTACATTGACTATAAAATTGAAGACTTAGGGTCTCTTCTAATCCATTCTCAGTTGAGTTTGTTCTATGGGAAGGACAAGAAGATTAAACCAGAATTTAGCATTCTGGAAAAGAAGAAACTTCACAATGTTGTCTACTTCCTTGAAGAGTTTTCAGATGATCACATCCAAATCATGCTGAGCAGAGTGCACGGTGATAAAATGTACTTAGAGCGGATGCATGATATCACACCAAAAGTGATTCATGCCATCACCAGTTTATGCAATGTTGGTGAAGTCCCAACCCTAAGGAAGATCAGCAAGACTGAAATGACCAAGCTCACCGGTTTAGTGAGCGACTCACGGGGAATGACTGTCAATTCCATCAAAGATGATCTGGTCAAATATGCGTGTATGGTGATAGGATACTGGACATTCCATGCTAGTAGGATCAACTCTGTCTCTGTTGCAGCAGTAAATGCCACCTATAGGATGATCAAGGAAGATGCATCATTTGACTTGTGCACCTGTATGCAAAGACAACTTTTGGTAAACCTAAAATCAATTAAACAACATAATGCCTTGAGATTTAAGTTTGGACAACTATTGGTTGGGCTGTTTTTCTACTTCCAAGGTTACTTTCCAAGAGTAGGTGATATTCAATGGTCTACTGAACAACCGGTAACAAAGCAAATCAAAGAAAGCCTTCAAGTAGTTGGAGTTAGTTATCCAGAAGTTCTGAACAAATACTTTGATGAGTTTAGACGCAAAATGAGCCAAAGGGTGAGAATATCAGGTGATATCGCCAAGAAATATGAAGATGACATCTGCTTCATCATCAGAGTGGATGAATGCATAATAGAGGCTGTTGAACCCAGACAGGAAGAAGTGGAGCCTATGGGCTATGAGGTAATGAATGATATGCTAGAAGGGTATGCCTCAACCCTTATTGCCTCACCTCTTGATCCTAAGGAGAAGAGAACCAGCACCTATCTGGAAAGGGTTACACTAGTTGAGGAGCCCTCAGTGAAGAAAGGGAAGGTTGTACCATCTATGTCAGAACCGGTTACTCTAGTAGATCCTAAAGTGACCAAGCAGTCACTAGTAAAGAAGAAACCGGAAGCTGCACCCACCAAAGTCTTTGAGAGAAAGCAGAAAATAAAAGACACTACACCAGACTCAGAAGACATTGTGTCTAAAGAACCGTCTAAGAAGACTAGGCAAATGAAGAAGAAGACAAAAGATACCAACAATGAACCGGCAACATCTGCACCAGTAAATATTCATGTCTCCTCTTATAAACCTTTGTCACATTGTCAAAGGACTATCAAAAATCTTAGAAGGAAATTACTTAGTGATTTAAAAGAATATTTTGATGATTTCAATGACACTGAGAAAGAGAAAGTAGAACAAGAAGTCATTCAATACCTATGTATTAATGACTGGTCACCCTCAGAAATTAGATCTAAGGTACTTGATTCTTTGTATAATTCTTTAGACAAGAAATTGTGCATTGCCATAGAGAAAGAACAGGAAATAAGAGAGGAAATATTTGCACAATACTTTCCTGATGTATCTAATTCAGAACTTTATGAAGTTATGGAAAGATACAAGGGCCTTTTCTTTATACGAAGAAGGAGACTCTTGTTGCTAGAAGGAAAAATTCCTGAAGTGGTGAAAGACACCCACTCTCATACCCAGGCTGCTCTGAGATTGCACAATGTATCTGAAGCCAACAAAAAGGCTGAGCAAGAACCAAAAACCTATAAATTGGATGAAGTGTATGACAGTGAAGGAGAACCGGTTACTACTCAAATGGATCCTATTGATGTTGATGCCCTGAATGGTGAAAATGTTACTCCGGATGCACCAACAAAAACAATAGGTCAAGAGAAACAGGAGGAGGAAAGGAGGAAACAGACAGAAGAGGAAAAGAAGCAAAAAATAGAAGAGATGAGAAAAGAGGAAGAACAGAGAAAAGAAGAGGAGAAAAAGAAACAAGAAGAAGAGAAGAAGAAGAAGAAGGAAGTGGAAAATAAAGAAGAAGAGAAATGAAAGGAAGAAGAAAAGAAACAAGAAGAGAAGAAAAGAAAGGAAGAGCAGAAGAGGAAGGAAGAGGAGAAGAGGAAACAAGAAGAGAAGAAAAGAAAGGAAGAGGAGAAGAGGAAGGAAGAGGAGAAGAGGAAGCAGGAAGAGGAGAAGAGAAAGGAAGAGGAAAAGAGGAAGCAAGAAGAGGAGAAGAAGAAGCAAAAAGAGGAGAAGAAGAAAAAGGATGAAGAAGAAGAGAAAAGAAAGAAAGAAAAAGAGGAGAAAAAGAAGACAGAAGAGGACAAGCTAGGAGCAAAAGAGAAGGAGCAAGCGGCACAGAGCACTCAAATGGAGACTCCAAAGGCAACTGATAGTCAAGCCCGATCGGCTGACATCACAAGTCCCATTGACCTCATGTCTACAAATGAAACAGAGCTACTGCAAAGCATTAAGCTTGCACAAGAGCGATTGGATGCTCTAAGGAGGAAAAAGGAGGAAGATGTGATTCAAACTGCGGTGGAAACACTCACCAATTTGATAACCAGTACAAACCTCCCCGGTACCGATTCCTCTCTTGCACAATTGAAGCTCCTATGTACAGTTGTAGAAGACCAGGTATAAAGCCTGGAAGAGGTTGCATAAGCAAATGCCAAGAAGAAACATCAAAAGGCTCTGGACACTTCCTTGGTGAAAAAGTTAACAGAACTTTGGTCTGATCTACAAAAGGCACAGAAGGACATTAGAGATGAAATGGATGAGGGTAAACTATTGCTAAGTAAGATATGTCAACCTCATCTATTTTGTGATGATGTGCTTGCTCAAAAAGCCAAACTGCAATCTGATATGCAATCATTTATAAGCACCTTCAAGACTCCATATGATTCCTTCTCCACATATGGACAAACCGTTCACCAGTTTCAACTCCAGTCCGCAATAATAGAGGTAGAGATATGCAACCGGACACATAATTTGCAAGAACTTCAACTGGTCCTACTGCCAAGACTATAAATTCTTCAGAAATGCTATCTAAATCTGGATGTCCTAACGGTTACTCAAGAGATGAGTACCATGGATACCATGGAAGAACAGGTCTATCAGATGAAAATGGAGAATGAGGTTGCTACCTCATTTCTTGAGTCATGGTCCTTATCCATGAAGCAATTTACTCAGGACTTTAAATCTTTTTTTGACAAGTTTCACTCTTTATTGTCATAAACACTTATTATTTAAATGCTAATGGAAACAGGGGAGCTATATTTTGTCATTGTTGGCAAAGGGGGAGTAGTAATCTGGTATTCAAAATTTTGATGCATGCTATTTATACTTTCATGTATCTCTATAAGGAAGTAGTATACATTGTATTTTCTGCAAAAGGGATAGTGTATATGCTTAGGGGGAGTAATTTTGATTATGGCATAATTTTGTTGTAAAACACTTAGATGTCAAAATTTTTCCTAAGTGTTGCCATCAATGCCAAAGGGGGAGATTGTTGGCATTTTTTATGATTATGTTGTGATTGTCATTGATGGACACACACTTGCTATGAGATCACTTTGTGAATGTATGAATTATGCTCAACCGGTAATTGTTCCAAACCGGTATCATGTTGTAGTCTTTAGACTATTGATGTTATGCAGAAATTATTTACCAATCTCAAGTGGTATAAAGACCCAAGTGATATAGAGAGATCAAGTGATTTTAAGGATCTCAAGTGGAGCGGAGCAAAGGAGCTAGAAGCAGCAATTATCTTTTTCTAGTCTTCATTCTTGTCAACTGGTAATCTGTTTTATAATTGAACCGGTAATACTCTGAGTTAACAATCGGCAACCGATAAAAATGTATAAACCGGTAATACTTTGTGATGAGTTACCAACCAGTATATTTTTGTGTGATGAGTTACCATCCACTGACACTATGACAGTGATTTTGTGTCATGTTACCAAATGTGTCTAGGTACAATGGACCGAGGAACTTGGAATGTAATCCTATTGGACCGACATGAAATCAAATTCCTTTTTAAGGACATCATATCTAGGGTTTTAGAAGTTGTTAGGGTTTTTGGTGGTTGATGAGTTTGAGTGTGCGATCTTAAGACAGAAGATCAAGTCTGTGTGCTGTAACAGAGTGTGGAGTTTTTCTGAAGACTGAAGTAATGTTGAAATGCATTAACAATGAGCTATCAAGGATCTAACCAAGTATACTATGCTAGTTTCTAGATCACTCACTTGTTGATTACTCACATCTTCAACAAGTCTAAAACCCTGAACCGGGTAAGCTTAGCAGAGCCTTTGTAAATCCTCTAACAAGGTGGTTCACAACTGTGGATCTGAAATCCTCTCACAAGGTAGTCTTTAATCGGACTTATCTCCTAACAGAGATTGAGATTCCTAATAGGATCTGTTCTGGTAAAGAACATTGTATGACCTTAACCGGTCTAGTTACTATTCTACAGATAGTTACTTGTGAGTTTCATCTCACCGTGGTTTTTCCTATTTGGGTTTCCACGTCAAAATCTCTTGTGTTATGGTGATTGTGCTTCTATGGGTGAATGCCTTATTTGTTGTTTGGTTTGCATTTGTGTTAACTAATTTGTTTGTCAAACTCTATTACCAGTTTGCTGCTAGACTGTTTAAGTGTTTGAGTATAGTATTTTTTGGTATACTAATTCACCCCCCCTCTTAGTATTCATCAACCTTGTTCTTGACAATTGTGCCATCTTCAGTCAACTTATTCCTGAAGACCCATTTGGTACCTATGACATTTTTATGTTCCAGTCTAGGCACCAAAGACCATGTTGCATTCTTTTCTATCTCATCTAGCTCCTCTTCCATTGTTTTAATCCAGTCTTCATCTGTAAGAGCTTCTCTAGAAGTCTT
The DNA here is from genome assembly GCF_030272615.1 of Cryptomeria japonica. NCBI lineage: Eukaryota > Viridiplantae > Streptophyta > Pinopsida > Cupressales > Cupressaceae > Cryptomeria > Cryptomeria japonica. The sequence continues at coordinate 320,846,922 of NC_081407.1, forward strand.
GGGTTCAAATTCAGAAATCATGCAAGAGTTTTCTTTCACTTTTCATCTTGTGAGTATCCCTGCATCTTTATCTCCTATGATTTGTTTTGGATCATGGTGTAGCTTCACATATCTAGGAATGACTCTAGCCTGATCTACTAGCTTTTCTCTTCTTCTTCACTAACCTCTTCTTCTTCTCTTACTGCGGCTTCTCCCGGTATAGGAACACTAAGATCTTTACAAGTTTCTTTCTTAACCGGTTCCCAGAAGGCTATACCTGGTTCATTTTCTACTTCTTCGCTGCATGTTACCTCAAGTTACTCAGGGGATTCATCAACCCTAACATTGATACTTTCAACAATTTTCTCAGTTCTATTGTTGTAACACTTGAGAGCTTTTCTCTTAGTGGAATATCCTAGAAATATCCCTTCATCACATTTTGCATCAAATTTGCTCAAATGCTCACCTCTCTTGATATAACACTTACTACAAAACACTTTAAAGTAACTCATAGTGGGAGTTTTCCTGGTCCAATACTCATAAGGGGTTTTATCTTTGCCTTTCTTGATGAGTACCCGGTTCATAGTATAGACTGTAGTGCTCATCGCTTCTCTCTAAAAAGTGTGAGCTACCTTTCCTTGGATCAGCATTGTTCTGGCTGCTTCAACTATAGTCCTATTATTTCTTTCTACTATGCCATTCTGTTGTGGTGTCCTTGGGGCAGACAACTATCTCTTGATACTATTATCTTCATAGTACTTATTGAGTTCATCAGAAGTGAACTCTCCTCCTTGATCAGTTCTTGGGCACTTTATCTTCTTACCACTTTCTTTCTCTACTAATTCTCTGAAAGCTTTGAACTTTCCAAATGCTTCAGACTTGTCTTTCAAGAATGTGACCCACATCATTCTTGAGCAGTCATCAATAAGAATCATAAAATACCATTCTCCCTGAATACTTCTAGTTTTCATTGGACCAAACAAATTAGTATGCACAAGATCAAGTAAATTTTCTGCTGAGAAAAAATTACCTTTAAAAGTTGAGGAAGACATCTTCCCAAGTTGACATTCTCTACACAAAGAATTCTCAGGTTTGTCCAACAATGGTAATCCTCTTACCACCTTGATCTTACCAACTTTAACAATGTTGTCAAAGTTCATATGACAAAGTCTCCTATGCCATATCCAACTATCATCAAACTTAGCCATTAGACACCAACTTATCTTGGCATTCAACTGAAATAAGTTACCTTTGGTCTGCTTACCAATTGCAATAACTTCACCACTCTTCCCAATTATACTACAAATTCCACCTTTGAATTCCATAATTAATCCTTTGTCATTCAGCTAAGCAACACTCAATAGGTTATGCTTAAGACCTTCTACCCAGTAGACATCATCTGCACTACTCTTTCCATTCAGTGAGATGGATCCTTTACCTTTTACCAAGCACGGTGCATTGTTGCCAAATCTGACAACACCTCCATCATATTCCTCCAAAGACAAAATATTTCTCCGGTCGCTAGTCATATGGTGAGAACAACCACTATCAATTATCCACTCATTGGAGTTGTCAATGCAAGAGACAAGAGATTTCTTTTCGGACACTTTTTCCTTTACTGCTACAAACACTATGTCTTCATTTTCTTCATCTTCTAATTCTTCATCAGTGACACCTCCATCCATAGCAACTAGACAATTTCTTTTGTTTCCTCCTTTATACTTTCTGAACCTCTCTGGTTTATCCTTATTATCATTGTTAGGGCAATTTACAACTATATGTCCTATCTTATTGCAGGAAAAACATTTCAGAGGAAGTTTACCTCTATATTTTTTGGTTCCCTTCGGAAGTCTTTTAGCAAGAAGATCTTCGAACTCCATCAAAATCTCTTCATCATCCATATCTCTGCATTGTTTGGATTCATAACTGGTACTAGTTTCTTTTCCTCTTCTAGATGGTATAGTAGATACTTTAAAGGATGGCTCAGTCTTCTGAACACTACCATCATAGCTATTCAGCTCATATGCAGTTAATTTTGCAATAATAAAATCTAAGGATACCTTGGTCTTATCAATAGACCTCAGCTCTTGGATAGCAGCAAATCTGATTGCATAGATTGGTAATAATGATCTAAGGACTTTACTAATAATAGCGGTATCATCAATAGTTCCACCATTGCTTTTGATATCACCAACCACAGTATTAATCCTAATGCCATACTGCTGAATGGTTTCACCTTCAACCATCCTCATATCCTCAAATTTACCTCTAAGGCTTTCTTCCTTAGCTTGATTTACATGCTCATCACCACCATATATGTTTTCCAGTGCATCCCATACATCCTTAGGTGTGTCCTTGTCTTCAACATCAATAAACTCAATGTCTGACAAGCTGCTGATAAGGGCTTCCATGACTTGCCCATTTTCCTGGATTTCTCTCTTCTGATCATCAGTCAAAGTGCCACTGGGAGTCACAAATGCATTCTCAACATAGCTCCAATGTTGAGCACCCATACTCTTGATGTAAATATTCATTTTGTCCTTCCATATCTTAAAGTTATCTCTATTGAACTTGGGACCTTCCCTCTTCATCATTATAGTAGGATCTTTTACCTCAAGCAGTTAAGCTTATATCACTGAGGACCTGGAGGCGCTCTGATACCAATTGATGAATAATGATGAACAATAGATACCCCAACTAGTACTGAGAGGGGGGGTGAATCAGTACAGGTAAAAACTCTCTTAACAACTTATCTAGCTAAAGCAAAACCAACTAGTTATCACCATTACTGAACTTAACTAGGGTGATACCGGTTAAATACAATAAGACACCAGACACCATAAACTGATAGGTTTGAATACTTCAAATACGATCAATTATGCAACATCAACTTCACCCATGAACATATGCATGTGGTATACTAAAAATACCATAACCTATTAACCCTGCATGCATAATCTTTCAACCAAATACTTCATAAACATCACATAAAAAATGCATAACACATAACACACTGATTTTTCATGTGGAAACCCAAATGGGAAAAACCACAGTGGGGATGAATACCCACAAGCTTGTTTTGAACTTTTTTAAAGCTCGCCCTGTTAGGAGCCTAGTCCGGTTAAAGACTTTACAATAAGGTTTTGCTAGGAATCGATCCTGTTAGAGATCACCCGGTTAAGGGATGGCTATATACCCTGTTAAAGGTTACCTCGCTAGAGGATTTAAAGAACTCAATGATCTTGAGTCACCTGGTTATAGGTTTTACAATGAGCTTGTTAAAGCTACCCGGTAAAGGGATTTTCCATCTATTGAAATGATTAGAAGACAACAAGAAAAACTACGATCTGATAACAACACTATATGCCAAGGCAGATCCTTTTCATATCCTTTACTCTGCAATCACACTCTGCAGTTTCCCTCTTACTGGTCTGGCAAGTATCAAGTATCTCTTCACTTGGATACATACACACAACATTTTCCAACAACTTTTCAATAATAAACATCATCGACCTTATAGACAACAGATAGGTCGGTAACATAAACCCTAAACCCTAAGCATCTTAGGTTTACAACATAGGCAGTCCAATCCTGATCGTCCAAACATATTGCATAAAGCATTACAATTTCAAATAGATCACAAGACAATCTGCACCATTCATTCATCACTGCACATGGGAATCAGTAACCCTTCACGCTCTCTTCTCATACCACTAAGAAGAATGCTCATTCTCGAGGTAGATTTCAAATGCGGTCAATCTTCTTGTACCTCAATCCTTCACGAGCACAAAGCTGACATGGCACCTCGATCACATATCTTAGCTAACTCATCACAAAGTATTCATCGATCCATCACACAAGATGGATCACCAAACTGATAACCACAAAGTTGAGACTACCAACCGGTAATCACACTTAGTGAAACCCCGACACTGATTCACTGAATCTCCTCATGCCTCTTCATACCAATTCACCAACTTCTTCTAGTCTGCATATCAGTTCACTTACACTTATTTGACATCAATGACAACATACATTATCATCATATCAACATATCGGTTCATCATATGCCAATGATATCCAACATGTCTAACATCAATAATAAGTAACTGAAGCACAAGAGTAATCATCATCCAAATCATCAAATATAGTCTAGATAAGCATAATATAAAAAGTCAACTCTAGTCAAAATAAGTCAAATCAAGGGTGGACACTAGAATCCTGGGGTCTCGTTAAGAAAGAATAGCATTAGACAAACAACAATATTACCATACTGGAATACACCTTTCTTCTCACCCTTGATTTTCCCAAGATTCAACATTAATTCATCACACATCCACTGCAAAGATCATATTTCTCATTTTCCTTGATCATCTTATGTGCACAGTAGATACAAGAGCTAGAAACAGAGTTCAACCGGTTAGGTTGAGTTGCCATATACCCAATAACCATGCTAACAAATTGCATGTCCTTATCTTTGATTGTGTTGATCCTCATAGACTGGTTGTCAAATTTAGAACAGGTTAATTCTTAGAAATTTTCCTTTTATCCGATCTTTGACCAACCTGGGGTAAACCGGTAATTGTCCTAATGACATCCTTAGAGATTTTATGAGGTTAGTATAGCCACATAAACTCCCATGAACATGGCTCAACACATACCGAATCATTTCATCTTCAAATTCAGACATCTCCAAAATGTCGGTAAACCCTTGATCCTTCAAATGATTGAATTTTGGTTTGATTACACCATTATTGTCCAATAATCTTGTCATATACATGGTTTTTATCTCAGATGTACCCAATTCCTCCAAAGTGCGGTGAATGTATGCTCTCACATCCTCAACATAAAGAACATCGTCAGGAACCCTAGAAAATGCACTGATTGAGTCATCAACCTTCACAATCTAACGGTATTTCTTAAATACCAAGCGTGGACGATCCTTGATATCAACCACAACAGGAGTAGCAACATCTGCTAGAGCGGGAGAAGATCCAGAAGACATTGCAATTTTGAAAAAGATGGCTAAAAAACTGAGAAATACCTTAGAAACTTTGTCGCTAAAAAGTCTTGAGAAATTACTTTGAATGCACTGAAATTCGCTTGAAAATGCTTAGGATCACTCTAAATCGCCTTGGTTCACCTTCAAATTGCTTTTCTTTGCTTTGAATTCTTGGTGATGAAAAATGAGTCACTTTTAGCCTTTTAACCTGCAGAACCCTAATTCCTCATTGACATAAATGTTTGTCGACATACCAGACTAGATCCAAGATCCATCATATATATGGCAGTGAACCTTCTGAATGACTTCTCCAATGTCTAAAACAAGCTTTTATACCACTACCGGGGGTAATGCAAGATCTGTCATTAATTTGCCCCCCCTAAGGCTAATGCCCTAGTTACCGGATGAGTTTCCTGTCGGTGCAGGAACATTCTTCTTTGTTGGTTGAATAACCAGGGTATTTTCTTTAGCCGGTTGATCTTCAAACGTTCTAATCCACTTCTCATCCTCCTTCTGAATATCATCAACCTTTTGTTTTCCCTTCTCATCATTTCCTATCAGTGGGTTCTTTCTTCTGCAAAATTTAGCAATGTGTCCTACTTTGTTGCGTGCATAGCAAGTGATATTGTTCTTTTGAATCGCCTTGTTGTATCCTTGATCATTTCTTGACCTACATTGATTAGCCATATGCCCAAACTTTCCACATGCATGACATTTCACATTCATTCTACAATATGTTGTCCTATTGTTGGTAAACAGATTTGTTCTTCTTAAATACCTTTCAAAAATGACTCCTGAATGCCCAAATTGAAAGACAAAAACTAGAACCAACAGTTGAGTCACTTGCAATGGTGAGTGCAAGTGCTCTCTGAATTTTGATATGAAGGTACAACTCCCTTCGTTGGATAAAAATGTATATTTTCTGAATATGCTTTTAATCGGAAAGCAATAAAGGCAACTAACATCTGCTCATAGCCATGACACAGATGCGAATAGCAGATTTATAATGAAGTGAATGAAGATAAGTAAAACATAGTTTAATTATCCACACCCAGAAAAATACCCTTTCTAATAAATAAAAATGCTCTGGACTCTGATCGAGTCTCTCTCATGCATCAAAGGACAAGGGGGATCAAAATACCAAGACAAAGAGTTAACAATAGATTTCTTTCCAAATACAAATTATTTCTGAAATCAAAGTTTCAGAATTAGATGTATATACATAGTTTGATATAACAGAAAAGGCAATGAAAGGAAATTACAAGAGAGACAAATCTCATTGTAATAAAAAAAAATATTGACTAATCCACAGATCAACAAAATCTTCTTCATTCTATCAATGCCCAAAAATGTGAGCTCACAGACTCAACACTTCTGAAAAAACAAAACTGTGTAGTCCAGAAAAGAATGCTTCTTCTTCTTTTTTTACAGTAGAAAGAGAAAGAAAAGAAAAAGAAGAACCCTTTCTCCTTTCTTTCATTACATATATATAACTGAAAATTTCAGTTATCAATAACTGATTCTTGAAAAGATTATTAATTAATCTTTTCCTTTATTTTCTATCTTCTTCTGACAACTCTTTTTAATTTTGCTTCAAATCTTTTATCCTCAATTCCTTTCTGAAAAATATTTGAAAAGAATGTAATTTAAACACATCTAATTATGTGTTGACAGGTGGTCATTTATTTTATATCTCCATTTCAAACGTGAGCTTCTCATAATAATATTTTTTTCAGAAATTTGTATAGACCCCTACTCAGAGATCAATAACTTTCGAACGTGATAATATTTGTCCAATCACTCCAGTGAGGATTTAGAAACCTAGGTTTTCTAAAACGTGTCAAACATTTAGCCCAATCCAACGGTGCAATTAAAAGTTATGCCCCCCCGCATCGAGACTTATTTTTCTATCTCAGAAAATCCATGGTTACAGGTTGCATTGAAAACTATAAACAATATACATGTCGAAACTTGCACATGGATCACGGCTTTGAGCTACCATTTGAAAGAATGAGCTCTATTTTATGACAAAGCTCTCTTTATAATCAAGGAGGATTGTAACTTTAGATTTTTTGTAATACCGTGAGCTGCTGAAATAATTCTTTGAAAATATTATCAACTGCTATCCTTTGTTATCAACATATGAATTAATAATTAAATTCATCTTTCAAAAAGCTGAATCTTCCTTTGTAACATGAAGGTTGGACTTTGTATGTGTTAGTGTGGCTATCTCAAAAGTCATCCAAACACTTTTACTCTCAGCTCGATGATCATTTTTAAAAACATCCACACTCTAAACCTGCGAACTTTGAACCTTGAACCTTGAACCTTGAACCTACGAGGTTCAATAGTTCAAGTTCAATGACCAAAAATTACAAAGCTCGAAATTTGAACTTTGAACCTTTTGAACCTGCAGGCTTGAACCAAAAAGGTTCAATAGTTCAAGTTCAAAAAAAATTATAAAGCCCACTCCAGTTGAATTCGAACTTTGAACTTGAACCCAAACTTTGAACTTTGAAAAGGTTCAAGGTTCAAGTTCAATGACAATTGTTTCTTTTCAGCTGCCATAGAAAAACCTACATAACATTTTATTCGGAGCTCTGTTTCTTATGAAATTTTAACTATAGAATAAATAAGCTGAGTAGAGAATAACCCAGAAATCATTTTATCATATGACACATAAAAATTGAGATTTAATTGTTTGGGCATATGGGTAACCCAAAAATTAAACAATTAAAATCTCCCAGCCGACATGGAGATTGACCATAAAAACTGGTAATTTTGAAAAAGAGGATGTTAAAATTATCTCTTCTTAAGGATTTTATATCATCTTTCACAGAATTTGAAAAACAATGACTTCTTTGTGACTGGCAAGTAGGGGATGTCCAAAAGGGTGCTTGAAAGATTGAACAAAGGTGACCAACATTTTCAACATTAAAACATTAGCAATAGCTGGTTTTTAGCTGATTATGAGGCTTTAGGCATGAGCAAAAATATAGGGGTAACACTGGCTCTGATTGGGGACCAGGACTGTAAAGGACTAGGAGAATCCAAAATGTCTCTAGGAGACAAGAAGAATAGTGCCTAGCCATTGGGTAACAGAGTCAAGACAAACAGAGCACAAGGATCTTCTTGCAGACGAGGGAAGAGGCAACAAAACAAAACTAACAAGCCAAAACCCACACTAAAACAAGGCTGAAAACTAAGACAAGCTACACCTAAATCACACCAAAAATTTATTTACAAAAGATCGGGCAAACAACCCATGCCTCCAAGAATGCAACTGGTTGTTCATGTAAAGCCATCAACTGGTTGTGAGAAGTATGTGCCGGTGCGGAAAAGTGGTTGATATGTAAGTAGAATCATTCCCAATAAATAACCTGCAACCATTGTAAAAAAGGATCCAATAACAACCCATTGTAAAAACTCCCTCAAAAACATATCAGGTCCAAAGAGCCACTCTGCATCATAGACTTCTGGTTGCAACATGTAAACACCATCTTGAGTGAGCTGATTCATACTAGAAATATCACAGTCTTCCATACGAATGTTAGAAAAATAGGTCATGCTTTTAATGGGACAACCTTCTTCAAAAGTGCAAGAATGGTCTGTGAGAAAGTCTCTATCTAGATCTGAATTTTGATTCTCTAGACATTCATTTTCCAAGAATTCATTATAAACATTAGCTTCAAAACAAAATGATTCCAGCATGGGATGACTATCAAATAGCTCATCTTCACAATCAAATTTGAATATCTCTAATTCAGATCACCTGTGTGATATCATAACAGAGGTGAATGAGTTTCCCTTGGTTTGCATTTAGGTATTCTCAAAATTCTTCAATGTTTTGGGCTGCAACAATTCCTCAATATCTTGCATGCAACCAAACTGAAAAGACTCATACCTTGTCTGCATATCAATATGAGAGATACCCCTACTTTTTCACCATAAGGCGTCTCTTGTTCATGTTGATCTGTTATGCTTCCCTGATTAAAATTATTAGTTGAAATTGCATTAGAAGCATCAAATGAAAAAGATTCAAATTCTGAAAAAGAGACATTTTTCAACAAACTTCCATCTAATTGTTCATCATCAAATCCTTGCTCTATAGAAGAAGCATCTGAGCAAGTCATTAAAATTTTTGATTGTGCAGTTTGATCACCCTCATCTTTAAATGAATTATCATTTTCAACATACAAATGACAAATCCCTGCAATTCTATGAGAGCTATTTTCAATCACAGGAGGTTCTTGGAAATGTCCATCATTGAAGACTGTTAAATTTTGAGAATAAGAGATAGGTAGTGCTGATTTTGCTGCTTTCATAACAAGTTTCTTTTGTAGAAGCTCTTTCTTCGGATAAAACTTTTGATTATAAAGACAAATTTTAGATTGTGGCTCCCTCACAACACATTCATCCATGCATTTCATTCCACTTAACAACATATCATCATCTACCTCAATAGCCTCTTTTTGTGCATCTTTCAAATTTTGTATTTTCTTACACTTCAACTGAAATTTAATTTCAGTTTACAATGTAGCAATAAAAACACATAGCTGATTACTTTCGGTTGGTTAGCAAGCTTGAGGAATTTTACCAACACATCTATTAAATCTATCAATAAAACCTCTCATAGATTCATCATTTTTCATCTGAATTTGAAAGAAATTCAATAGTAACTTATAAGTATCAACCACATGCTGAAATCTTCCAAGGAATTTTACCTTTAAGTCATCCCAGCTAGTAATGCATCCATCTTGCAAATTCTGAAACCACTCAGCAGCATTTCCAACAAGGCTATCAATAAACAATCTCACAAAGACATTCTCTTATTGCACTCCAAGAATCCCACAGGTAACCATGACTACTTTAATGTGATCATCAGGATCTTGATTTTTATCTCCAACAAAATTTGGAAAGCATTCCCTTGATCCTTTAGGAAGGGCTAAATATTGGGGCAAAGCAAATGGACCAAAATGAGTCCCCCATGGTTGAGCTGCAACTAAAGCCATAATTTTAGATTGGAATTCTTCAACCAGACATAAACAGAGTTGCCAATCTCCTTTCACACAAAGATGTCTTTAAAACTTGGGGAAAAAACAAAAATAACTGATCTTTTGATTTCAAATCCCTAGCAGAGTCACCAAAAATATGTTGGTAAACAAATTTGTCCTTCTTAAATACCTTTCAAAAATGACTCCCGACTGTCCAAATTGAAAGACAAAAACTAGAACCAACAGTTGAGTCACTTGCAATGGTGAGTGCAAGTGCTCTCTGAATTTTGATATGAAGGTACAGCTCCCTTTGTTGGATAAAAATGTATATTTTCTGAATATGCTTTTAACTGGAAAGCAATAAAGGCAACTAACATCTGCTCATAGCCATGACATAGATGTGAATAGTAGATTTATAATGAAGTGAATGAAGATAAGTAAAACACAGTTTAATTATCCACACCCAGGAAAATACCCTTTCCAATAAATAAAAATGCTCTGAACTTTGATCGAGTCTCTCTCATGCGTCAAAGGACAAGAGGGATCAGAATACCTAGACAAAGAGTTAATAGCAGATTTTTGAAATCAAAGTTTCAGAATCAAATGCATATACATAGTTTGATATAACAGAAAAGGCAATGAAAAGAAATTACAAGAGAGACAAAGCTCATTGTAATAAAAAAAAAATATTGACAAATCCACAGATCAACAAATCTTCTTCATTCTATCAATGCCCAAAAATGTGACTTCAGAGACTCAACACTTCTGAAAAACAAAATTGTGCAGTCCAGGAAACAATGCTGCCCCTTCTTGTTTTACAACAGAAAGAGAAAGAAAATAAAAAGAAGAACCCTTTCTCCTTTCTTTCATTACATATATATAGCTGAGAATTTTAGTTATCAATAACTGATTCTTGAAAAGATTATTAATTAATCTTTTCCTTTATCTTCTATCTTCTTCTGACAACTCTTTTTAATTTTGCTTCAAATCTTTTATCCTCCATTCCTTTTTGAAAAATATTTGAAGAAAATGTAATTTAAACACATCTAATTATGTGTTGATAGGTGGTCATTTATTTTATATCTCCATTTCAAACATGAGCTTCTCATAATAATATTTTTTTTCAGAAATTTGTATAGACCCGTACTCGGAGATCAATAACTTTCAAACATGATAATATTTGTCCAATCACTCCAGTGAGGATTTAAAAACCTAGGTTTTCTAAAATATGTCAAAAATTCAGCCCGATCCAATAGTGTAATTAAAAGTTATGCCCCCCACACCAAGACTAGTTTTTCTGTCTCAGAAAATCCATGGTTAGAGGTTGCATTCAAAACTATAAACAATATACATGTCAAAACTTGCACATGGATCACAACTTTGAGCTGCCATTTGAAAGAATGAGCTCTATTTTATGACAAAGCTCTCTTTATAATAGAGGAGGATTGTAACTCTTCATATTTTTTGTAATACTATGAGCTACTGAAACAATTCTTTGAAAATATTATCAACTGCTATCCTTTGTTATCAACATATGAACTAATAATTAAATCCATCTTTCAAAAAGACAAATCTTCCTTTGTAACATGAAGGTTGGACTTTGTATGTGTTAGTGTGGCTATCTCAAAAGTCATCCAAACACTTTTACTCTCAGCTCGATGATCATTTTAAAAAAAATTCACACTCTAAACCTGTGAACTTTGAACCTTGAACCTTGAACCTACGATGTTCAATAGTTCAAGTTCAATGACCAAAAATTACAAAGCCCAAAATTTGAACTTTGAACCTTTTGAACCTACGGGCTTGAACCAAAAAGGTTCAATAGTTCAAGTTCAAAAAAAATTACAAAGCCCGCTCCAGTTGAATTCAAACTTTGAACTTGAACACGAACTTTAAACTTTGAAAAGGTTCAAGGTTCAAGTTCAATGACAATTGTTTCTTTTCGGCTACCATATAAAAACCTGCATAACATTTTACTCTTTTTCATTGTTTTGAGATTGTACTATTTCAATTCTCAACATGTCATTCTGATGTGCCAACCTAATGCATTCTTCATATCTGTCTTTCAGAGATTTGGCAAGATTTTCTTCATTCTTCTTCTGGTCTTCAATCTCCTTGGACATCCTCATGGTTAGTGTTTTCATTTCGTTCTTCATGACACCATTCTCCTAACTCAGCTTCTGACATAGTTCCATAAGGGCATTCTTCTCTTCATCATTCTGGTTTTGTAAGAGTTCCTTCCTTTTGGCTTGAGCAGATGACAACCTCTCTTGCAAGGTAAGGATGAATTCCTTTGCAGAATTCAACTCATCTTACAACTACATGTTCTTCAATCTTTCAGCATCATAGTCTTCAAGTTCTCTCTCCAAACTTATCTTCATGGATTTCGGATTCGAGATCTTCCTCAAGCTATTAGACTTGTTCTAAGGAACCAGGCTCTAATACCAATTGTTGGAATCCAAGAACACTGAGAGGGGGGTGAATTAGTGTTCTATCGATATGATTAATTTTAACCTTATTAACAAAACAACTCGGTAACTGGTATGCATAAAAGCAAATAACAATAAGTGATAATAATGCAACCACAATGATGAACACCATAGCACAAATATTTATACATGGAAAACCTCAAAGAGGAAAAACCATGGTGGGATTAGTGACCCACAATATCTATCCACTGACCAAATGAATAAATATTACAAAAGGGGCATGCACATGCAAGAAGGCACACTGCCTAGAGCGCACTACTCATCACAAAGGATTTTCACTGACTACATGTATGAAATACTAAATTACAATTAAAAAAATCTGAACTCTGAGAGTGTATCTCACATGCTAGATGAGTTTCGGTTTAAGCACTGTCTGTACCGGTTAACACTAAAACCTTTCTTACCGGTAACCTAATTCACTTCCTAATCCTCTAGGCAAACAGTCAAGACTGACTACAAATCATTACATTCGCATTTTGTCAATCAAGATAACATCACAATACCTATCTCACCTATCTCTACAAAATGACCTAACTGGATTGACTTATATACCCTTTACATACATGAATGCCTTATGTTAGCTTACAATCATATTACAAAAGATAAATACATGTCAGCCCAAAAAAAAATATAAACATTAATCTTCGTGACGGTTTTCGCTTTAACCTTTGCCGGATCAATCTTCTATGTCGGCCTCCAAATACCAATTCCTAGATTGTCGATTTCCCTTGCTTGCTGGTTTCCTTGAATATCGGATGTTAAACCTTGAATACCAGTGAGTACCGGATAAGTATCCAACCCAAAATGATGTGTGTTTCCATCAATGATAACACCATTATCCCGAATGAGTGTCAATTGCTAATAAATTAAATATCCTAGCATATTTAATTAATAAATCAATTTACCATAAATCATCAAAAATGAATTAATTTGGAAAAAGGAAAAGAATTTTTTTTAAAAAGGAATAAAATTGAGAAAAGAAATCAATTTTAGATATTTTGAAAATCTAATAAATTGAGAAATCTCAAAAAAGTAATTAAATCAATTAAATCTCAAGAATTGAATAAAAATATGGAATAAATCAGTTTTTTCTAATTTTATCTCAATTTTAGCTCAATCTTATTTCCTTCAAATATGAAGAAAGCAGCCAATCACATCAAATCACCTAGATTGTGCTTCCTCTTAGAGAATCTTCACACTCAGCATCAATCAATCTTGACCGTTAGTCTCTCTCTAGATTTTCTATAAATTTAGGCTCTCATCTCTCAATCAAGGGGGACTAGAGATTTTATTGTTATCATGTTGGTTTTGCTCTAGAATTATTAATAATAGTGCACATTAATAATATTGCATCTTAGCTTAATCATTTTAGTTTATTGCATATTTGCTTAATCTTGCATCCATCTAGCTTAATTTGCTTAATCTTGCATTCATATAGATTAAATCCTCCCTCTTGGTGTAGTCTAGTCACTGGTATTGCTTAATCTGAGAGCAAATCTATACTCGCATCTTTTAGGAGGCAATAGGTCGATTTGTTATAGTTTTTACATTTATTGATTTTGATCAACTAACCATGCATGCAATGATCTATTGAGTGTTTGTGTTTTAGGTACAGATACAGATACACATTTCACACACACACACACACACCTAATAGTTGAACACATATGTATACATGATTTGTTGCTTCTGGAATTTGCATCAACATTTTGGATCACACCCTATGATCCACCATCAGGATGAAGGAGAGTGTCAATTGGGGCATTTAATTTGTACATCTCTGGGTACTCTCCTTCTACGGGATGATGGATCACAAAGTGTGATTGGAAAGGTTGGTGTAAAAAAGAGAGACAACCAAATCCAGAAGCGGGTAATGTAATTTAGTCATGGCTTGTGGAAATTTAGTAAATTTAACATCTGTATATACATAAATGTACATATCTGTATATGCATATATGTACATCAGTTGTATATGTACATATATGCATATACATGTAAAACCACACAAGTACAATAGTTGTAAATTTATATGTATGTAGATACATATATGGATTTCCCATAGACAATTAATTGAATTTTGTTAGTACATACAGTCGTAACACCATTTTGATGCTCAAATCAGTAAGTAGTTTGATATTTGATGTTCAATTGTGTTTCAATGTTTATGTTGTGATATTTGTATACGTTTATATGCACAAAGTCAGTAGTTTTGATGTTTACTATTAAATTAATTCAAAATTTGATGTTTGTTTCTATTTCAGTTCATTCGACTCACTTGAGTCATTGAGGGTTGGTTTTCTGTCATGCACACTTTTAAATATGTTCACTTGTGCATTTGGAACTGCATTTCGATGTTTTAATTGGGCTTATATGTATATATATTTGTATGTATATATATTTGTATATACATATATGAACATCAACTGTAAATGTACATAAAAAAAGTAGAAGGGTTGTAAATGTATGGGTCTATGTTCATGCAGCCATGTAGACTAAATTGAGTCATTATTTGATGTATGTCCACTTGAGTCAGTGTTGTGTTAGAATTCACATGAATTCAATCATTTGCATGACTCTATGTTCATTTTCAGTTATCTACACTTTTGTTTGTGTTCAATTGTGCACTTTGAATTGGCTTCTTTAAAGTTGAATTGGCTGCTATAAAGTTGAGTTTAATGAATTGGGATTCTATATATAAACCTTGAAATATACATAATTGAGTTTATAAGTATTGCATGTGGAATATATATATTGGACAGTGTATGTGTATATATATATATATATATATATATATATATATATATATATATATATATATGCACACACTGTCAAATATGTATATTTGATAGCATGTATATATATATAGTCTGAGACATATGTATGCGTGGACACCACGAAGATGGGGTTATATATACACACACTGTTAAACATGTATATTTGATGACATGTATATAGATATGTATACAGTGTCAGACATATGTATACGTGGACACCACAAAGATGGGGTTATATATATATATATATATATATGATGCACACTAAAAAGGACACAGGAGAACACAAGTTCAAACGTTAATATGTTAGTGACACAAATGAAATACAAATGAGCCTATGATCCTTAACATGCACATCAAGAGTGATATAAAGTAGACAATGAAAAGCATACAAAAATGAAGGAAGGAAATAAAACCCCCCAAGATGCTCTCCAACATGCTCATAGTTGCTCCTCCCTTGGTCCTCTCCTCTCCAAGTTCCACATGAGTGTAGCCCTCAGCTTTTTGCACTAACTATGGATGTCTTATGAAGATTCAAGATTATGAAAATAAGAACAAATAACTATGCCAGTATAAACAAACTACTATGAGAAAGCACCTAATTAATCTATGTTAATTTTAGCAAAATAACAAAGCAAATGCTCCTAAATGCTCTCTCAAAATGACTATAAATTTGATGCATAAAGATTTTTGGATCCTTTTGAAGAAGGAATGGGATCTATTTATAGGAAAACAAGAGCAATGGATGGTTGAGATTGAGTAATCTCAACAAGGGCCAGGATTGATGGGTTTATGATCCATGTGATGGCTTTCAACCCAATCCCAGGATGACAAATGTCAACATGAGATGGCTTGAGAGGAGAAGGAAGAAGCATTAAATGCTTGAGATGACATGAAGGTTACCTTAGGAGGTAAGGTTAGGCTTGAGTTAGTGAATAAAGCTTTTATCCAATGAATAATGCCTTTATCCAATTTACAAACTCTTGTGCAAGAGTTAATAGAGATAACCATGGTCAAAGCAATAAATGCTTGAAGAGACCTATGAGTTAAATGAGGGTTGAGTTAGAGGGAAAGTCTCTAACCATGTGGGTGAATTGAGTTTAACCATTAATGGTTATGTAAGAGCCATAAATGGTTATGAAGATTTTGGGGGTTAACTTGTTGGAGATTAAAAGCCTTTAATGCTTTTCAAAGACTTTGAGGCTTTGAGAAGTGACTTCTCTTTGCTTAGGAATGTGACAATAATTAGGGAGGGGGATTAGGATAATTTGGAATGAATTAGAAGAATCTAGAATGGGTTTAGGATGCAAGTGGGTTTGGTGGGTGAGAGAAAATAGGATTTTAATTAAAATAAAATTCATTTATTTCAACTAAAATTGTGCAACTTGCATTTGTAGGAGAATGCAAGTTGGGGCAGAGTTTAGAGTTTTAAATAAATATTTATTTATTTATTTAAATGAGGAAAGGGGTTAAATTAAACAAATAAGCTTTATTCATTCAATCAATTGTTAGAGTGTGGTTTAATGAATTAATTTAAATAAATTGAATAATTTATTTAGTTAATAGAAAAAGAGGTTGAGAATGAATTAATTAAATATTAATTTAATTAATTGTTGACTGATGGTTAAATAATCAAATAAATAGTAAATATTCATTTAATTAAGTGGACATATTTATGTGTCTACATTTGCCCCTTTTTGAGACGGTGTGGTTTATTGCGTCGTTCAAAGAAAGAAAAATAGGTATGAGAAATATGCCCCATAAATGTTAATTTAGTGGGTGGTATGCCCCATCGAGAGATGGGCCAAAAAATTTCAAAAAATTGGGCAATCTCTCGAAAAAGAAAAAGAAGTTGGGGGGAGGTAGAATAGAAGAATTTAGAAATAATGGCGAGAGAATGGGAGAAAACAGAGTGAAAATGAAGAAATGAGAGGCTTTCGAAGTTCACAGGGACTGCGACAGTGAGCGAGGTGAATTAGGGTTAGGGTTGGGGGGTATATATGGAGGGGAAGGGGTAAAAACTAGCTCATTTGTACCTATCTTCCTAGCAGTTTGGAGCTCTGATAGTGACCTTTAGCAAAGGAGTGAGCATCAGTCATCATGGTCGTGCCCATAGCAGATCATCGGTTAGAGCAGATCCATCGATACCAACGGCCAGAGGACTACGGACTAGCATTACGCAAATCTTAAATTTTGTTTTTTATGCATTTTTGTCATGTTTTTTCAAGCATCAAAGTCCAAGCAAGACAATAGCACTAAACTTGTGTTTTAGCGCTTTTGTTGCCTAAAATAGCACCTTTGTGCCACAATGGCATTATTGCATGGTTGTTTTAGCATTGTTCTCAGTTTAGCGCATTTGTGTCTTAGTTATGATGCTTTGGTAGTTTAGCACTTTTGCGTAGGTGTTGTACTGCTTTTGTGAGTAAATAGCACTATGGTATAGCTATTGTAGTGCTTTTGTTGTTTTAGCGCTTTTGTGTCATAGTAATAGTGCTATTGTAAGCAAAGTAGCGCAATTGTGGTAAAATGCCCCAATGTTAGAGAAAATATCTCCTGATGCCTATGTTGAGTGATTGATGGGTTGTTTTGGTGAATTATGGCAGCCCCATTGAGACTAGGTCATTGTGATAAATGTTTGTTGTAGTCTAGGTTTGCCATAATCGATTACCTATTGAGACCCGAAGATACTTGAGTAAAAAGTATATGTTGATAGCCTAGGTTGAAACTTAAGAAAGTTTGTAGCAAAAAAAATGATATGTGTTGATATGTGTAGGAGGATCTTCCAGTCTTACAGATGTGGGAGCGACACCCTGTGACACAATAGCTGCATGAGTAGTTGACTGAGGTGGAGATAGATTGTATCCATGTAGCTGGATTATATGACATGATGTACCTACCTATGATTTGGATGAATTGTGGACAACTGACAGTGTTGGTCAAGCGATGGCATAGCAAGACGTGCTCCTTTCATTTGGAGATGGGAGAGATGACGGTGACTTTGGAGGATGTGTGGAGGATACTTCATATCCCAATTAGGGGGGAGCTTGTGACATACGATCAACACCTGGGGATGACAACCATGTAGAGCATATTTGTCGATGACGTGTACATTGAGGATGGCTTTGTGGCATGGGAGGATATAGCAGCACTTTATTAGCCTCTACTAGTAGTATTATCAAGGATCATCGGGGGTTTGCTTTGCCCCGATTGATGTTCACATGGATTGGCTGTGGGTTGGGGCCAGGTGATAGAGAAGATGGTGACTGAGGGGACCCGCTATGCATTGGGGCCATGTGTGTTAGCGCACCTTTACAGGGATTTACATGAGGCAGTGTACCGAGAGACGAGATCACTAGGGGTAGGGATCACTTTGCTACATATATGGGCTTGGGAGCACCTACCAATCATATGACTGGTATGTTTGAGGTTAAGGGCGATAGATCAGCCCTATGTTTTTATATATGGAGGTTTGATGAGCCATCCCCATTTGGGGAAGTTGGAGTTTTGGCGGCGAGCATTGGATGACTTAGATATGGTCATATGGAGGTCCTAACTTGATTGTGAGGTCTGGGAGGATGATGGAGAAGCCTTGTTGTATGTATATGTGACTCATTTTTTGATTGGTCACACATCCTATGTTGTGGAGAGATAGTTGTCAGGGAGAGTGATGAGACAGTTTGGTTGGAGGCAGAGTATGTTGAGGGGTTCGAGGGAGTATGCACAAGTAGTGCAGGAGAGATGGCAGTGGGGGTTGGTTTTACCCTATGATCAGGCCTTTGTAGAGTTCCATACATTATATACGAGACCATGGCAGATGAGGCCAGAGATTGTAGATGCAGGGGTGATGGAAGAGTATACAAAGTATTGAGTCACTCATCCGATTCCACGGATTTCTAATCCTGTAGAGCCTATACCACCTTTTGAGGATGACAGAGGATGACTACGGAGGAGGAGGAGGTGGAGGTGGTGGGGGAGGTGGATTTGGGGATGGAGGTGGAGGCGGAGGAGGAGGATGGTTACAGAGGAGAGGTAGAGGTGGGCAGCCTTTACGACTATCACAGGGTTCACTGATATAGGGAGCAGCGAGAGGAGGAGGGAGAGATATTGCTAGGGGAGCAGAGCCTATGGAGATGGGAGAGGGAGCTGCAGGTGGTGGAGAGGATCCTATGGAGATGGGACAGGAAGCCCTGGGTGGACGAGAGGGAGACCTGCAGGAGTTTATGATATTATAGTTGCAGACTCGATTGACAACAACCAAGGCACGGTTAGAGGATAGAGAGGTAGAGATTGCAGCCAAGGATGTCCAGCTTTTTGCATAGGAGTCTGAGTTGACTGTAGTGATGCGAGAGAGAGATGATTTGGTGGACAGATTGAGGGAGTTGTAGGATAGAGGATGAGTTGTGGTGGGAGCATAGGGTCTAACTAGGGAGGTGTTGAGGGAGATGCGGTGGGCTCAAGAGGAGATATATTACTGGTGGGGATTATATGAGCAGGTGGTACCAAGTAGTCAGCAAGCACTAAGCTATTCCCAGATGTGGCGAGTGAGATCAGAGCAGTCCCAGAGGGTTCAGATCAGTGGTAGTGTTATGGGTCCTCCTCGGCGAGATGGTGAGGGTGGTGGGGGAGCAGCATCTGGCCAGAGTGTTATTTGAGAGATTCCATGCATTTGTTACATTGTTATTAGACCGTTACTTGGATGGCTCTTTGGTAACCAATACTTTGAGACATCATTGTACTCTGATACATGTATTCTTTATGGTATGATATATGATGCGATATATGAGGAGATCTCATTTTTTCTGATGATATGATATGTATGTATGTGATGACATGTATGTTTTTATGTAGGATTATGATTATGAGTTATGCTTAGATACATGCTATGGAGATGTTTTACTTTCTAGATGTACATGTTGACGATGTGATTTCTATATGTATGATATGGATGATTTGCTAACTTGTGGATGTAGGTTAATAGATGGATGATGCCTTTGTAATTTTAATAATGTGATGCAATGATGATGATTTATGCGAAATGATGAGATGAGAATAAATAATAATATTGTGATAGATAGAATTGTACATGTTGAATATGATGAGATGATGATATGAGTAAAGAATGCATGTTTTTAAGATGAATCTAAATGAATGAAATGTTTATGTTAGGTTATGTATGCTTCTAGATGAATGTACTTGAATGAATGGCTGAATGTACTTAATGAATAAATGCATTTTAAATGATAATAAATGTATGCACTTAATGCAACTAAATGATGAAATGTTTTGAATATGTAACTAAATGAATCTAAATGAATGAAATGATGTGAAATGCAACTAAATGATAATAAATGCATGAATGCACTTTAATGATTAAATGAATGCATTGAATGCAACTAAATGATCATGAATGTACTTAATGTTTGAAATGCAACCTAATGATAATGAATGCTTTTAATGACTAAATGAATGAACTAAATGGATAGATGAATGTTCTTGATGATAGATAAACAAATGCACTTAAATGATGATAAATGAATGTACTAAACAACTAAATGATGATGAATGATTGTTTAGGATTAGATGAATGCAACTTAATGATTGAGATGCAACTAGATGATAGTAAATGTACCTTAATGACTAAGTGAATGTACGTCAATGACTAACATGTAACTAAAATGGAAGTAGATGAATGAAATGATTTGAAATGCATCTAAATGAGAATGAATGTTTCTTTATAACAGATAAACAAATGCACTTAAATGAAATGATGAAATGTAAGTAAATGATAATAAATGCACTTTATTTATGAGTAAACAAATGCACTTAAATGAATATCTGAATGGATTTAATGAATCTAAATGCAAGTAAATGATAATGAATTGAATATCGTTGATGCAACTAAATGATAATGTCACATCTTCATGGTATATGAATGCAAGTTGATGAGAATTTGCAGATGTGGGATGGAAATGTGAGATGATGTATCAGAGAACTTCGTTGTGATTGTACCCAATAAAAATTTATATTACGTTCTTTCTCATAGAAACATGAATTACTTGCATGCAAACAACATATATGAACAATGAATGAGAAAATGGATGGGTGATATGCAACAAAATGCAATATAAATAGATGAGATGAGATGATGACCCATAGATTATTCACAGTGCTTTATTTTCGTCATCGAGCATGGTAGTATCGTTCTTGGCCGAGGTAGTAGAAACCATGGTCGAGCATTTCACCTGTAAGCAAGCATCGCAGACAAGGAAAGTTCCCCTCCATTCTAGTTCATGTGCAAATGGTTGAGGTATACGTTGTAGTCAGTAAGCCATAGTGATCCATGACTGTATTTTTGCAAAGGATCACGCAGCTTAGTGAACTTCCCACACAGAAACCATTAGTACATGCCCCAAAACTTCATTGGAACAATCCGCAAACAACAAACAAAGAAAAAGATATCAGGAGCCATCCCAGCTACTCTAATCACTTGTGGATATCTTGGAGTAGCGTAGGAACCTAATATAAATAAACAAATAACAAATCAACCAAGTACGTATTAGCCAAACCAAATTTTCTTGTCAAAGAAAATGTTATCATGTCTTGTCTGTGAGGAAGGATGCATCCTTGTGAAGACAATTGTTTGTATATGTTTTGATTGGTTGGTTGATTCGATAAGTGATCATTGTTTGAGTAGCTCAAAAATGTTTGTTTGGTGTCGTTTTGCGATGTGTATGTACAAGGAATAATATATGTTGTAATGTGTTTGATTGATTTTTGATGTTTTTGACATGTTCTTGGATTTTTTGAATGTTGTGAATGGGTAAAAGCACAAAACTATGTCATGTTTCAGGCTAATTTATCAGCACAAGTGAATTTAAGTAATTCTAACTAAAAATTAATTTTAGTCAAACATATGGTCTATATAGATTCATTATAGCTAAGTTATATATGGGCCACAACTTTTCCAATCGGAAGTGTCTACTAAATGTATATTTTATACTACTTTTGGTCTAATTACAAAAGAAAATAAAACTCGATGTTTCAATAACTCCTATTCTTATATATAATATTTTTTTTGAAATGTAAAAATACCCTTTTATAGATCTATAAGTGAATTTTCCAAATTATATATATTTTAATATTTTAATTAGTTTTTATGTTTTATATTTTATTTTTATTAAAAGTAGGTCATCAGCACTAAAATATAAGGTTGATTGTCTTGTCAAGGAAAAATACTAAAATCTATTAAAAAAAATATTAAAAAATATGATGCAGTAGAGAAAAGAATCTATGTCAAGATGATATAATTCTTTTATGATTTGGATAAATAATTAAGAAAAAAGGTGGTGGGAATTGGAAACAGTTATATTTTAGCATACGCAACTTTTCAAATTTAATGAAATATATATCTATAAAAAATAGTAAACAATATATCCATGCACTAAAGTTTCAAGTTATCAATATAGAAAAAAAAGGAAATTTTACTAAATAAAGTGTGGTGGCTTGTATAACTTCAATTTCAGCAACTAAATTATAGTGTTTACTTTATAAAAAACTATATTCAAATAATTTTTTTATTTTTTGTTAAAATTACAAACTTAAAATAGACATAAGAATATAAATTTGATTAGTTTACATCATTTCAAAATTAAAAACATATTTTTCACTTTCTATTGATTTAATTTAAAAAGTGGAATCAGCATTGGCCATTTCCTTTATAAAAGTGTGACACAACTTTGTACTTTTACCCGAATATTTTTGGTATTATTTTTAGGACAATTTTGAATGATTAACTCAATGAATCACAAGTAATGTAGAATCCACTTCCATCAGTAGGTTAAGAGCATTGCCCCCAGTTAGATGTCACTATGAAAGGAGGATGCAGGACACGTGAAGTACTAATCCTGATTGCAGATCAATAACAAGCCATGAATTGAATGATAGATGAATGGATGCAATGGATGTGATCGCAACAAGTCTGAAAGACAATGGAGCCATAGCATTTACGAATGGCGCCTGTTTACCAGGTTTTCACCACCGTACTTACCCAAGGTGCCATTGAAGTGGTTTTCACCATTTGGATGCATGATTTTTCTTTACTATTTTCTTGATTTTTTGTATTTTTATTTTTTTTAGAAATTTTTTCTAAATGTTTTTCATATTTTCTGATATATTTGGAGGATCCTGATGCTCTACATAGCTTATGTATGAAACCATTTGAGGTGCATGTTGTTGATCGGATCTGCCAACAGTTCTCCTTCTGAAGTTGCCAACTAATATGCCCCAGACCCAAAGACGACAATGATGATAGATGGACCCAGCCAATTAGATTCAAACTTGCCTTGGTGTTCTTTGTTTGGTTGGTTGCGAGGATTTTCCCTAAGAACAAGATATCCTACCTTAAATGTGTGAAGTTTGAAAAGATGATTGTAGCTTCTACTCATGTGTTGCTGATAGGCTTTTAGGTGGTTGTAGGCAGCTTGTCGCTTTTTGTCAAGCAATTCCAAGTCCTGAAGACGTGAGACTCAGTATGCTTCATCACGTATCAGATTGTTCAAGGAGAATCGTAGAGAAGGTATTTCAACCTCAATAGGAAGGATGGAATCTACTCCATAAACCAGTGAGTATGGAGTTGTGCCTATAGGGGTGCGAATGCGAGTTCAATATGCCCATAGTGCTGGATTCAATGGAATGTGCCAATCATGACCAACATCATTGACTATCTTTTTGAGGATCCTCAATATGTTTTTGTTGGATGCTTCGGCTTGAACATTGCCTTGTAAGTAATATGGAGTGGAAAAATGGTGTTGGATATGAAATTTCACATAGAGTTCACGAACATCTTGATTTTTGAAAGGGAGCTCGTTATCTGTGCTGATGGACATGGGTACACCATACCAATAGATGATGTAATTAAGGATGAATGAGGCGATCTTCTTATCAGTTACTTGGGTAAGTGGAATGGTTTCGATACACTATGAAGTATTTTGTGGCGGTAATGATAAATTTATGACCGTTTGATGAAGATGGATGGATTTTACCCACAAGGTCAAGTCCCCATTGACAAAAGGGCCATGGTGTTGTGATAGGTTGCAATTCCTGTGCTAGGGCATGTATCAGGTCTCTGTGAACTTGGCACTTCTTACACTTTCTAACAAAGTAGTAGGAGTCTCTTTCCATGGAGGGCCAATAGTATCCGGCTCGCATGATTTTCATTGCTAGTGAAGGACAGCTTGAGTGAGCCCCACAAATTCCTTCATGTACCTCTTCAAAGGCTTTTGTTATCTCATCCTGTTCCAAACATCGAAGGAGAGTACCATCAAGACTTCACCTATATAGGGTTTCAGCAATGATGGTGTATCAAGTGGTTTGATAGATAAAAGTTTTTCATTGGTTATTTGATTGGTTAGGGGGAAGTGTGTGATCACATAGGGAAGTGAAGAATTCACCATACCATGGAGAGTTGGAACCAACAAGGCAACTTATCATTTAAGTTTCAGGGATATCATACGCAGGGAACCAAAGTGTTGGAATTTTGGCACTAAGTTGTCATTGATGTCAATTGCCATGATGGAGATCCACATAAGGAAAGCATTAAGAAATTAGAATGTCTACCAATAAAGAAACTGGTCTAAAGGATAAATAAACAGGTCTGAAGGATAAAGAAACCGATCTGAAGGATGGTTGCTTGCTTATGATGAAGAGGCAGAATGTTAAAGTTGTCTCACACCACTGGAGGTGAAGATGTGCAACCGGTACAGGATGCTCTACCAATTAACAGAAGAAGAAAACTCTATCGGCAAAGGGATATACCTATATGCATTTTCCAGATTGACTGTGTACTGGTGGGCCATGTCTTGATCGTTGTGACGCCATGTGAACCATAGGTGGAAAATGTGTTGTGGTTGGTTAAGCCTCATCGATAGGGTTGATGAAACAAATAGTCACCATTAATGGAGGAGCCACAAATCATAGGATTGAATTTGACTGATTGTGACTCAAGGAAGAATGAATGACAGAGGAAGATTAGAGAGTAGTTGGCGCCTGAATCTATGCAAGGAAAATTCAATTCAGGAAGTCCTCGAAAAAGAAAACTTCTGAAGCGTCTTATGTGTCGTTTGATTTCGTGACAGAAGATCCAATTTGAGATTGCCATTTCTAGTAAATGTGCATTGGATAATGGAAACCATGTACAGGTGCATCCTTCTAGGATAGATGGTTGATCCAAGATAGGTGGGATTGGATCTCATGAAGATTTTGTTGGAAATAGGAAACCCTTACTGCTCAGTGTTTTGAATTGTATTCTGGCGGGAATTCACCATATAAGAAATGTGAACTCTATATGAAAGAAGTTTTTGATGCTATGAAGATTGAGCAGAGAAGAGAAGTGAGAGGGAGAAAGGAGAAAACTTGAGAAGGAGTTCTAAGAAAGTGGCAGTGTGAGTTTCATTGGAGGAGAAAAGACTGTCAACCGGTAAAGTGGTATTTGATCAAAGAGTTGCATAATTCATTTGCAACAAGAAGCCTTAATTGTATTCAAATAGTATTTCAATATACATCACCAAGTTGAAGCTTGGTGCAGGGGTTGGTGCTCCTTGGGTTGGTGCCCAAAATCTTTGTAAGTCTTTGTTTTACCTATGAGGCTGGATTGGAGCAGTAGTCTCCAACAACTTTTCTCACCGAGGTTTTTCCCATATTGGGTTTTCCTCATAAATCTGGTGTTGTGAGTTACTTGTTGTGAGTGGTCTCTTTGGCTTTCTTTCCTATATTACCAATGTGACTATTTAAGTAGTTAAGTAAATAACTGATATTCTCAAATTAGATCGATAGAAGAAAAACTTAAGAACCACTGATTCACCCCCCTCTCAGTGGTATTCTATGTTCAACAATTGGTATCAGATCTTAGGTTCCTGGTTATCTTTAAACCTTGGGTAGATTCTGAACTTTGAGCACAATGGCAAGAAGTGAGTCTGCTTCCTCAAAATCCCCCATGTTTGATGGATCAAACTATGCCTTCTGGAGCAGAAGAATGGAGACCTATATTTTATCTCTTGGTTTTGATGTGTGGATGTTGGTCAAGAATGGGTATGTCATTCCTAATACTCCTCCCTCTAATATGGATGCCAAAAAGGAGTATGAGAATAATGCAAAGGCAAAACATGCTATCTTAAGTGGACTGTCTGATAATGAATTTGTCAAAGTCATGCACTGTATTTCAGCAAAGGAGACGTGGGACAAATTGCAGAGGTTGTTTGAGGGAGATTCAAAAGTCAAACAAGCCAAACTACAAACACTAAGAGGTTAACTTGAAAGCATAAAAATGAAAGATGATAAAAATATTGCAGACTATCTTCACAGATTTGATGAAACTGTGAATACCATTAGAGGACTTGGAGAAGAGATTGTAGATGAGATTCTTGTCAAAAAGATACTTAGATCTCTCACTTCCAAATATGATACTAAGGTGTCATCCATTGAAGAAGCCAAGGATCTGAAGAATTTTACAATGGATGAGCTATTTGGCTCCCTGACAACCTATGAGATGAGAACAACTGGTGATACTTCCTCAAGGAAAGAAGTAGCATTCAACATCACCAAAAAGGGCAAAGAAGTTGTTACTCACAAATAATCCAGTGAAGAGTCTAATGCAGAAGTAGCAAACTTTGTTAGGAAGCTCAAAAGAGGATCCGATCGGTACAAAGGAAAGCTACCACTTAAGTACTTCAACTGTGGAAAGGTAGGACACTTCACTGCAAACTGTCCCCACAAAGAAATTGGTGGAGATGAGTCAAGAGAGTTTGGAAGATCTGTCAGCAAAGATAGTGAAAGAAATGACTATCGGCAGTAAAGAAGAGGCTACCGAAACCATAATAGCTTATATACCTTTGAGGATGACACAACAGATGATGAAAATGCATCAGAAGATGATGACCATGAGAACAACAGAAAATTCAATCTCTTCATGGCACTTGAAAGACCAGCTGATGAAGATGAGGAAGAAGTGGATGTTGAGGCTGAAGTGGATTTGGAGAGAGAACTTATAAGTGCTCTTTAAGAATTGAGTAAAACAAGAAGAGAACTCAAGAGGGTTAAGCTTGTTGCAATAGATGAACAAGATCTTTTGAAACAATCTCTAGAAGAGTCCGGTCGAGTCATATCTGACTTGAAGCTGCAACTGGAAGAAACCAAGAGGATTAGTGAAGCAACAACCTTTGATCTAACAAAGAAAGAAAAGGAGCATCAAGAGCTGGAAGCTGAAATAATAAGGATTAGAAAGGAGCTTGAAGAAAGCAGGGAAGAAATAAAATTAAGGAGCAAGTATGAAGGCAGCACTGAGGCCTTAGATAAGATGTTGAGCAAATAAAAGCAATCCAAAGACACTAGTGGCTTGGGTTTTAAAGAAGGTCAAAGTTCATCCCACAAAGATAAATCCGACAAATAAATAATGTTCACCTCTTCAATTGAAGGTGAAGGAAAGAAGATATCCACTGTAGGAAAGGATACAGACAAAAAGACATATGCAGATGCTGTTGGAAATTGTTACTAAAACCGGTACGCAGAAATGAACCGGAGGCCACACTTCTTGAACCAAAATGCATATCCAAGGACAAATGCCAAAATTGATCATGAAGGATTCACTAGATTTAACAACATGAAGGGAAGAGCATCCATGAGGCAGCTCCATGCATGACCAAGACATCTTAACCAGTATGTCTCAAACTTTCATGGTTACTGTTACCGGTGCAATAAATTTGGACACAGAATAGCTGACTGTAGATTAAACAATAAACATTCTATGAATTATGAAAGTAGAAACCCATTTAATACACTCTGGGATATGGATGTTGTCATCTATCAATGCAATGGATATGGTCATAAGAGGTTTGACTATAGGAAGAATTTCCGCCCCATCCTTGTGGAGGTCACCAGAATGAAGAGTGCATGAAGAAACAGGCAAATTGCATGAGTCCTTGACCAAGGCATTTTTAGCACCCAAGTGAGAGAAGGAGAGCTAGATAGAGGGATGCAAGGAATCCATGGAATTGAAAGAATTCCCCACCATTGTAAAAATAATCTTCTCATGGACAGTGCACAAAGAGATGAATTCCTTCATCAGGGAAGAATTGCACCCAAGAAGAAGAAATTCTAGGAAAGGTAAAAATTGACTAAGTGTTTGAAATTTCTTCCTTCAAGACATAGTTCTTGGAAATCATGAAAATTGGCTAAGGTATGAAGAATTTCCTTCCTCAGGGTAAGGAACAAATCTCTTTCTAAAGGAGAATTCCTCCACAACAAGAAATCGCACCCAAGGATGGATTGAAGATAAAATTTCTAAGGCAAGGAAGGAATCAGGGATGAACTGAACAAGAAATTTCCCCCCCAGGGAAAAATTTGAAAAATCCATTTTCAGGGCTCAAATGACCTCCAAATTTAGAAATTTTTGAAGATAAGGATATGTGAGAGAATTCTCTCTCTCCTTGACCAAAACACTAAAATTATGGAAATTTCTAAAAAATAGGAGATGGTGGAGAATTGTTGAAAATCTCCTCCAAAGAAAGGAGAGTTCGAGAAACTTCAAGAAAAAATTCTTCATGGATCAAATTCTTCTCTCCTTAACTTTTCTCTCTCCAAGGTTTTCTCACCAAGTGGCAACCTAGTCAACGGGCATTGAATTAATGAAGCATCTCTTTGCATGCAGCTATCACATTTATGGCATTATGACATATTCCTTCTGCATGCAGCCATCACATTCAAAAGATGATGGTGCATTTATGGCATCACAGACAATTTTTGCATGAAGGTACATTCATTACATAGTGGGCACTTCTGGAATGTAATTAATTGTAATGGGATGGAATTAATTGTATATGGGCATGATGGGTTATTAACTGGAGATTTCCACCTTGTTGCATCATGTGTGGAGAATCTTTTGGGAAAACCCTAATTAGGGTTTTGCATGTAATCATGGCTTGAGGCTTATATAAAGGGGTGACCCCCCTCATTTGTAAAGGGGAGGGAGCTTTGTATGAAATTGTTGTGATAAGTTTTGACATAATAACAGTGAAACATTGTTCTCTGATGGTGTCCACTTAAATTATATTTTCAAAGCTTGCATGGTTTCACCTTCCTCACTTAGATTAGAAGCAGTAAAGTGCTTTGATTTCAATGGAGAATGTAATGGTGTTTGATGAATTTCCATGGTTCATACTTTTTGCATCTTGTTGATTGTAAGTTGCAGTGTAAAGTTAGCTTGAACCCCCTAAATTTGTGATAAGTTTGATTGTAGATGGTCGTTTGGATTGCACCATTTTTGGGTATTCAAATGTACTTTCTCGATTTGAAAATCCTCTAGCATCCCTAGAAGATTGCACTGGTTCTTGCGGAGTTGTAGTTGATCTTGGCGAAGTAGAGCTTGGTTTATTTGGAATTTGTCCACTAGAGCACTATTCGTTGTTATCACTGCTCTTAGGAGTAGATTTAGATCCTTCTAAACCCTTTCCCTTTTACTTTCAGTTCATTTTAGTCCCTTCGAAGCAGCAACATCGTAGAATTGCCATATTTGATGATGGAGTTCCAGCCACAACAAAGAAGTGAAAGAATGATGCAAATGTAAGGCCCCTTGGATTACCAGCAAAATACATCAGCCAACTGAGTCACGTCTATAGCATAAAGGAACCTTGGAGTCGATTGTTTGAACTTTTTGCAATCTTAGCATGTAATTGTACTTTGATCAAGAGAGAGTGAAGTGACCATTAGGCAACTTTATTGTGTGTTCGACGCTGTCATAAAAAACATGTCAACAAGTCCCAATATATGTTAGGACAAGTAGATGAAAGTTGGCTATGGCATAGAAGATTAGGTCATATAAATTTTGATAACTTAGTTGCAGTGAGAAACAAGGGGTTTGTGAGGAACATTCCACCCATCATCAAACCGATAAACACATTTTGTGATGAATGTGTAAAAGGCAAGCAAACAAAAGTGAGTTTCAGGACAAAGGAGCATAACACCTCAAGACCACTTGAAATTGTGCATACAGATCTGTGTGGTCCAACTCAAACAAGAGCACTTGCCAGTGAAAGATACTTTATGCTCTTCATTGATGACTACTCAAGGATGACATGGGTCACCTTTCTGCAAGATAAATCACAATCATTTGAAAGATTCAAGATCTTTCGGAAAATGGTGGAAAAGGAAAGTGGGTACAAACTAAAATGTCTAAGATCAAACAGGGGTGGAGAGTTCACATCCAATGAATTTGAAGATTATTGTGAAAAACATGGAATTAGAAGGCAATACTCTGCTCCTAGAACACCACATCAAAATGGTGTGGTAGAAAGAAAGAACAGGACAGTCAAGGAGATGGCCACAACCATGTTAAATGAGGCTAATTTGTCGGATACATATTGGAAAGAAGTTGTTCACACTACTGCATATACCTTAAACTGGGTTCAATTAAGAACAAACAACAAAATGACACCTTATGAGTTATGGTATGATCGGAAGCCGTCTATCAAATACTTCAAAGCATTTGGAAGCAAGTGCTTCATCAAGAAAGATATGGATGGATTAGGAAGTTTTGACTCCAGGAATGATGAAGGAATATTTCTTGGTTACTCATCTAACAACAAAGCCTACAAATGCTACAATAAAAGGCTAAGAAGGGTCATAGAGAGTGTGCATGTAAAAGTTGATGAAGATATGCATAGAGGATGTCAACCATAGGTTAACCGGTATGATGACTCCGGTGATGAATACTGTGAAGATCAGACAGATATTGAACCAAAGGTAGCATCCAAGAAGGTCCCTAACCGGTATGTACAGCTGAATCGCCCGAAAGAGCAAATTTTGGGAAATAAGAGTGACGGTGTGTAGACTAGAGTAAGACTTGTCTGGAATGATGAACAAGTAAACCTATGCCTCATGACTGAAGTTGAACCCACAACTTTCAATGAGGCTAGCAAGAGACAAGAATGGATGGATGCCATGGAAGAAGAACTACACTAGATTGAGAAGAACAAGAGTTGGGAATTAGTCCCTAGATCGGAAGACAAGAACATCATTGGCACAAAGTGGGTCTACCGGAATAAGATGAATGAAGAAGGTAAGATTGTAAGGCATAAAGCTAAACTAGTGTGCAAAGGATACTCTCAAGTAGAGGGGATTGACTTTGAAGAAACATTTGCACCGATGGCTAGATTAGAATCCATTAGGATGTTTCTATCTTACTCTGCCTACAAGGGCTATAATGTATACCAAATGGATGTAAAATCTGCTTTTCTAAATGGAAATTTAGAAGAAGTATACATGGAGCAACCAGAAGGATTTCTTCTACATGATGATGAGACATTTGTGTGTTGGTTAAAGAAGGATTTGTATGGTTTAAAGCAAGCTCCCAGAGCATGGTACTCAATATTAGATCAGTATCTGAAGGAGCAGGGATTCAAAAAGGGAAGTGCTGACAACAATTTGTACATAGGGAAAGATGGGAATCACATGATTATTATGGTTGTGTATGTAGATGACATCATCTTTGGAGGCAACAAGGATACTCTCTGCAAAGAGTTTGCTGATCAGATGTAGTCAGAATTTGAGATGTCAATGCTTGGTGAATTGACTTACTTCCTTGGCTTGCAAATATTACAAAAAGATAGAGGAATCTTTATCTCACAAGTCAAGTATGCAAAGGATATGCTGAAGAAATTCCAAGTGGAATATTGCAAACCGGTAAGTACCCCCATGGTGACCAGCAACAAATTGAGTAGAATGATGAATCACCGATGGTGGATCAGACTCTGTACATATCCATGATAGGCAATCTACTATATCTAACTACTTTAAGACCGGATATAGTTCAGGCAGTATGCATGGTAGCCAGATTCCAAGCTGCACCACAGCAGTCACACATGAATGTTGTTAGCAGAATTTTTAGGCACCTACAAGGAACACTCAGCTTTGGTTTGTGGTATCCTAAACAGGGAGATTTCATCTTAGAAGTATACACTAATTCCAATTGGGCAGGATGCATTGATGATAGAAAGAGTACAAGCAATGGAGAATTATTTCTAGGTGATCAGTTGGTTTCTTGGCATAGAAAGAAGCAGGACTCAGTCTCCTTATCTACTACTGAAGCTGAGTACATTGCTGCTGCTACATGCTGCTCTCAAGTGCTTTGGATGAAGCAGAGTCTCAAAGATATACAGGTGGACATCACTGAACCTATTCTCATCCGGTGTGACAATTCGAGTGCAATCAACATAGCAAAGAATCTGGTCATGCATTCCAAAACAAAAAACATTGCTATCAAATATCACTTTCTCTGAGAGAAGGTTGAAGGATAGGAGGTCGGGATGGATTATGTCCCCACTAGTGAAAAAGTAGTAGACATTTTCACCAAACTGTTACCGGTAAGCACTTTTGAGTACCTTCGCCATAAGTTGGGAGTTGTGTCATCTGCCTAGGGAGTTTTTTATGTGGCTCAGGGGAAGCTGGTAGTGGTCAAAGGAGGAGCTTGGTATAGATTAACGGGGGAGTATACAAGTACCCTTTGTCATTGTGTCAAAGGGGGAGAAATGTACCAGTGTGAAGTGAATTGTGAGAAGTTGACATCAATGCCAAAGGGGGAGATTGTTGGCATTTTGGCACTAAGTTGTCATTGATGTCAACCGGCATGATGGAGATCCACATAAGGTGAGCATAAATAAATTGGAAGGTCTACCGGTAAAGAAACTGGTCTGAAGGATAAAAAAATCGGTCTAAAGGATAAAGAAACTGATCTGAAGGATGGTTGCTTGCTTATGATGAATAGGCAAAATGTTAAAGTTGTCTCACACCACCAGAGGTGAAGATGTGAAACCGGTATAGGAAGCTCTACCGATTAATAGAAGAAGAAAACTCTATCAACAAAGGGGTATACCTGTATGCGTTTGTCGGATTGACTGTGCACTAGTGGGCCATGTCTTGATCGTTGTGATGCCATGTGAAGCATAGGTGCCAAATGTGTTGTGGTTGGTGAAGCCTCATCGACGGGGTTGATGAAACAAATAGTTGCTATTAATGGAGGAGCCACAAATCATGGGATTGCATATGACTAAATGCAGCTCAAGGAAGAAGGAATGATAGAGGAAGATCAGAGAGTAGTTGGCACCTGAATCTATGCAAGGGAAATTTGATTCATGAAGTCCTTGAAAAAGAAAAATTCTGAAGCGCCTTATGTGTCAACTAATTTCGTGACAGAAGATCCAATTCGAGATTTCCATTTCCAGTAAAATGTGCATTGGATAATGGAAACTGTGTGTAGGTGCATCCTTCTAGGACAGATGGTTGATCCAAGATATGTGGGATTGGATCTCATAAAGATCATGTTGGAAATATAAAACCCTTACCGCTCAGTTATTTGAATTGTATTCTAGTGGGAATTTACCATATAAGAAATGAGAGCTCTAGATGAAAGAAGTTGTTGATGCTATGAAGATTGAGCAGAGAAGAGAAGTGAGAGGGAGCAAGGAGAAAACTTGAGAAGGAGTTCTGAGAAAGTGGCAGTGTGAGTTTCAGTGGAGGAGAAAAGACTGTCAACCGGAAAAGTGGTATTTGATCAAAGAGTTGTAGAATTCATTTGCAATGAGAAGCCTTAATTGTATTCAGATAGTATTTGAATATACATTGCCAAGTTGAATCTTGGTGCAAGGGTTGGTGCTCCTTGGGTTGGTGCCCAAAATCTTTGTAAGTCTATGTTTTACCTATGAGGCTGGATTGGAGCAATAGTCTCTAGCAACTTTTCTCATCGATGTTTTTCTCATATTGGGTTTTCCTCATAAATCTGGTGTTGTGAGTTGCTTGTGTGTCAATGGTATCTTTGGCTTTCTTTCCTGTACTACCAATGTGACTGTTTAAGTAGTTAAGTAAATAACTGATATTCTCAAGTTAGATCAGTAGAAGAAAAACTTAGGAACCACTGATTCACCCCCCTCTCAGTGGTATTCTATGTTCAACACAAAGCTGTTCTACCAAGAATTCATAGTGTGTCAAATTTTGTGGAAGATCCAGGAGAGATGCAATTGTAGCCATTGCGTCGATAGCTTGATTCTGATCTCTTGGTACCTACTCAAATGTACTAGTTGTAAATGATTCTTTGAAACTATCCACCATCCTTTTGTACGGCATATGTTTATCATCCTTTGTTTGGTATTCATCGGTGACTTGTCGGATGACTAGATGGGAATCTCCATATACTTCTAGCTCTTTCAGATTCCATTGTATGGCCAATCTGAGTCCTATGATCAAGGCCTCATATTCTGCTATATTATTGGTGCATGGGAAAGTGATCCTGTATGACTTTGGGACGTCGTCACCTTGAGGTGTGATAAAAAGAATACCTGCCCCTGAGCCATGTCTGGTGTATGAGCCATAAAAATATAGCTTCCAGGTTTGTGTAGCTATAATCATGAAGATCTCCTCATCTGGAAAGTTGGAGATAAGAGGATGGTCACCTTTTAGTGGTGCATCAACCAACTGATCTGTGATAACCTGTCCCTTGATAGCTTTGCGGTCCACATACTCAATATCAAATTCACTCAAGATCATAACCCATTTGGCCAAGTGGCCTGTCAATGCTGACTTGTTGAGTAGGTACTTGAGTGGATCTATTTTGGCAATGAGTTGTACCTTGTGTGTTAACATGTAGTGCCTCAATTTGGCGGCTGCCAAGATAAGTGCTAGGCAAGATCACTCAATAGCTATGTAATTGATTTCATAGCCTACCAGTGTTCAAGAGATGTAGTAGACCACACATTATTTTCCTTCCGCATTATGTTGTGCTAGCAGTACTCCTAATGCCATATTTGTAGTTGAAATGTATAACAAGAGAGGTCTGCTTGGATCTAGTGGAATCAACAACGGTGTATGCATTAGGTAATCTTTAAGAATTTGGAATGGTTGTTGGCATTTTGTATCCCATTGAAAGTGGATATTCTTGTGTAATAGATGGGTAAAAGGGATGACATTTATCAGCCAATTGTGCAATGAATCTCCGAATTGATTGTAGCCGCCCTTGTAATATCCTCAATTGACTGATATTCTTTGGAGGCGGCATGTCCATGATGGCCTTGACTTTTGTAGGATCTACCTCATTGCCTTTAATTGAGACAATGTATCCTAGGAGCTTCCTTGAAGTTACTCCAAAGACACATTTCTTTGGATTGAGATGGACATGATATTGTTCTAATCTGTCAAATATTTTACCCAGTATTGACAGTGGACCCTCTCTTGTTAATGATTTAGCTAATAAATCATCGACATAATCTTCCATTATGGTGTGCATCATATCATGGAAGATGGTAGTAATGGCTCTTTGATATATTGCCCCTACATTCTTTAGACTAAATGGCATCACATTCCAATAGTATGTTCCCCATGGGCATGTGAAAGCAGTTTTGTGTTGATCCTCTGGAGCAATTTTAATATGGTTGTAACCTGAAAAGCCATCCATAAGAGAAAGCATTGCATGACCCATTGTTAAATCGACAATCATGTCAATTTTTGGTAAGGAGAAGTCATCTTTAAGGCATGCCTTGTTCAAATCTTTGAAGTTTGTATAGATATGGATGCCCCCATTAGGTTTACCAATAGGTACAATATTGGAGATCCACTCTATATAACCAACTGGTCTGATGAAACCAACATCCAAGAGATTTTTAAGTTCAGGCTTGACAAGAACGACAATCTGGGGGTGCATCTTTCTGAGCTTTTGTTTGACAGGTTTAGCTCCTTCTGCTATAGTTAGGTGATGCATGACCAAATCTGGATCTAAGCCAGGTATGCCTGCATAAGACCATGCAAAGTTGATTTGATGCTTCTCGAAGAATTCTACAAATTTTGGTTGTTCCTCTGTAGTTAATAGAGATGCCAAATGTATTTAGTGAGGAGTCTCAAGGGTCCCCACATTGAATTCTATTGTTTCTTCTATTAGGATGGTTGATCTCTCTTGATTTGTACTAAAGGGGAGGATGTCAAACCTTTCATCCTCAAGCGCCTCAGAGAGGTTTTCACCTTTGGATATGCTCTTTGTTTTTACTCTTTTGAGATCAAACAGTGCTACAGTGTGGTTTTCACTAGAAGATCCATGTTTTATTGTAATATTTTTGCAGCTGAAAGGTTTGGCATCTTTCCCAAAGTATGTTGCGTTGTTAAGTTCAATGGCAAACTCAGCTTTATGATCCCCGCTTGGTATTGTAGCGTAGAAATTAGGAATCATCAAAATAAGTAGATCAATCAAAACACAAGACATGACAACATAATCAAAAGAACACTCATTGAAATGAACCTAATTCCAAAGCACATTCAATGAAGGTATGAAAACAAAGCATTTAAAAGAAAATATCATGCAAACCATATGCTTCTTCCATGCGGCTCAATTGTTGTTCTTTCCTCTTCAATGGGTTTGTGGATCTCACCTACAAGTGCTCACACAATTGAAAGCAAAAAGCTCAAGAGTACTAGAAACGAAAGTTCGGTAGTTTGATTGAAATTCGGGATTAGGTTTGATTGAAAAACATCCAATTTATAGAAGAATTGGATAAATGAGCAAATTAGCATGAAAGAGATTTGAATAGAAATTCAAATCAATAATAGCATATCTATGACAAATTGCTATGCAAGGCTTATGACAATTCATGACAAATTTCTATGTCAAGAATTTATGACATTTTATGACATTTTATGACAAATTTCTATATCAAGAATTTATGACAATTTATGACAAATTTCTATGTCATTGCCATAAATTTAGGAGAGAAATAGGTGGAAATTGAATTTAAGAATTAAGAAAATTGGAAAATTGGAAAATTGAAATTGATGAAAATTAGAAATTAGGTAAATTAATTAATAATTTGTCATTTATTAATTAATTTACAAGGAGGAATAATTAGCCAATTAAATGAACATTTAATTGTAATGAGAAGACTTAGGATAAATAAGTAATTTATTAATCCTAAAGGAGAAAATGATAAGCAAGGTTAAATGATGAAATCACGAAGCCCTAAAGAGATGAATTAGCAATGAGAATGACAATTAGGTCTTGACAAAGGATAGTTGATATCGATTCGATCATGATTTTGAATTGATAAATGACCAATGTGATAAATGATTTAATTGAAATTGGTTGACAAAAATCAATGACAAATTGACCAAATTGACATGATTGAAAAAGGACAAGGATCGATGACGAATCGATCGCAATATGACAAGATTGACAAGGACAAAGATCGACCAAAATCATGATTAAAGATTGCTATCGACAAGACCTAATTCAAAAGTGAAACAGATGAAGAATGCAGAAGAATGACTCGATGCTCGCAAATGATAAAGATCAAGTGCGTGACATAGGAGAAATGTTAATGCGACGCAAAAACCTAAAATGAGGCAATGCGCAAATGTTAAAGTATGACTTCGCAAGCGTTGACCATTTTTGGGTGTCTACATTTTGCCCCTCTTTGAGACAATGCGATTTTAAGCGTTGTTTCAAAGAACAATAACGAAAATGCCCCAGACGCTGACAATGACATATGCATGCCCCCTTGAGGAATTGGCTGGAAACATGCGGGAAAGAGGCCAATTGATCGATAAAAATGATAGAAAACGATAGGAGCAAACAGACTAAAAATCGGATATCAAATGCATGAAGGACAAGCAATTTAAGGTGCACAAGACCGCGACCAACATAAGATGGAGAGGACGCACGTCCATCTATGCAATGACAAAGAGCTATAAATGAGACCAAGAGGAGAATTTGTTGCTCTGGACAAGGACATGTGCAGACAGATGGCGAACATTCCAACAGCGGATCACCTTGGAGAACGTGTACGCACATTCAGACGACCGAAGGACGCAGGAGCAGCGGTATGGATCTCAAAAACCCATGTTTTGAATTTCATGAATTTTTAGGGCTTACGGGACCTTGCGGGGATGAGGAGGACAGAGGGAGCACCTAGTGACAGAGGCACGTACTCCTTATGACAGACAGTGGACATTATGTAGTTTGACATTTTGTAGTCAGCCTGCGGGCCATACTTAGGACAGACAGTCCGATTTTGTACTCCGATATTATTATGATATGTGATATGATATGCATCGATATGATGAATGCAATATGTTATGACTGAGGTTTATTTGCATGTATGGATGACTTATGCACTAGTGTATGAACATGTATGAATGTATTTTTATTGATTTTTTGATGGATTTATGAAATGAAATGGATGAAATGCTTGATGTAATATGTGTAATGTAATTGTACTAACCAAATGGATGCAGGATGCAGCATATGTGCTTGGATATCGGAGCACTAGACCGAACTGACTATCCGACCGGATGGAAGAAATGTTAGTAAGAAGAAATGAGATAGAAGACAGTTAGAGATGATGAAAATTTGCTTTCAGTAATGCACTTTGTAGGTGAGAACCTTTATTTTTATTTAGCAAAATGGATGCATAGCATCATGGCATTGAAGGCCAGAGCTGAAATGCAACCCGATTTGCATAAGATAGACACAGCATAAAAAAACAACAATCACAATCAAAAAAGAAAAGGATCATGAGCCATCCCGGTCACTCTAAATCACTCAGTGACATCATTGAGCAACATAGGAACATGATCGAAGCCAAAGATAAATCAATAAAAAGATAAGACTCACAAATTCAAGCAAATCAGACAAACATCTTGATCTTCATTGTCAAAAGTTGAAAGTGCTGATAGGATGATCATGCTGTCTGGTTTCAGGAAATGCGGTACCCCGTCTAAGACAGGACATAGTCTGGTTTCTAGTATACCACACCCTGTATAAGACCCATGATAATGTGACAAGGACAAATGATTTTGATGTTGATTTTCGACTGATAAGACAATTTTGATCAATTTGAATGTCTGGTTTGATTGGAAAAGTTTATCTATTAACGCATGATTTCAGTTAAAGCACGGTGTTTGAATTGATTGTCGTTGGATGTATACTCAGTGAGCTGTCGATGCACAAAGAGAATTTATTGCAAAATGCTTGTTTTGTTTTTCGAGTTTTACAATTTTTTTGTTCGTTTTTTTCAGGACTTTATTTGATTTTTTTTGGATTATTTCAGGACATTTTTTGATTTTTAAGAAATTTTTTCAGGACTTTTTTCAATTTTTATGACTTTTTTCAGGACTTTATATGATTTTTATGACTTTTTTCAGGACTTTTTTCAATTTTTTTGGATTATTTCAGGACATTTTTCAATTTTTATGATCTTTTTTCAAGACATGTTTCAATTTTTATGATGATTTTTTTTTCAAGACATTTTTCAATTTTTATGAATTTTTTCAGGACTTTAGTTAATTTTTTTTGGAGATTTTTTTCAGGACATTTTTGAATTTTTTTGGATTTTTTTAGGATTATTTGCCCCCAGTATCTAGCAAGGCAAGGAATATTACAGGTGAATAAATAGGCTTGCTGAAATGATGGTGGATAGAAGGAAGACAAAGGCCTTTTATTATGGAGACAATACGGATGCAAGTTTCAAGGGCTATGGCGTGATGGGACAAGAGACTGGATATGACAATGTATAGCAGTGACATGGCATGAGGGACATGTCAAGAGGTTTTTGAAATCATGTTTAAATTTTGCGTCCTTATGTCAGATCAAGATCAAGGGACAGAAAGAGTGTATGGATAGTGATAAGATATGAATAGGATAAGCAAGACCAAGAATGGATAAAGGACATGGACTGAAGGTCGGGATTGGCTAAGGGAGAAAGTTGCAATAAGCTAGGGAATATGGAGGAAAGGTTGAAATAAGCAAATGGGCAAATGACCAAAAGCTATGATAGACTAAAAGCTGCAAACAAGATGCATGATGCTCATGACGATCCTCAGCCTTGTCAAGATCAAAGGTGGAAAGGGAAAATGGACATGAGGGAGAATAGGATATGAAGGGTAATGACATGGTGTGATAGGATAATGAAGGGCAATAGGATATGAAGGAGGAAACCTGCCCCCAAGTGTAGTGTGCAAGAAGTTCATAGATTACACATGACGCCTGTTTGCCAGGTTTTCATCACGGTACTTGCCCAAAGCGCCTGTTTGCCAGGTTTTCACCAATGGATGGATTATTTTTCTTTATTTTTTTTCTTTTCTTTTTTTTTCTTTTTATTTTTATTTTATTTTTTTGCTTTTTGATTTTTTTGGATTTTGACTTTTTCAGAAGAAGACGGACACATGATAGGGAATGGAAGAAGGACTCAAGCGTCTTTTTTTTTTTTTTTTGATAGTAGCCTTGAAATAAATGGACCATGACCTTTAAAAGTATGCTCAAAGACGTTGGTAGGAGAAGGACATGGAAAATGAGATGGAACTAAGGCAAGCATTTATGCAAAGGATTGGACCAGAGGGATGGAAGGATGGAAAATATGCATTGGATAATGGATAGGGTATTGGAAGAATTGGGCTTTATTGGATGAAAATGAAGGCAAGATCAACATTGGCACACACCTTGAGGGGTGATGGACTAATGGAGGACAAATGTATTTTGGATATTGAGATTTTGACGAAGGAATAGCTATGGATTTTAGGACATAAGGGCCCAAAATGGATGAAGAAGGTGATGGAGGAACAAATTTGAGAGGTTTGGATGGAGGAATAGCAACTTTGGATGCCAAGTTGGATGTTTCTTTAGGCTTTTGTGCTTCAAGGAGTTTCTTAGGGATCCACATGGTTTTTGATTTTTCATGCTTTTGTGGTTCCTTGGAGTGCATTGCTTGCACAAGGGATTTAGGAACCCATATATATTTTGACTTTGCTTTATTTTGCTCAGTGGGCCTTTGTGGCCTTTTGGATTTTTCTTTTTCTTTATAGATCATATTTTTCTTTGTTTTGACATGTCGATTATATTGGACATGTTGATCTTTGAATACATGTGGATTGCTAGACTTATGACTTTTACACTTGGCATCCAAAGTGCTTGGAGGAGGGAATGAATGTCGGTGTGGATGGGAATGATATGGAGGCATGTGGGATGGATGGAAGGTTCTCCAAGATGTGTTCCTTTGCTGATGTTGCATAGGAGATGGAGGGATATAGGGACCTAGAATGGATGGAAGCGATGATGGGGAAGGTGGACTTTTGGATTTTGACTTTGAAGGGATACCAACACCTTGAGTGTGAGCTCTATAGCCATGACCATTAGTATACTCTTTAATATGGAGAAATTCTTTCTTATGGAGATCTACTCCTTTGCCTTTATAAATATCTTGACTTGTAGGAGACTCTTTTCTTTGGGAAGAAGACGAGAGTCCATTATGAGGTGGATGTGATATGAGAGAAATAAGGAGATCTTGAAGTGGATCGGATTGCACCAAAGTGGAAGAACCCATTGTGCATGTCGAGGGTTCATGAACATCTTGCACTAACACGTTAGAATCATGAGGGGTATCAGGATCATGAGGGGGATTAGGATCATGTAGTGGACATGGCTCAATGATAGGCTCTTCAAGAGATAGAATGGGGGGAATAACGGGATCATCAAAAGAAATGTGATCTTGGAGTGGATATGGGGGATTAGGACAAGGAGATGGAGGAACAAGTGGATCTTGTGGAGGATCTGAAGGAATAATTTGATCTTGACAAGGAGGAAGATCATTGGATTCCTCTTTAAAGGTGCTTTGCTCTTGCTCTTGACTTTCAATGGGATCGTCGGAAAGGATGGAAGGGATATCTTGATCTTTCTGAGGAAGTGGAATGTCAATGGGATTTGAAAGGACATTTTGCTCATTAAATGGAATGGGATCCTTTGGGATCGAATGGACTGGGATATCTTGATCTTGCCCAGGGAATGGAGTGCCAATAGGACTTTGGATAGGATGTACAAGAATAGGGGAATCATTATGAGTGTCTGGGGAAATGGGATCTTGGTCAACAATTGGATGGGGTGATAAGGTTTCAGGATCTTGATCTTGATTTGCTTTAGGACTCATTTCTTCGTGCTCTAAATTATCCTCTTGACATGAGGTTGGACTTTGGATATGCATGGAGGATTCTGACAAGGAATCAATGCTTTGGCATGAAGGGGATGCACTTTGAACATTTGCGATGGATTCTGGCAAGGAATCAATGCTTGAACATGAGGAAGAGGGACTTCGAATGGGGTCCTCTAAAACAGGTAATGGCAATAAAGTGCATGGTGGCATTGGGTCTTGTATTTCTGAAACATGACAAGGATGTGCATCATGAATTGGATTATCTTGGCAATCAATTATGGATAGCTCTTGGATAATTGCATCCTTGGGTGTATTGTTTGATGAGGACAATATAGAAGGTTCTTGTGAAACTTCTAGAGGTGTAGGGATAGATGCCACTGGAGAGTCCATTTGTTTGTGGGGGGATGAGGCATTGCTAGACATAAGTGTATTATTTTGATCTTCCTCAAAGAACTCACTTGGTAATTTCCTTAAGAGCATTGCAATAAAGCCACCTTTCTTTTGAGGTTTTGACATAGTTGTATCTGGAATTTGAACTTGTTTTTTATTTGATGTCATGTTTTGATATTGGACTTGGTTCAATTGTTCTGACATGTTTGCAACTTGGCTTGGTGCATGTTGCAAGCTTTGTTTTTGAATGTTTTGGTGCAGTTGTTGACATTGATATGTTGATTGAACTTGAACTTGTTTTTGATTTGATGTCATTTTCTGATATTGAACTAGATGTTGATCATTTTGGTTTGACATGTTCAAAATTCGGCTTGGTGCATGTTGCAAGTCTTGTTTTTGAATTGGTGATTGTGGTTGTTGACATTGATATTCCACCATTGGTTGAACCATTTGTTGACATTGTATAGTTGGTTGGACATATTGTTGAAATTGAACCATTGGTTGTGTTGGTTGCATATGTTGAACAATTGGTTGTGTCATTGGTTGTGATGGTTGAAAATATGATTGATAGTAAACACCTTCTTGTTCTTGTTGTGGAGGCACATAATGTTGAAATTGATGTTGTCTCCTTTCTTATAATTGTTTCATCATCTCTATTTGGGAGAGGAGAGCTGGTATGTCTGATCGTTCAAGAAGAGATCTTACATTAATTGGCTCAAAATTTGGATTTTAACCTGGAAATTTTTGAAACATTTTGGACATTTGAGATCTTATCTTCTCACTGTTTATCACTTTTTGCTCCAATATCTCCTTTTCTTGAGCTAGTTTCTCCTCTAGTTTTTGTATTTGGACATTTAAATCATCATGATAAGTTTGACTGATATTGCCTTGTTGTTGGGTTGGATATAATTGTGATTGCCTTGGATTAAAATTTGATTGCATTGTCGGTTGATATGTCAAACTTTGTTGCATCATTGGTGCTTGGAACCTTGTTTCAATAGACATGTCACTTATGCAAATGCAATATTTTTGGAATTTTTCAAGTATAATATATATGATATGCAACTAAATGCAAACTAAATAGATGAAAATGCAATCTATGGCAAGAATGCAACCTATGTTTTTGGTTGTTTTTGAAGATTTTGACAAACTTATGAACGCAAATCTAAAAGAGACCTTTAGGAAATTGAAATGATGTCTAGACCTCAAAGGACAAAAGGACTTAAGTGACAAAGGACAAGATGACAATGTCTCCCCTATATGCTTGGATACTAAGCTAGGTTTGACGAAATGATATTGATGACAAAAGGACAAAAGGTTTGATAAGGTCTAGACTTCCTAACAATGACTTAGGGTTTATCAAAGATTTGGATGACTCAAGGATGACAAAACCTAGTTTTTGACACTATATGCAAAAGGACAATTAATATGCAAATGATCTTAATATGATATGACAATGACTTAAGCTTAATGAAGAGACTTAGGATATGCAAATGCAAATGTATGATAATGGTATGACTTTAATGCAAGAGGACACATGCAAAATGGATGACCCTTATTGATATGCAAAAGGAGTATGACTTAGGTGAAATCTAACCTTGATACTTGACAATGACTTTGCAACATGCAACCTAGGATGAACCTAAATGTAAGTGACATGAATGTTGAGACAAATTTTTGAACAATGTTTGATAACCATGTTGG
The DNA here is from genome assembly GCF_030272615.1 of Cryptomeria japonica. NCBI lineage: Eukaryota > Viridiplantae > Streptophyta > Pinopsida > Cupressales > Cupressaceae > Cryptomeria > Cryptomeria japonica. Next base: position 320,891,250 of record NC_081407.1, read on the forward strand.
AAGATGTGCTTTGAACCTTGTTGAACTTTTGTTGGATGAATATCTCTTGTGTTTAATTTTGTTTTGATCAATGTGTTTTTCTTTTGAAATGGGATAACATTCAACTTTTGACAATCAAAGAATACAAGATGTTACAACTTAGACTCAAGACAATCATGCTCATTTCCACATTCCCTATGGTAGGCAAAGACATTAGGTACTTGAGAGGTAGACTCATTATGGGATTCAAGGAGAATACATAGATTCTTGACCCCACGGGCTCCCCTCCACGGCACTCACTTCTCAGGGCAGCCAAGCATCAGTTCCCATGGAATCTCCCCATGGCGAACTTAGTATCTCTTCCAAGTATCCGAATTTGTCCTTCTCAAGCAACTAGAAGGGTTTTTGGCTTCTAAAAACAAGGTATGTAGTAAGGATTTCTGTTAAGCATTACTCCTTGATGTCATGCAAGCATGATTGAGACATTAAGCCCATCAAGATACCAAACAAATGTAGTCGCGCAAGCGCGATTTAGACCAAGAGGCCCTACTTAGATGTTGATATGAGAAAGAGTCCAAGGGTCATCACTTCCCAAGTAACTACAATTCCCACGTAACACTTCCTTCAAAGCTTTCGCCCATCAGGTATTTTTTTATAGTGAGTTAGAATGCCAAGGAATTCTAGGCGTACTCACTTTGGGTCGTCCCCTTCTCACGATTATCACTTGCTTGCTAAAGCAAAGTGGTCGGGAAGGCAGGCCCTCTAATGGAGACAAACAATCAACAACACAAGCATGGTATCGAAGATCTGGATTTCTGATCACCCTATGAAGGATGAGAGCATACTCTCCTACTCCAATGTCATACTTAACAAACAAAGCAAACAAAGGTTCATTTCCACCTATTTATAAATCACTAAGTGCCTAATTAAAAAACTCAAACACACAATTTGGTTGTTTCTCCAAGGCAACCTGCAAAACACATGTCAGAAGTTTGATTTGTTGTCTTTGACCATCGAATTTGCATAACACATGTTAGTAGTTTGATTTGTAGTCTTTGTCATGCGTATGCCAAGATCCTGCACCAACAATTAGTACCAAAATCCAAAACACAAATGATCTGATTTATGAAAACTATCAAAATTTCAGTCCACTTCGAGAAGGCATAACTTTCTCATCCTAGCTCCGAATTACAAACCGTTTGATGCGTTGGAAAGGTATTCAAATAATCTAGAACCAAATTTCAGAAACATCAATGATGTCTCACCATATCTATCCAGAAATGCACCGAAGACCCTCAAAATTGCAATTTACTAAAACATATAAAAATTTTCAAGTAAAAACTGCATTTTTTTACCTCTGTTCTGGACTTTACACAGGCGCAGAAGACATGACACAGGCGCAAGATGTCTGACACAAGCGCAGAATGTCTTGACACAGGCGCAAGACTCTTCAACACAGGCGCAAGATGCTTCACACAAGCGCAGAAGTTTCCAGAATACCCTGCACGGCCCTGTTTTTGAGTTTTTGACCTGCAAATCAACTTAGAAGCACTCAAAAACACAGTAGAGGGGTTAGAAGGTTAGTATTTCATGTTGGGTTCACCAATTAATGTAGTGTAGAAATTAGGAATCATCAAAATAAGTAGATCAATCAAAACACAAGACATGACAACATAATCAAAAGAACACTCATTGAAATGAACCTAATTCCAAAGCACATTCAATGAAGGTATGAAAACAAAGCATTTAAAAGAAAATATCATGCAAACCATATGCTTCTTCCATGTGGCTCCATTGTTGTTCTTTCCTCTTCAATGGGTTTGTGGATCTCACCTACAAGTGCTCACACAATTGAAAGCAAAAATCTCAAGAGTACTAGAAACGAAAGTTCGGTAGTTTGATTGAAATTCGGGATTAGGTTTGATTGAAAAACATCCAATTTATAGAAGAATTGGATAAATGAGCAAATTAGCATGAAAGAGATTTGAATAGAAATTCAAATCAATAATAGCATATCTATGACAAATTGCTATGCAAGGCTTATGACAATTCATGACAAATTTCTATGTCAAGAATTTATGACATTTTATGACATTTTATGACAAATTTCTATGTCAAGAATTTATGACAATTTATGACAAATTTCTATGTCATTGCCATAAATTTAGGAGAGAAATAGGTGGAAATTGAATTTAAGAATTAAGAAAATTGGAAAATTGGAAAATTGAAATTGATGAAAATTAGAAATTAGGTAAATTAATTAATAATTTGTCATTTATTAATTAATTTACAAGGAGGAATAATTAGCCAATTAAATGAACATTTAATTGTAATGAGAAGACTTAGGATAAATAAGTAATTTATTAATCCTAAAGGAGAAAATGATAAGCAAGGTTAAATGATGAAATCACGAAGCCCTAAAGAGATGAATTAGCAATGAGAATGACAATTAGGTCTTGACAAAGGATAGTTGATATCGATTCGATCATGATTTTGAATTGATAAATGACCAATGTGATAAATGATTTAATTGAAATTGGTTGACAAAAATCAATGACAAATTGACCAAATTGACATGATTGAAAAAGGACAAGGATCGATGACGAATCGATCGCAATATGACAAGATTGACAAGGACAAAGATCAACCAAAATCATGATTAAAGATTGCTATCGACAAGACCTAATTCAAAAGTGAAACAGATGAAGAATGTAGAAGAATGACTCGATGCTCGTAAATGATAAAGATCAAGTGCGTGACATAGGAGAAATGTTAATGCGACGCAAAAACCTAAAATGAGGCAATGCGCAAATGTTAAAGTATGACTTCGCAAGCATTGACCATTTTTGGGTTTCTACAGGTATGTTATCCCATAATTTTAAAAATTCTATGAGTGCCTCATCATTTTGGAAATCGTCAAGGCATGGGGGATTTGGCTGGTTCCATTCAATGAGTTTAGGATGGATGATAGGCATGACTTCATCGATTAAGTTGAGTTCGTGGGAGGGATTAGTGAGGGTTAATACGAAGGCATGAAGTTCATCAATGGTACTCTCCTTGTTAGATTTCAACGTAGGATTTGACGTAGGGCCTGTGGAAGTTGCTTCTTTCTCAAGAACCCAAAAAGTTTTAATCCATGCCTCTCCATAAACTGGGATATCCTTACGAGGTGGTGGAGGTGATGTGTCATCCTCGTCTGAAGTATTTTGATTCACTGAATCCCATTCCCACTCATGCGAGTTTGTTTCTAAATCACTCTCTAACATTTGATTATTGTACCAGGTGAGGATGTATTTTGAATTGAAGAGTGTATTGGTTACAGGTTTATGTGCTTTTGGAGGTGGGGTTGTTGGTCTTGTAGGTATAATTATCGTTATTGATGTTGTTGATGGGGTTATCAATTTTGTTGATGCTATTGATGGGGTTATTGGTTTAGTTGATGTTTTCAGTGCTATTAATAGTGTTGTTGGTGTTGTTGATATAGTCAAGGATTGCATCCTTAGAGCAATTGGTTGATATATGGGTTTGCTAGGTTTTCCTTTGAATTGTATCTTAGGAAGACATTCCTTTTGAAAACCTACTCCACTTTTATCTTTTGGTTTCAACTCAGGTTGTAAGGGATTGTGTCATCCTTGTTTGCAATGTCCCGAAGCACTATGGCCGTCATATCCCATTCTATGCATTATGGTGAAGCCTTTTCCATATTTGTCAATGGGGAGCTTAGCCTTCAATATTTCTTTGTTGATGGGGTCTGTGTAGATCCATTCTGCTAGATCTTCATCAATGGTTTCCTCTTCTTGACTTCTACCAGGGGTGAATTGTGCCAAAGTGCAAGTTCTTTTGGCCAGTGGTGTTTGAACTAAACCTTGGGGTTTTCCATGGGTTCTAGGGGATGTGAGTAATTTCCCAATGCAAAAGAGTTGGCTAAGATTATATTCCCCAGGACCTTCCTTAGCCATTTTCATTTTCAATTTATCTTGCTTTGGTGTAAGGGTTGTTAAGCTGGAAAGAGAGGATGGATTAACATATGATGAGGAAGGGATAGCTTTCTCTATTGTTAGGTATGGTGATCTCTGGCTGACGATTAATATTATTACAATATGCAAATGGATTAGCATCACCGAGGATTGTAATTTCTACCCCATTATGTGGAAACTTGATACATTGGTGATAGGTAGATGGGACTGCTTGCATGGCATGTATCCAAGGTCTTCCTAACAAGAGATTATATGGCAAAGGAAGGTCTAGAATGTGGAAAACTATATGCTTCACCAATGGCCCAACCCTAATAGGTAATACAACAACTCCTCTAGAAGAACGTTTTGCATTATCATATGCTTCAATGGTTATCTTTTTGCTAGCATCCACTGATTCTATTGCATAACCCAATGTTGTGACTAATTGCAAGGTGCATATATTCAAGTCAGCTCCATTGTCAATCAAGACTCACTTGATTCTATGTTGGTTTATGAATCCTTCAATATGAAGGGATGCATTATAGGGTTGTTGGAAAGATGTGTTGTCACGTTGAGTAAAAGTGAGACATGGTGATGACTTTAGATTACCAACCATGGCTTGAAACTGGTCTGTGTTGAGGTTGGCGAGGACAGATGCTTCTTGGAGAGATTGGTCCAAGAATGTTTTATGTGATGGGGATAAGTGTAAAAGCTCTAATATGGAGATGAGATTTGGTGACTTATCTAATTTCTCTACAAGATTATATTGTTTGGGGAGGGGTGTCATTCCTTGTGGTGTTGCTCGAATAGTAATCTTGCTACAATGTGTAACAACATTGCATGCAAGATTTGGATCTTTGATGGTAAGAGTTGCAACTTGTTCATTAGCATCATAAAGGTGATTCACAGTATAATTATATGCAACTTGTGTATAATTAGTTGCAGTATATGTGTTTCTCCCTGAGGTGGAAGGACCCCTTTGATCATGTGATGGAAGTGGATTCTTGAACATTAAGTGATCATCATTGGATTATTTGGGTCATGTCCTTCAATTTAAATTTCTCCTCTGTCAATAAGATCTTGAACAAGATCTTTTAGTCGATGGAAATTGCTTGTTTTATGCCCTCTTGGTGAAATTCACAATCTTCATGATCTTACCACCATGGAGGCTTGACCTAAGGCTCATAATTAGATGTTTTTGGTAAGGTCACAAGATTGGAGGATACCAATTGACATAAGATTGTTTTGATAGGTTCCCCTCGGTGTATATGTGTGTTTTGGCTTGCAGTTTTGTTTCTTTTGTTTTGGTTCCTCTTGTTGCATATTGTGACCTTGATTTTGTGGATTAGTGATGGTGTTGTTTTTAGGAGGGGGTTTTGTCTTGCAAACCTGACCATAGGTTATGCAATTTTTATTGTTCTTTCATCCACTATCATGGCATTGACAACATTCTTGTTTTTGTTCCAAAATTTTGGTTTATCACTATTATAATGTGGACGAGGACCATCTTTGGGTTCATTGTAAATTTTGATAAGTCCCTTTTTGATGAGGGCTCTTTCAAATTTTAGTCCTTGAGTGATCATCTCTTCAAAGGATTTTGTACCCTTCATGTCTAAATGAAATTATATTTCATCATTTAAGTTGGAAATGAAAATTTCCACTAGTTCTTGCTCAGGTAGATGAAGGGAGCGTCTGCTAGACAGCTGCCTCCACCGTTGTAGGAAAGTTGAGAACAACTTCATTGGTTTTTGTTTGGTGTTGCACAAATCTACCATGGTGACATCATGTTCTATGTTATGTGCATAATGAGCGATGAATTTTTGGACTAGTTCCTCAAATTTTTGAATGCCACCTGGTAGTCATGAAAACCATTGTGTGGTTGTGCCTCCCAAACTTTGAGGAAAGAGGCACATTAGATATGTGTCATATGTCCTCATAGGCCACCTCTAAACAAGCTGAGTGAAATTATCATACATGGTCCCTAGGATCTCCTTTGCCCCTATACTTATCAAATTTGGGTGTTTCGAACCCTTGTGGAAAAGGTGGCATAAGCATTTTCCTATCAAAAGGATAGGGACAAATGTCGTTAAGTGAAAACCGAGTAGTCTTCACACCACTATTCAGTTGTTGAGCAATATTTTTTACTTGTTGCCTCAACATGTCTATTTCTAAAGGATGAGGAGGAGGTGGAGGATTCCCTTGATGATTAAGGTCATAGTGGAAGTAGTCCCAACCTCCTCCACCATTGTGACGGCTATGTTGTTCAGATGTTTGTCGTATTTGTGTTGTATCAAAGTTGGAGGGTAGTTTGGCACCCTCTTGAGAAAGTCTTAAGAAATGAGCATTTGTATTGTTTCTAAGGATTTCGTCAAAGAGTCTATTGAATTTGGGATTATTTTGTGCTCTTTCGATATCTTTAGGGGTTGGAGTGCTTGGATCTTCATCATTAGTGCCTCCTCCAAAGGCCTCATGATAGTCATTGAGGTTTTCTTCCTCCTCTTCAATTTTTGGTTGTCAATTTCTCATTGATCTTGTTTGAGCCATATATTTTAATGTTTGTGAAAGTGATTATGAGGTGGTGATGAAGTGTTTGAAGACAAGTTTGTGAAATGTTTGTTGGAAGGTAGATCTCTAATACTGAAGGTTGGATGTCAACAGAGTTCTTTGTGAATTTCTCTTGTGTTTTTTAACAATTTTGATGTGATGAGGTATAGCAAAGTTTGAGATGTGTTACAAACCAAGCTACATAGTGATGAGAGGATGCACTCATAAACTAGTTTTAACCTGTGTAGAAATGCCTCTTAGGATGGTTGATCCTAGATGTAGAGACACCCTAAAAGTGATTTGTTGGCTTGATTTAAGCAATATCTAAAAGTACTAAGGACAAGAACTCTTTGTGTTTTGAGAGTTGAATGGATTTGTGATGTGTGGAGGTGAAAGTGGATAAAATATGTACCTCAATAAAAAAAAAAATTTACAAAGGGGGTTTATACTTCTTCCTCTCTTACAGGGGTTGGTGATTCCCCTCGAGCTTCATTATATGTGATACATATTTTAGGAAAGAAAGTAGGATTGATTTTCCCCCTTTGTTCTTGTGATAATCAAAAGCTCTATATTGAGTGAAATCTTTATTACTCAAACGTTCTTTGTCAAATTCGTTGGATTTTCCTTGAAGGTATAAGTGCATATGACGTAAGAATACCTATGTGAGAGAAATAGTTGTCTATTGATATAGAAAAATTTCCTTTTCTTGATACAAAATGATGAACCAAGTTGTCTCTTTTTCAATTTGGTCTTTTGATGAAGCCTCTTTTTTCTCAAGATATGAGTGATGGTCATACAAAATGATACTTTGTTTCACTTGTTGATGTTTGTTTTGTTCTATCAATGTTTGATGTAGATTTGTTGGATGGATACTTGGTTTCAATTGTTTTTTATTTTTATTTTTATTTTGACAAGAAAACACAGCAAGCACACAAGCACAATAACCTTGCCCCTTTTCAATAAAAGGCACAATAGGTGTGGGTCTAAATCAACCCAATCATGAACTTTTTGACCCTTTTTACAAATGTATTTTATGTTCCCAAAGCTTGAAGTCGGCCCTAAATTGCTACTGGTCTAAAACAAGACGAAGACAACTCAAACAGTTTTTATCCCTAAGGTCAATGGCTAGTTGCGATATTTTCAGCCCACATCTTGATATTTCTATGACTTTGGTACTACATACCTTATGAATCCCACCATGGTAGGTAAGGATGTGATATACTAAGTCTTGCGCGAGCATAACAAATAGATGATCCCTATGATGGGGGAGTCACCACTTTCATCAAGCTACAAGTAGCCTTTCAAAAAGCCTTGTTTCTCCTCAAGGAAATATGTATGGTGAGTATCTTGGGAGAAAAACCATATATGCTCTTGCACTAAAATTTTCACAAATATCCTCAATCAATACAATGGGTGGGCTTATAAAATAAGAGGTGTCTAGTAATGTTCAATGTTTTTTGGACGTAAGTTCATTATGCAGTGACTCACTTAAGAGCCTTGTAACTTGTGGTGGGGCCCATATGTCCTTTCGGTAAGTTACACTATAGGAACAACTACACCCAAGGCTACAACTTTCGCTCTCACCTGATTTCTAGGCTCGAAGGATTTACTGTGCAAGGTCGTTCGCAAGAGTGATGTGTCTCTTGGTAGGACTCTCTTAAAAATAGAAAATTTAGAGCGTTACTAACACTTTTCTCTTGCACCTAGGACCACGAGAGCCAAGGGAGAGGATAGTGTGTGTTAGAAATGGGACCACTCTACATATTTTGCACAAGCATGCCAAACATGAAAAACACTTGTTCTTTTTAACCTTTTATTGCAATATGATCTATTTGCTACTTGGAGATGTTGCTCCAATAGTCATGTTAATTTTTATCCCATAAATCAATTTGTTTTCTAAGTAGGAAAGTGAAAATCCTGGTCAACAAAATGGAAGCACATTTTCTTGAAGTAAAATCGCTTTGTAAACAAAAGTAGACAAGTTTGTTTGTTCTTTTTATGATCCAAATTGAAAAATGAAGTTGATTTTTAAATCCTTTTTTCTAAAAACAAAAAATGAAGTTTGTTTTAATCACCAAAAGTGAAAAATGAGGTTTATTTTAGTTACACCAAAAAAACTATGAGATTAATTTTAATCCTTTTGTTTGAACAAAATATAAAATATTAAGTTTTAATCTCAAAGACTAAAAATGTTTCTAATCTAACCCCTCTAAAACCTGCAAGAAATTGTTAAGAACTTGCAAAATAAATCAGTTAGTAAAATTAAAAATCTCATGGGGGCTTCCACAAGCCTAAATTTAGTTTTTTTTTTTGTTACAATTTTTTTTTTGAACTCTCTGTTACAAAAGTGCTACTCTGTGAGAACACAAAAGTGCTACTTCAGACAACAGCACTGAAGTATTTACAAAAGCGCGAAAACAACTCACAAAAGTGCTAAACTATGAACAACAGTGCTAATTAATCAATTTTAACAGAATTAACAGACTAACAAAACAGAGAGCGCAAAAGCGCTAGATTATTACAATGGTGCTAATAAATTAACAGAAGCACTAAAACTATGACAAAAACGCTAAATCTACAACAAACGCACTAAAACTTGGACGAAAGCGCTAGAACTATTTTGTCAATAGTGCCAAAATGCAAGACAAAAGTACAAAAGCGCAACCTGTGTGGAAATTTAGGAAAATGACAAAAAGTTAGATTTGGAAATCAGATCAGAAGGTTGCATGTTCGATTCACGTCGGGTTCACTAAATGATGCATGCTAAATAGGACACAGGAGAAGACAAGTTCAAACGTTAATATGTTAGTGACACAAATGAAATACAAATGAACTTATGATCCTTAACATGCATATCAAGAGAGATATAAAGCAGACAATGAAAAGCATACAAAAACGAAGGAAGGAAATAAAACCCCCCAAGATGCTCTCCAACATGCTCATAGTCGCTCCTCCCTTGTTCCTCTCCTCTCCAAGTTCCACATGAGTGTAGCCCTCAACTTTTTGCACTAGCTATGGATGTCTTATGAAGATTCAAGATTATGAAAATAAGAACAAATGACTATGCAAGTGTAAACAAACAACTATGAGAAAGCACCTAATTAATCTATGTTAATTTTAGCAAAAGAACAAAGCAAATGCTCCTAAATGGTCTCTCAAAATGACTATAAATTTGATAAATAAAGATTTATGGATCCTTTTGAAGAAGGAATGGGCTCTATTTATAGGAAAAATGGGGCAATGGATGGTTGAGATTGAGTAATCTCAACAAAATCTCAACAAGGGCCAGGATTGATGGGTTTATGATCCATGTGATGGCTTTCAACTCAATCTCAAGATGACAAATGTCAACATGAGATGGCTTGAGAGGAGAGGGAAGAAGCATTAAATGCTTGAGATGACATGAAGATTACCTTAGGAGGTAAGATTAGGCTTGAGTTAGTGAATAAAGCTTTTATCCAATGAATAATGTCTTTATTCAATAGACAAACTCTTGTGCAAGAGTTAATAGAGATAACCATGGTCAAATCAATAAATGCTTGAAGAGACCTATGAGTTAAATGAGGGCTGAATTAGAGGGAAAGTCTCTAACCATGTGGGTGAATTGAGTTTAACCATTAATTGTTATGTAAGAGCCATAAATGGTTATGAAGACTTTGGGGGTTAACTTGTTGGAGAATAAAAGTCTTTAATGCTTTTCAAAGACTTTGAGGCTTTGAGAAGTGGCTTCTCTTTGCTTAGGAATGTGACAATAATTAGGGAAGGGGATTAGGATAATTTGGAATGGATTAGAAGAATCTAGAATGGGTTTAGGATGCAAGTGGGTTTGGTGGGTGAGAGAAAATAGGATTTTAATTAAAATAAAATTCATTTATTTCAACTAAAATTGTGCAACTTGCATTTGTAGGAGAATACAAGGATGGGGAGAGTTTAGATTTTTAAATAAATATTTATTTATTTATTTAAATGAGGAAAGGGGTTAAATTAAATAATATGCTTTATTCATTTAATCAATTGTTAGAGTGTGGTTTAATGAATTAAATTTAATAATTTATATAGTTAATAGAAGAAGAGGTTGAGAATGAATTAATTAAATATTAATTTAATTAACTGTTGACTGATGATTAAATAATCAAATAAATAGTAAATATTCATTTAATTAAGTGGACAGATTTATGTGTCTACAATATATATTTGACAGTGTGTATATACATATATATACAATGTCAGACATATGTATATGTGGACACCACGGAGATGGGGTGCGCACGTTGTGGGTCCACTCCCCTAGGATATGTCAAGATACTAAACTGTGTATTAATATAGGGAATGTGAGCTGGTGGATGAGTACTTAAACATGAAAAGCTCATTAATGTAGGGAATATGAGGTGGCAGTTGCTTATTTAGATGGGAAGTGTGCATAATAAAGCCAAAACCTTCGAAGAGATTTGGCTCACCGATATTAGTATAAATCATCGAAGAGGAAATTAAAAAAAACAAATAAACGCATCTATTTATAGGGGTCAAGTAGTGCATTGAGAATATAGTTTATTTTAGTAATTGTTCAGCGAACAGGAAGTAGTTCGTAGGAACCGGTAAGCATGGAAGCTAAATTCACACTTTACACCTCAAGGCAACAATTGGCATTTGCTAGCACAATATCTGATAAGAGATTGAAGCAATTTTTCAAGTACTAGGATGAGGAATTTATCACGACAATTAAGGTGTTCCTTAGTGACTGTTTCCTGAAAACAGAACACAAGTTCCACAGGAATGTTGACATTGTGAATATGATTTTGGCATGGGGACTAGAGATTGGGAAGAAAGCTGAAAAGTGTGCATTGTTGTTGCGGGGAATAGTGGGTAAGGAATGGTTAGGCAGCCTGAAGCCTCCGCTCGACAAGGCCGTTGCTGGAATTGGGTTTGATTATCTAGTAGGGGAAGGAGTAGAAGTAGAAGTCATAATATTCTTCACATTTATTAGATGGAGAGTGGGGCAGGACCAAAAAACCAAGAGGTTCAAAGCGGTCAAGGGCTGGAGGTTGCTTGAGCAATTTCTTCATGAAAAGGAAGGTGGTGCGGCTATCACAGGTGCAAGTGGGGATGAAGGCGATGAAGCCTCTGCTCGACAAGGTTGTTCCTGGAATCGAGTTTGATTATCTAGTAGGGGAAGAAGTGGAAGTAGAAATCACAACATTCTTCCCATTCATTAGATGGAGAGTGGGGCAAGACCAGGAAACTAGGAGGTCCAAAGCAGCCGAGGGCTGGAGGTTTCTTGAGAAATTTCTTCATGAAAAGGAAGGTGGTGTAGTTGTCACAGGTGCAGGTGGGGATGAAGGCAATGAGTAGAGGCCGCAGGTCAGATTGGAGTCGACAAACTTATGAGTATAAAAACCCATGGGGGAAAGTAAACATAAAGTGGAAAAATACATGGAAAACACGTCTTCTTTTTTGAATCTAAAGATAAATTCTTTAATGTGGAAAGGTGTTGAAAGGGTTTCAATGCTCTTTCCCCTACTATCCTGAGGATGCGTCTATTCTGGCTCCAAAATTGACCTTTCATACCAACAACATGCATCGACATACATGTCTGAGACATGCATACCATGCCAATTTGGTGCAGCGGCTGGACCCACAATATGTGACATGGACTTGTCGTAGACTCATCAGTTTCAATCGTCAGGGCCCATGCGAAACTACGTGGACATGCCGGAGGACGACCACGGCTCACTTACTGGTTAGTGGCGGTGTGTTGTGCATAACACTCACATTAAAAGCCAAGAAAAAGAAACAACTAGCGGCGAGTGTAGAAACTGCATTCGGATGGCAGACTGGTGGGAAAAAGAGGGCGCAAGCTTCAAAAAAAAATCCATAAAATAAAAAAACCACTGGCAATTTAAGAAACCATGTTCAAACGGCATACTAGTGGGAAAAAGAGGGCGTTGCTTCAAAAATATGTACCTTCATTTCAAAAAACGTAGCGCCATTTTGTGCCTAACATGGAAAAAAGAAGACTAATGCGTGATTAAAACATAAGGGTAGGTTGTGAGTCATTGTTGAAGTGCTTATGTTGAAGAAGTGGGCTGTGACTCATTGTTGAAGGGCTCTTGTTATAGAAGTGGGTTACATTATTGAAGGGCGTCCGATTGTTGAAGCAAGCTGCATTTTTGAAGGGCATCTGATTGTTGAAGTAGGCTGCATTTTTGAAGGGCGTCTGATTGTTGAAGCAGGCTGCATTTTTGAAGGGCGTGAGGTATGTGGAAATCGACCTCTACAAGTTGTCTTTTTCCTATTTGTGTTTGGATTTTATTAAAAATGATGGACGTGTATATTATGGGTTTGCATTGTTTTTTTCGTTTCTTGTTTTGCTTTATATGTAGTGCAAAAATTTGCTTGTTTTTTAGGCAGAATAGGGAGAAATTTGCTTGTTTTGGAGACAGAATAGGGAGAAATTTGTTTTTTTTGGAGGTAGAATAGGGAGAAAATTTGCTTGTCTAACTGTCACGTTAGGGCTAGATACCATGCGGGATGCATGTTTGCTGGCTCTAAAAAGCCTTACATCATGACTCCCGACTAACAATCCATGGTAGTCCAGTAGTGGCTCGACCTTTTATCTTTGTGACTCTATATTTTGGATTGGATGGGTGGGATTGGGTTAGAATGCACATTAGGTATTCGTGTTAGGGTTACAAGCTACGTTAGTGTTAGAAGATGGGTCAGGGTTAGCAACATTAGGTTAGAACGCAGATTAGGGTTAGAATATGGGTTAGGGTTAATGGTGGTAGGGTTAGTAGGCAGGTTAGGGTTAGAAGGTGGGTTACGATTAGAAGGTGGGTTAGGGTTAGTGGCATTAGGGTTAGAAGGTGGGTTAGGGTTAGTCACGTTAAGGTTAGAATTGGTGTTAGGTTTTTGGTCGGTCCCGTTTGGGCGAAGCTATTCAGACGCGCTTCTGGCTCCAAAACGGACGTGTCTGTTCTAGCTCCAAAATGGCAGAATGGATTTACCGTTGATTTTGCAATAAATAGGTGCAATTGACTAACACATTGTTATCGCATTGTATGAAAGGTCTGACAGTGCAAAACATGCGACTAACATTGTTTCCTTGATGACTTTCTTTTCGCTACAACCTTCACCGATGGATATTTTCACTATTGCACTTTTTGGTATAAGTCTTACCGATAGCCTCATCGGTCATCGGTAAGACAATTTTCTACTTTTGTCACATATGTCGATTTCGCCATTTTGCGGGGCAAAAGGAAATGGTAGCCAGGCAGTCTACGAATCAGCGAAATCAACTAAAACGACATGTTAGTCGCTTTCATCATTTCACATGGGCGCCATTTCCTTTTGCCCTACGAAATAGTGAAAGCAACTAAGATGCCATATTAGTCAATTTCGTTGATTCACGGACTGCCTGGCTGCCATTTCTTTTTGTCTTGCGAAATGGAAAAATTAACTAACATTATTTCCCCGATGACTTTCTTTTCGGTAATACCTTCACCGATGGACATTTTCATTATAAGTCTTACCAATACCCTCATCAATTATCGACAAGACAATTTTATGCTTTTGTCTCTTATGTTCACTATACCGGTGAGCCTTATTAGTATATGCTTCTCCAATATAACTGTCATTGACTCCACACTATAATCGGTGAGACTGATGCCGATAGGTCTGACCTTGGATTTGCATGCATTCTTATCGGTATATGATACACCGATCAAAAGCTAGGATTTGTTGCCTGTGTTTTTGTCGGGGTGACTTAGCCCGATAGTGTAACTTTCCATTATTTGTAATTTTTACTTCCTCTTCAGGATACAAAAGATTAATAATCAAATAGGAACTTCTTCCATCCATAAGGGTGCCTTTTCTCATTATGCTTCCTGATATGCAGATGCGTCTATTCTGGCTCCAAAATGACAGTATGGATTGACTAACACACATGTTAGTTGTGTGTTTTACATTGTCGATTTTGTAATTAAAGGTTGCAATTGACTAACCTATCGCTAACACACTGTACGAAAGGTTCATTTTGGAGCCAAAAAATAAAACTTATAAACTAATACACACTATCTCAATTAAAATGTATTTACATAAATAGATTTATTAAAAAATAAAATAAATACAAAATTTAATATACTTAATCAAATACATTAAAAAAATTAACTTCTTTGTAGCTTTAACATGCAATATTAACTCTGCATATTAAAGGCTTCAGCCCCCGTGGGAGCGGAGTCCACATCGGAGGCATCTATTCCAACTCGAAAATGATAGTATGGATTTACTAACACACGTGTTAGTAGAGCATTTTACACCATCGATTTTTCAATTAATGGCTGCGATTGACTAACCTGTCGCTAACACACTATACGAAAGGTCCGCTTTGGAGAGGGATCACCTATTGTACAGTGTATAGCATTGTGTTAATCAATTGTTGTACATTGATTGCAAAATCGATGGTGTAAAATGTGCAACTAATAGGCATGTTAGTCATTGCGTACTCCTGTTTTGGAGTGGTCATGCACAAAAGTGCATAATGCGCCTTGTTAGTCGATATCGGAATGAAACTTTCTATTAGCTGTGTGCGTCATATGAATCCAAGGTCTTCATAGGATAGCATGATATGGATATGTGTAAGTGTACAAAAATGTCCACAGACTATGGTGTAGAATAAAAGTACTTAGATTCTAGAATAACATGGAACATGTGGTAGATGAATTAGTTATTAAAAAGCACTAAAAAATTAATGCATAGGTTGATAAAAATTCAAATAATTTATAGACATCGATGTTAGTCTGACAGATTTGCATGTCTGTTTTGGAATCACATGTATCTCGATTTCAAATGTGGAGACAACTTTTCTTTAGAGACAAGAAAAACACATGTCACATTTTGGGGACGAATAAGTGATGATAGGTTGATGAACCTGTTTATCTATGAAGACACAACATTCCTTTCTATGGTGAAGTTGATCCTTGGACCTGAGTATGTAGATGATGGATGGAAGTACAAAATGAATGCGAACATAGTGTCTCTGTTTATGGCATGGTGTCTAGAGCTCTGACCTATTGTGAAAGTCAGAGAAATCATGAACAGGTGTGTCAAGAAGGAATGGCTAGGGGGAATGGAAGCTTTATTAGGTTTGGCACAAGACATGGACAACTTTGAAAGTGTGGATAGAGCATGGATTCATGTGAGTGAATTCACTCCTCCCTTGCAACCGTTCTTGCTCAGGAGTGCCACATTTGATAAAGAGGTGAGAAGAAGTGTAGCACAGGATGGAATGTATGGTATTGTGCAATACCTTGAGACAGTTGATGTCTGGTAAGCGCGTGTGGAGATGGAAAAATGGGGACCTTGGTCGGAATATAGATTACTTGTGCAATGAACGGTTCCTACACACACAAAATGACGAGGTCGACCTTGTGGAAGAGGAACAGCTAAGAAGGGTCGTGTGCTGCAGTTCGGTGAAGGCTCCACCAAGGAGACAAAAATGAACCAAGTTAGGAACATGGAAGTGATGGATGTGGAAGAGGGCATAGTCACTGTTCATGTGGAGTAGCGAGATGGAACATACAGCCTTTTTTGAAGCAAGGACTATGTTTTTTTTTTTCTAAATGTTTTTGAATGTGTTATGTATGGACCGTTATGTATACCGGCTTTGATAGTCTAGTCAGCTAGCCATGGAGGTTTTTCTTTTAGAATGCAAACATTTTTAGAATTAATATAAAATATAGCTTTACCAGACAAAAATAAAAATTGTTGACACCAACTGATACTCTTATCTTCCCTGTTTTGAAATTGTTGTTAGCATTTCATTATATATGGTGAAAAAATATATGTTTTTAATTGTATGTGCATGAAATTGTTCTATAACATCAAACTCAAGCATTTCAATATATATGACTACAAATAAAATTAAATTCTTGTATCACAATTGAGTTTCTATTGTGGCTCGGTAAGAAATTGGAGGATTTCAATATATATGGTGGAAAAAAACAGATAACCTTATCTTCCTCTTCTATGCCCGGCTTTGTCTTCCTCATCGGGTATTGGCGTAACACAAAACTCCTCTCACTGATGATTTGAGTTATCCCGATGACTTAGTATTTCTACCTTTTGGTATTGCCTCATTAGAGTAAGTTATGTCGATGATATCGCCTTTTCCATCTAGCCCATCGGGTATCAGAGTAGCGTGGGATGAAATTCTCCGATGACCCAATGCCATCCCTGACCTCTACTTTGCATTCTCCTTCATTGATGTAAGATGTGTTGAAAATCTCATCGGTTATCAGCATAACATTTTTTGCACACCCCCAATGTGTGAATGTTATGCCGATAGGTTCTTTCATGGTCTATGCTAGTCGGTCTAGTCGGGGTAACTTACATAGATAGCTTAAATTCAACAATTTTAATAATCAAGCTCCTCTTCGTATATCATTTTCTCTTACAACCCTCCAAAGAGACTTTATACATGCTAATAAATGGCAAAGCCCATCACATAGGCATAGAGAATGCCCTATAAGGATCCCAATACTGTTATGATGCAAATTTCTGATGTAGTCCTTATTCAATGCTAACCCTTAGCATGCCCTAGCGATACTTGTCCAATTCTAAAAAATAGGTCATAGTAGGGTTTTCCTGGTACTGCAACATACTTCCTGATAATGGCTCTGACTGCTATCTCTACTGTAACAAAATTCTCAACCAATTCCCCTATTTCATTCATATCCAACATATCCACACGGGAAACGCTAAGGACTGAACTGAGTAGGGATCTGCATTCGGTGATCCACTAGTTTTTGTCCTTTATTACCCCTGTATCATCTACCACACTTGAGAATCTATGATTGACAATACCCTTACACTCCTCATATTTAATTTCCAAGTCGGTCTTGTCGGGGTAACTTACGTCGATAGCTCAAATTTGATAATTATGGTAATTAAGCTCCTCTTCATATATTGTTTACACTTCCAACCTTCCATGGAAACTTC
The DNA here is from genome assembly GCF_030272615.1 of Cryptomeria japonica. Lineage (NCBI taxonomy): Eukaryota > Viridiplantae > Streptophyta > Pinopsida > Cupressales > Cupressaceae > Cryptomeria > Cryptomeria japonica. Next base: position 320,908,724 of record NC_081407.1, read on the forward strand.
ATATGTGCTAATAAATATCAGAGTCTATCACATAGGCCCAAAGAATGTCTTTATAAGGATCCCAATACTATCATGATGAAACTTCCTCATGTAGTCCCTATTTAGTGCCAACCCTTAGCATGCCCTAGCCATAATTTATGAAGAGAAGGCTTTATTTCACAAATGTAACTTTCCACAACCATGCTAATGTAATTCTAAGGCATTGAAAACATCTCTGAATGCACTTCCAAGGGATTTCAAGTTGGAACCATGACTGGGCTCATGAACCCTTGCTCAAGCCAAGAGCAATACAAATTTGTAAACACACCTCAAACCTACACTAAAATAAATTACAAACACCTCCTGAGAAATAAAATAAAATACACTAAACCACCATGAAAGAATAGTAGAAAGGTCAATCCATTTGGTATAGACTGTTGCTACAAAAATGACAAAATTACAAAGTAAAATCTGGAAATTGTCTTCAAAATCTATTCAAACTTTCTCACAAATGTTCCAACCCATGTAGAATCCTTCTAAGAGCATTTTATATGCCATTTTGGTCATAACCAGATCTTCATTGGTTTCCTAACCATCGATTTGCTCAAAAAATGCAAAGTTTCTCAAAAAGTTGCAAAAAGTTGTCAAGCAACAATGACAACTTTTGCTCAAATGTGCCTTTTTGCCTTTTATGCATTTTTAATTATATTGAACCTCCTCACATGACTTCCTAACATTAAACTGACATGCCTACATCATAATGCAAATTTATGCCATTTTAGGCTTACAAGGGCTCATAGGCCAAATTTGAGAAAAGTAACAACCTAGGTGACAATCATCCTTCAAATGACTATCAAACACACATTTGGAGCTCTAAGTAGTCCATTATTTAAACACCTAATCCAAAATATGGATCATCACATCAAAATGTGGAAAATGCATAAAAAATGGTTAAAAGCTAGGTGCTCCTGCACCAATGGGTGTCCAACTTACCTATTTCAAGAAATTTGGAGATTCAACATTATACATTATGATTGTAATTAAATATTAGACTATTTAAACAAAAATTTAGAGATAGACTCATTTAATAGTATTTGGAAACCTTGGTAAATAGTTTCCTAACACCTCACTTGGTATGACCAATCTCTTTAGAATGGTCTTAATTTCCCTATATCTTTCATTTGGTGGAACAAGCTATTTTAGTATAACGAATGCCCTTTACTCTTCATCAACAAGTTTAAAGGAAAGTGGTTTGTTAGGAAAGGCATCTATATGTTCAAAAAATTGGGGGACCTCCCAAGCTCCAACAAACATCATGAACCAACGCGGATCTTGAGCTCTCTTAAGATTGTGCATCAGATGCTGATGAATGTGGATCGAGCATGGGAGCTTCGTTTTAGCTAGAGACAGGCCTTGCCTTAGTGGAAGGATGAACTAGAGACCTCTATTTTTTCATGTGCTTTGGTAGAATGGTATCAGGCCGGTTAGATAAAGTACAAAATACATCTAGCTAGGAAATAAAAACAAAACTTGTAGATCTAATGCACATAAGAAAAAGAAAGAGCAGCTAAGAAAAATGAAATTATATTAATTCATTGATATCTTTACAAATACAAAATATGCAGATTTATAGAAAGATAACCATCATAGACCACTGCAGATAATGGAAATTATGGAGGAAACAATGGCATAACAACCATATTAAATAAAGTTTGTGGTGAAAGAGGTAGAGCATGCACCATCTATTGTCCATAAATCACGATAGTAATAGAATGAGAAACAACTGCTAACACAACCTTAGTTGGAGTTAACATTACTCCAATAGTATGTATGAGCAGGGACTTGACAAGTTCTCAGAATAGTAAAGATATGTTGTTCGGATGAACCTTGATTGGAATTCAGGCTTGTTCTAGTCTCTAGACTTCTCTAGAAAGTTTGAGACTTTATATAAGGAATGGTTTAGATTGCAGTCTTAAGCCTAGAAGTATCGATCTCAACCGATGGTGCATCATTTTGGTCTTAGTTGCCTGTGTAGAGAGGAATCGATCCAGACCCAATGCAGGCGGCTATTTCAAGCAAACAATGTGCTCTAGAATGTTGTATGGTGGGTGGCTAATGTTATATTGGGTGCCAATCAACACTGGTGTGATGGGTTTGTTTATGAGGCTGTCATTTGCCCTATGGTTGACATATTTGATTCAAAGGAAGTTAGCATAGAGAGGATTGACGACTTTGTTTGCCTGTGTGATGGACAAGCCCTAACAAATGTCATTCTAGAGTTGGATTCTGATTATTGGGTAAGCACCCTCGATATCTATTTTAACCACACTAACTACATCTCCTCTGAATCAGAGGAGTTAGACAGTGAAGATGAGGAAATTGCCCAAAAAAGGGCAGCACGGGAGAGGAGGAAGAACTTCATCCAGGAGGCATGGGAGGTGTTTAGGGTAGGGGTGAGGAATGGGAATCTAGACCCCTTCTACAGACTACTCAAACCCGATGATAATTGGCTCTTGGCATTAGCCGCTGTCAAAGTAATGGAGATTGGAGAGAACATGACTTTCATACTCCAATACATTGGGAATTAGTTTTGTTGTTTATCTACAATTTCCTATTTTGCATATGTCACTTGAAACTACACTTCTATGACCCTATTGCAGACAATAGGAATAATTTTATAAAATTACTAGTAGCACTATTTTAGGTACTTACCCACTATGTTATAAAACATCTTGTTATGGTAAATAGAAAAAAGTGTCAGGTGACACTATGTTAGAAATGGCTCACCATTGTAGGTGCATGGAGCACCTTTGATGGTCATTTTGTAGCCAATATTTTGACATTTAAAGATGTCATTTTCATCTAGATGTATTGATGACGAATGGTAGACATTACAATTTGTAAAGAACCAATGCTTCTTAGACTTCATGATGCCAATTTTTTAACACAATGTGTGTTAAGTATTGATGTAGTCAAATACAAAATTTCTCTCACATGAAGTATTGATCTATATGTGTTAGTTTTGCCTTTTCTACTTTCTATTTAAAAGCATACCCCTAAAAAAGTTAGATTACATCAAACAAGGGAATTGTACCTCTAAAATTTAGAGGAAAAATCACTTATTTAATAGTGATTTCTTCAACTATTAGTGATATTTGTCTTTATTGGTTCGGTAATTCAATTCATTTGAATTATTATTTAAAAAAGACAAATTTGTTTCCTAATAATAGGGAATGGTTTAATGAATGTATACAATGCAAGAATACTCAATCTTTCAATAGTTATTGTTATACATGCAACAAGTTTGGTCATAAGGCAGCTAACTGCATATCCAATACAAGAAGTGTAAATGATCCACAAGACAATACATGTTATAACTATAACAAATACAAAAAATATTAATAAGTATTGCAGAGGAAATAATACCAAGTCTTTTCTTTCATAGAAGAAGGTTGATCTAACTCAAATAAAGAAGATGGAAAATATGTAGGTTCAAATATTAGAAGAAATAGAAAGATGATGAAGTGAAGGATGGATCTACAGCTCAAGATGGTACATATGGCTCTTCTAGAAACTAAATTAAAAAGGGTATCACTTTAGGGGAAGTTATGTTTGTAGATTTTTAGAACCCTTGAGAAGGAAAGATGTTTAAATCTTCAACATATTGGTATAACATACTGTGGATGCGATGAATTGATAGTACTAAGTCAATTAGCTTAATTCCCAAAGAAAATGATCTTCTTATAGAGGATTTCATTTAACATGATTCATTGATAGAGCCTATTGGTTCCCAAAACCACAAATTGGAAATCATAAGGACTTGCCAAATCCCCAATTGACCCAATCATCCTTGGCCAATGAATAAGAATGGTCAAAGACCAAATTCCTCTACACTTTAGGCTCCACTAGACCTAGGTGGGTATACCCCAATCTCCAAAGCATAAAGAGATTTCTTTATAGTGAATTCAAACTGTTTTAATCTAGTTGTTTATAGGACTGGCAAACAATTTCCTATAACTATACTTTATTGATATGCTTTTAACTTGTTTTAATTTGAAGATTTGAGTATAATTGAATAATGAATAAAAATTATAATAAAATGATGTTGGAACTAAGAGTAATTATGAAAGAACAAGGCAAGTAAAAATTAGTAATATATTTCTCCAGTGAGGACTTTGTGCACACTTAATCTATTCACAAGAAACCAAAAATAGACCCGTGCCTTATCTGACAGTTAATATGTCACTTAATGGACAAATACTTGTAATCTTTGGAGACAGTGTGAAGAAACAAACTATCACTGCAATAATCTTTGGAGACAGTGTGAAGAAACAAACTATCACTGCAATATCCATAATGTATGCTATGAGAACAAAAAAAAAATATGCTATCTCTATACCAACAAATGATAAAGCATTGCAATAAATCTTCTTCAGATTTATCCGAAAGATTTTAAATCAACGTCATACGACATGAAACGATCTGAAGATGAAAACAATGGACCCTGTATATTGATTTCTGGAAACAAATGGTGTACAAAAACTGCAGACTCACAGATACTTCATGATTACACTTGTTTGCACAAAATGAATTTCATTTCTATAGACTTATCTTACATAACACTATAAGTTCCAACAGACAATCTGAAAAGATAATAATCTTACTTACGTTCCATGTCTTAAAAAATGCAAAATGACTCTCTATACATGCATGACTCAAACGATATAAATGAAAGGACACACCCTTTCATTTGTACAAACAAAGACTAACAAAATTCCTAACTATCCCTCTTAACTACTATAACTAAAACACATGACAATAACATAGATTAGCCTTTTCCATCCAATCCCTAACCATATTTTTGGATGTGCTAAAGATATTTTTCCTCTTTATATATAGTAGCATTGAAGATAATATCTCTGACTGCTATCTCTACTATAACAAAACCTTCAACCTGCTCTCCTATTTCATTCATGTCCAATGCATCCGCATGGGCAACGCTAAGGGCTAAACTAAGTAGAGACCTGCATTCGGTAATCCACTTGTGCTTGTCCTTCATGACCCCTACATCATCAACTACACCTAGAAATCCATGATTGATGATCCCTTTACACTCCTCATACTCGGTATTTAATTTTGTTGTGAATTCTTGATGAGTGTCAATTAGCCTTTTGACTTTATTTATCCTTTTGTCACTCAGCATCTGATCCTGTAGTAGCATGTTTAACCTATTGAGGATCCTCTGGTGCGATAATGTGTTATCTAGGGTTTTCTGGTAAACAGTCCAGAATTCCTCCAATACCTTCTACATATTTTCAAACCATTTTGTCAATCAGACACATATGGTGTGTATCCTTATGCTCTATATTCTTTCCTTAATTTTATTTTTTCCTTGTACAACTCTTCACACTTATTTTTCAATTTAGATTTGTCTTCTATTTGGGGTACATGATGGCCCCTACTCCACAAAAGTTCTTCATACAATGATTTATACTTTCCTGCTTCTTTCATCAACATCTTCATCTGTGCTTTGTTTAATTTTGAGATATCAACTCCCATATTTGTCGTGACCATGGGATATGTTGGCATATAAACTGGTATGATGACATGATGATATTGTATGTTGTCATTGATGTCAATAAGTTGAAGAGTGAACCAGTATATTGAAGTAAGCAACTGGCAAGAGAACCGATATGATGTTGTGAACCGGTATTTGTGAAAAAGTGAAGCAGTATGTTTGTTCAAGGTGAACCAGTATGTTGGAATGAGAACCAGTATATGAAATTTTTGTTGGGAAAAATGGTGTCTCAACCTTGCATTTATGTGAGGTTACTATTTATAGTAAGTTTTCATTTGAGCACGAAATAGTGCGAAACTCTCCCTGAAGCTTCTGGTTGGCTAGATAAGCATTCCGGTAAAGTTTCGTCGCAAGGTCACAGCTAGTTTTGAAGATATTAAAGTTTTCATCTTGGAGGGGTACAATAAAATATTTAAACTTAATTTTGGGGACTTTAGAGGCTCCTAAATGCCCTGAAAAGTGGCTGTAACTGGTGAAGCGGTTACGAGGTGATAGAGCACTTCGCGAGCTTTCCGGCGCTTCAAACGGTTCGTCAATCGGACACCCGGTTCTCAAGTTATGGCCTCCGGAAGTTTGTACTCCTGAAATAGGAAAAATAATTTGTATCGGATACATAAATGAGCTGTAAAAGGGAGCGACACATGTTGATGTGTGCTTTAACATGTCATAGAAGGGAGATAGGGTCAGCTACACCTTATTGGGTGGTTTTAGCCCATGGTTTTGTAATACCGTTTGACGGTTTCTTGTATTGTATCTCCTATTTATGAGGTGTGTGAGATAGAGGTTGAGTGTAAGAGTCTTATGGCTATTGAGTTGCCTCTGAATCTCTGATTAGTGGTACTCCTGCGAAGAGCTTGCTCTGCAAGTATTTTGTAATCTGTTTTGATTGCTGAATAAAATATTGAGCTGCTTTTGGAGGGTGGGGTTTTTCTCCCGAAAGGGTTTTCCCCATGTAAATCATTTTGTTGTGGTATGAATGCTATTATATCTATTTCTATTTTCTGTAACTGTTGTAATGATCTGAAAAAGTTTTGCATTACCCTCCTCTCAAGGTTAGTGTAGGAAGTTGTTTCCGCTACTTAACTTCCTTACAATTTTTGTATCAAGGTTTCATATGGTATGACTACCAGTTGGTAGTCTCATCTTTAGGGTTTTTAGTTGAAGTGTTCCAAGCCTTTGTGATTCAACCGATGACATCGTGTGATGAGTTAGCATTGTAATGAAGATCAGATCATGTTACCATGTCAGTCTTGTGCGCGTGAAGAATCTTGCATGAAGGAGATTGATCCTATCTACCTTGGGAATGTGCGAAGTCTCTGTAAACGGTGGAGAATGTGTGATGGGTTATCAGCCTCCAGGAAGTGGTGAAGAATGAACATTGGAGAGAATCTTGAGATCTATTCAAGACTATTGTATTTAATCCAATGCATTCAATGGTCAGGTATGAACCGACTGAATTGTTTAACCTAAATGTTTAGGGTTTAGGGTTTATGATACCAACCTATCTGTTTCCTATAAGGTTGATGTTTTTCATTTTGAGGTTGTTGGAAAATGTTGTGAGTGTTTATCCAAGAGCAGAGATACGTGATTCTTGCCAGACCAAATAAGAGAGTAGATACCTGCAGAGTGTGATTGCAGAAGGGAGGAACTAAAGCGGATCTACATTGGCATTGAGTGTTGTTACCAGATCATTGTAATACCTGTTGATCTCTAACCACTTCAACAGTTGGAAAATCCCTTAACAGGGTAGCTCTAACCGGCTTGCTATAAAATCCTTTAACAAGGTGACTCAAAATCATTAAGTTCTTAAAATCCTCTAACAAGGTAACCTTTAACAGGGTTTAACCCTTAACTGGGTATTTTAGCCATCCCTTAACCGAGTGATCCCTAGCAGGATCGGTTCATAGCAGAACCTATTGTAATAGTCTTTAACCAGACTAGGCTCCTAACAGAGTGGACTTCAAAAGAGTTCAAAGAATAGCTTGTGGGTATTCATCCCCACCATGGTTTTTCCCAGTTGGATTTCCACATGAAAAATCAGTGTGTCATGTGTGATGCCTTTCATGTGATGGTTTAGTGCTTTATGTCAAAGTGGTAAATCATGTTGAACTAGCAGTTATTATATTTGTGATGGTAAATTACTTCGGTATGCATATGGGTGAAGTGGAAATAAGATATTAGGTTGTGTGCTGATCCAAGTGTTACCTGTTTAGGTCCTTCCCAGTCTCACTATGTGTAACTGGTAGTGCCCTGATTTAGACCGGTGATACTGTTTACCAATTGAGTACAGTCTTTCTTGCCAAAGTGGTTTAGTGAAAGTTTTTGTTTGTCCTGATTCAACCCCCCCCCTCTCAGTACCAGTTTGGTACTAAATGTTCATCATTATTCATCAATTGGTATTAGAGCATCTTCCAAGTCCTCTGTGTTGTAAGCTTAACCACTTGAGGAAAAGATCCTACTCTAATGATGAAGAGGGAAGGTGCAAAGTTCAATAGAGACAACTTTAAAATATGGAAGGATAGAATTGTTGGCATTTTGATGATTATGTTGTGATTGTCAATGATGGACACACACTTGCTATGAGATCACTTTGAGAATATATGAATTATGCTCAACCGGTAACTATTCCAAACCGGTATCATGTTGTAGCCTTTAGACTACTGTTGTTATGCAGAAAGTGTTTACCGATCTCAAGTGGCAAAAAGACCTAAGCGGCATGAAGACCTCAAGCGGTTCGAGGATCTCAAGCGAAGTGGAGCAAAGGAACTAAAGTGGCAATTATCATATTTCTAGTTTTCATTTTGGTAAACCGGTAATTGTTGAAAGTGTGAACTAGAAATCGGTTTAATATTTGAACCGGTATTACTCTGAGTTCCAAACCGGCATCTAGCATTTTGTATGAACCGGTATTACTCTGTGATGAGTTACCATCCACCGTTTGTTTAACGGTGTCGACACTCTGGTGGTGCTTTTGTGTCATGTTACCAAATATGTCTAGGTACACTGAACCTAGGAACTTGCACTGTAATCCTATTGGACCAACATGAAATCAGATTCCTTCTTAAGGACATCATGTCTAGGGTTTTAGGTGTGTTGTTAAGGTTTTTGGTGGTTGATGTGTTTGAGTGTGCGATCTGAAGATAGAAGATCAAATTTGTGTGTTGTAACAGAGTGTGGAGTTTTTCTGAAGACTGAAGTAATGCAACATGCATTAACAATGAGCTTTAATGGATCTAACCAAGCATATTGTGCTATTATCTAGATCACTCACTTGTTGATTACTTACACCTTCGACAAGTTTGAAAACCCTTAACCGGGTAGGCTTAGAAGAGCCTTTACAAATACTCTAACAAGGTGGTTCACAACTGTGGATCTGAAATCCTCTCACAAGGTAGTCTTTAATCAGACTTATCTCCTAACAGAGATTGAGATTCCTAACAGGATCTGTTTCAATAAAGAACATTGTATGACCTTAACCGATCTGGTTACTATTCTGCAGATAGTTACTTGTGAGTTTCATCTCACCATGGTTTTTCCCATTTGGGTTTCCACGTCAAAATCTCTTGTGTTATGGTGATTGTGCTTCTGTGGGTGAATGCCTTATTTGTTGTTTGGTTTGCATTTGTGTTAACCGATTTGTTTGTCAAACTCTGTTACCGGTTTCCTGCTAAACTATTTAAGTATTTGAGTACAGTATTTTTTTGGGTATACTAATTCACCCCCCTCTTATTATTCATCAATTGGTATCAGAGCCAACCTTTCTATAAGTTTAACCACTTCAAAGGAGACATGGGGGAATACACTATGAGGGAACTTACTCATTGGCTCACTCAATCTGAGCAAGCCTATGATGAACTTATGGTCAAATATAAGGCGTCTTAGGCAAAAAGGATAGAACATGCTAAAAAACTGATGGAGCTAACTGAAAATAGTTCTTCTGATGAAGCGGACATGGAAGCCCTAATTCAAGAAGTAAAAAATTTGAATGAATCCAATTCCAACCTAAGAAAGGAGTTGGAAGGACTGACTATCCGAATGTGTCAAGAGCTTGAGAACCAGAGAAAAACTGAAGATCTGGTAAAAGATAAAGATCGTGAGATCTCCAAGTTGAAGCAAGAAATCAGTGCACTGACCAAGAGAGTAAAGTGGAAAAAGAATAAATGCAAGGTGAACTAAACATGGCTATTTCTGAGAATTAAACCTTGAAGGAATCTAATGCTACTATTTCCAAAGAGCTCACTGAGTCAAAGGAAATACTTGCCAAATACAATAAGAGTTCGGTTAGGCTTGAACAAAAGCTTGAATCTGTTCAACCAACAAAGAATAAGACTGGACTTGGTTTTTCTGGTTATGAGGAAGGTGAAACCTCTAGTACAAAGGATGGAGCATCAAAGAAGCTACCGGAACCAAAGGATAAAGGTAAGCAAAAGTTCAAACTCGTTTGCTTTAACTATCTCAAGGAAGGACACACTACCAATGTATATAGAAGTAAGGCTTACAATAATTTTCATTATTTTTTAAACGATAAGCCTAGACCCAATAGATTCAATGGTAATTGCTATGCATGCAACAAGTTTGGGCATAGAACATTTGAATGCAGGTCTATCATGCACAACACCAAAAGGTATCCTCAAAGGAGTCAAGGAGCTTTTCCTAAATCCTCTGGGAACCGAAACCCAAACCGGTTTAATTCCTACAATCACTAGCCTGGAAGCGGTGGCTATCAAGTGACAACCGGATGGAGAGCAAACTATTGGATTTGTCATGGTCATGGTCACACTGCTACAACATGCAGAAGGAAGAATGGAAACATGAATAATGGACCTTGGAGAGCACCTAGAATAGTTTGCTATCATTGCAAAAAACTGGGTCATACATCAAGATTATGCAGAACAAGAAAGTGTATATTGGATAATATACCGGTCACTCCAGAAGGAAAGATTGATGTTGAAACTGTTCAATCGGACATGAAGATAGCATGGAAGAAGAAATCTGATGAAGTGTTACAAGAAGAACCAGTTTTTGCACCTAGTGTGGAAGTCGCTAAACTAGCAAACTAAGCTTCAAAAGCTTAGGGGGAGCAAACGGTGAAAAGTTTCGAACCCCCCGATCAACACCAGTAAGAGACCTTAACCGATATGTGATACCTATCTTTTGGAAGAAGATCAGAAATGGTAAAAGGCAAATTAGGGTTTATGCCCTAATAGTGGAGCATTTACTATGCTAGGTGGAGAATTTGTTTTAAAGGAATTTTCAAATCATTTCTCACTATCATTTTTTGAGCAAAGAATTTTTCAAGTGCAGAATGAAGAAAAGTGATTTACATTGCGATTCAAAGAATTTATCAAAATCCTGAAGAAGAATTTGAAGCAAACATATGTGGGAGAAGTGTAGAACCCAAAGCGGTATTTCAACAATCGAAGGAGTGTGTAGCGAAGTTCAAATTACGAAGCCCTAAATTTCAATCTACGAAGGTATTTTTCAAAATTCTCTGTTTATCATGGCTTCAACATCACATGCTAGCTCTAGTGCACCCGTTGATTCTATGGACTTCATTTGACAGAAGGCAAAATACAATGCCCTATCTCAAATACCCATTGGCGTTATAGTAGAAGAAGTCATTTTAGATTTCATTGACTGTAAGATTGAAGACCTAGGATCTCTAATGATCCATTCCCAGTTGAGTTTGTTCTGTGGAAAGGATAAGAAGATTAAACTGGAATAAAACATTCTGGAGAAGAAGAAACTTCACAACATACTCTATTTTCTTGAATAATTTTTGAATGATCACATTCGCATTATTCTAAGCAGAGTACATGGTGATAAGATGTACTTAGAGCAGACGCATGATATCACACCAGAAGTGATTCATGCCATCACCAGTTTCTGCAACATCGGTGAAGTGCCAACCCTAAGGAAGGTTAGCAAGACCAAAATGACCAAGCTCACTGGTTCAGTGAGCGACTCATGGGGAATGACTATAAATTCCATCAAGGATGATCTGGTCAAATATGCATGCATGGTGATAGGAAACTATACGTTCCATACTAGCATAATCAACTCTATCTCTACTGCAGCGGTAAATGCCGCCTATAGGATGATCAAGGAAGATGCATCATTTGATCTGTGCACTTGTATGCAAAGACAACTTCTATTGAATCTCAATTCATTCAAATAGGACAATGCACTGAGATTTAAGTTCGAACAACTACTGGTTGGGTTGTTCTTTTACTTCCAAGGCTACTTTCCAGGAGTAGGTGATATTCAGTGGTCTGCTAACCAACCGGTGACAAAGCAAATCAAGGAAAGCCTACAAGCGGTTGGAACCGGATATTGGGAAGTGCTGAACAAATACTTTGATGATTTCAGATGCAAAATGAACCAAAGAGTAAGAATATCCAGTGAGATAGTCAAAAAGTATGAGGAAGAAATCTGCTTCACCATCAAAGTGGATGAATTCATAATGGAGGTCGTTGAGCCCAAACAGGAAGAAGAAGAGCCTATGGGCTATGAGGAAATGTATGATATGATGGATGGATATGTTTCTACCCTACTTGCCTCGCCTCTTGATCCAAAGGCAAAGAGAACCGACACCTATCTAGAAAGAGTTACACCGGTTCAAGAACCCTCAGTAAAGAAGGGAAAGGCAGTGCCTTTAGCATCAGCACCGGTTACTCCAGCAAGTGGCAAAGTGGCCAAGCGGTCACCAGTTAAGAAGAAACCGGAAGCAGCACCTACCAAAGTCTTTGAGAGGAAGCGGAAGACAAAAAGAAATACACCAGACTTAGAAGAAACTGTAGTAGAAGAACCGCCTAAGAAGACTAGGCAAACGAGGAAGAAGACAAAGGCAACAAGCAATGAACCAGAAACATCTACACCGGTAAATATTCATGTTTCCCCTTATAAACCTTTGTCACATTGTCAAAGGACTATCAAAAATCTTATAAGGAAATTGCTTAGTGATTTAGAAGAATATTTTGATGATTTCAATGACACTAAGAAAGAGGAAGTAGAATAGGAAGTCATTCAATACCTATGTATTAATGACCGGTCACCCTCAAAAATTAGATCTGAGGTACCTGATTCTTTGTATAATTATTTAGACAACAAATGGCGCATTGCCATAGAGAAAGAACAGGAAATAAGAGAGGAAGTATTTGTACAATACTTTCCTGATGTATCTAATTCAGAACTTTATGAAGTTATGGAAAGATATAAGGGCCATTTCTTTATGCAAAGAAGGAGACTCCTGTTGCTAGAAGGCAAAAATCCTGAAGTGGTACAAGACACCCACTCTCATACCCAGGCTACTCTGAGATTGCACAATGTATCTGAAGCCAACAAAAAGGTTGAGCAAGAACCAAAAACAAATAAACCGAATGAAGTGTATGACAGTGAAGGAGAACCGGTCACTAAACAAATGGAACCCATTGACGTTGATGCCTTAGATGGTGAAAAAGTTACTCAGGGTACACCATCAAAAGAAATAGGACAAGAGAAGCAGGCAGAAGAAGAAAAGAAGCAATAGGAAATAGAAAAGAAGAAACAGGCAGATGAAGAGGAAAAGAGAAAAGAGGAGGAAAAGAGGAAAGATGAAGAGGAAAAGAGAAAAGAAGAGGAAAAGATAAAAGAGAAGGAACAGAGGAAAGATGACGAGGAAAAGAGAAAAGGGGAGGAAAAGAGGAAAGAGGAAGAGGATAAGAGAAGAGAAGAGGAGAAGAAGAGAAGAGAAGAGGAAGACAAGAAACAAGAGGAAGACAAGAAGAAGAAGGAAGAGGAAAAGAGAGAAGAGGAGAAGTGGAAAGAAGAAGAGAAGAAATAGGAAGAGGAGAAGAGGAAGAAGGAAGAGGAGAAAAAGAAGGATGAAGAAGAGAAGAAGTGGAAAGATGAAGAGAAGTAGAAAGAAGAAGAGAAAAAGAAGGCAGAGGAAGACAAGAAAAGAGCCAAAGAGAAAGAAGAAGTGACACAGAGCACTCGGATGGAGACTCCAAAGGCAATCGGTAGTCAAGCCAAACTGACTGACATTACTAGTCCTATTGACCTCCAGTCTGCAATGAATCCGAGCTGCTACAGAGCATTAAGCTTGCTCAAGAGCATTTGGATGCTCTAAGGAGGAAAAAGGAGGAAGATGTTATCCAAAGTACGATGGAAACACTCACCAATTTGATACCCTGTACAAACCTCCCTAGTACCGATTCCTCACTTGCCCAATTAAAGCTTCTATGTACAGTTGTGGAAGACCAGGTCCAAAGCCTGGAAGAGGTTGCAGAAGCAAATGCCAAGAAGAAACATCAAAAGGCTCTGGACACTTCCTTTGTGAAAAAGTTAACAGAACTCTGGTTTGATCTACAGAAGGCACAGAAGGACATTAGAGATGAAATGGATGAGGGCAATCTACTACTCAACAAGATTTGTCAACCACATTTATTCTTTGATGATGTGCTCACTTAGAAGGACAAACTGCAATCTGATATGCAGTCATTTATTAGCACCTTCAAGATGCCATATGACTCCTTCTCCACATATGGACAAACTGCTCACCGGTTTCAACTTCAGTTTACAAGAATAGAGGCAGAGATAAGCAACCGGATACGTAATTTGCAGGAACTTTAACTGGTCCTACTGCCAAGACTGCAAATTCTCCAGAAATGCTACCTCAATATAGATGCCCTCACGGTTACTCAAGAGATGAGTACCATGGATGCCATGGAGGAGCAGGTTTATCAGATGCAAACGGAGCATGAGGTTGCTACCTCATTGCTTGAATCATGGTCTTTATCCATGAAGACATTTATGCAAGACTTTAAATCCATTTTTGAAAAATTTCATTCTCTATTGTCATAAACTCTTATTTTGTTAATACTAATAGAACAGGGGTTATTCAGATGTACTTTGTCATTATTGGCAAAGGGGGAGTAGTATACTTGAATTAAAATTTTGATGGGGAGTAGTATCTGTATTTAAATTTTGATGCATGCTATGTATACTTTCATGTCTATCTCTGTAAGAAAGTTGTATACATTGTATTGTCTGCAAAAGGGATAGTGTATATGCTTAGGGGGGGTAATTTTGTTTATGGCATGTTTTTGTTGTAAAACACTTAGATGTCAAAAATTTTCCTAAGTGTTGCCATCAATGCCAAAGGGGGAGATTGTTGGCATTTTGATGATTATGTTGTGATTGTCATTGATGGACACACACTTGCTATGAGATCACTTTGAGAATATATGAATTATGCTCACCTGGTAATTGTTCCAAACCGGTATCATGTTGTAGTCTTTAGACTATTGTTGTTATGCAGAAAGTGTTTACCAATCTCAAGTGGCATAAAGACCTAAGCGGCATGAAGACCTCAAGTGGTTCAAGGATCTCAAGCAGAGCGAAGCAAAGGAACTAAAGTGGCAGTTATCATATTTCCAATCTTCATTTTGGCAAACCGGTAATTGGTGAAAGTGTGAACTGGCAATCGGTTTAATATTTGAACCGGTATTACTCTGAGTTCCAAACCGGCAACCGACATTTTGTATGAACCGGTATTACTCTGTAATGAGTTACCATCCACCGTTTGTTTAACGGTGCTGAAACTCTGGCAGTGCTTTTGTGCCATGTTACCAAATATGTCTAGGTACACTGAACCTAGGAACTTACACTGTAATCCTATTGGACTGACATGAAATCAGATTCCTTCTTCAGGACATCATGTCTAGGGTTTTAGGTGTGTTGTTAGGGTTTTTGGTGGTTGATGAGTTTGAGTGTGCGATCTTAAGATAGAAGATCAAGTCTGTGTGTTGTAATAGAGTGTGGAGTTTTTCTGAAGACTGAAGTAATGCAGCATGCATTAACAATGAGCTTTAATGGATCTAACCAAGCATATTGTGCTATTATCTAGATCACTCACTTGTTGATTACTTACATCTCCGACAAGTCTGAAAACCCTTAACCAGGTAGGCTTAGAAGAGCCTTTGCAAATCCTCTAACAAGGTGGTTCACAACTGTGGATCTGAAATCCTCTTACAAGGTAGTCTTTAATTGGACTTATCTCCTAACAGAGATTGAGATTCCTAACAGGATCTGTTCTGATAAAGAACATTGTATGACCTTAATCGGTCTGACCTTAACTAGTCTGGTTACTATTCTGCAGATAGTTACTTGTGAGTTTCATCTCACTGTGGTTTTTCCCATTTGGGTTTCCACATCAAAATCTCTTGTGTTAAGGTGATTGTGCTTCTGTGGATGAATGCCTTATTTGTTGTTTGGTTTGCATTTGTGTTAACTGGTTTGTTTGTCAAACTCTATTACCGGTTTGCTGCTAAACTATTTAAGTATTTGAGTACAGTATTTTTTTTGTTATACTAATTCACCCCCCCTCTTATTATTCATCAAGAATGAAGATATACATCATAAGTATGGGTGCTCAACACTGGAGCTATGTTGAGAATGCTTATGTTATTCCTACCGGTACTCTCACTGATGATCAAAAGAGAGAGATTCAAGAGAATGGGCAAGTTATGGAAGCCCTAATTAGCAGTCTATCTGACATTGAGTTTATTGATGTTTAGGATAAAGACAATCCCAAAGAAGTATGGGATTCTCTTGAGAATATCTCTTGTGGTGATGAGCATGTGAAACAAGCTAAGGAAGAGAGCCTTAGGGGAAAGTTTGAAGACATGCGGATGGTTGAAGGAGAGACCATTCAACAATATAGAATAAGAATCAAAACTGTTGTTGGAGACATCAAGAGTGCAGGTGGTAAAATGGATGATTCCATTGTCGTGAGCAAAGTCTTGAGATCCTTATTACCAGTCTATGCAATAAGGGTTGCTGCTATTCAGGTGTTGAAGTCTATAGACAAAACAAAGGTATCCCTAGACTCCATCATTGGAAAGTTGATAGGTTATGAGCTAAATAATTATGATGGCAGTATTCAGAATACTGAATCAGCCTTTACAGCATCTGTTGCACCATCTAGAAAGGGCAAAGAAGCCAATACCAGTGGTGAACCAAGGCAAAGCAGAGAAAAGGATGATGAGGAGATCCTGATGGAATTTGAAGCTCTTCTTGCTAAGAGACTTCCTAAGGGAATTGGTAAATACAGAGGTAAGATCCCTTTGAAATGCTTTTCTTGCAATAGGATAGGACACATTGCTATAAACTGTCCTAATGGTGATAACAAGGACAAACCAGAGAAGTTCAAGAAGTTCAAAGGAGGAAATCGGAGAAACTATTTTGTAGCAGTTGATGAAGGTGTCACTGATGAGGAATCAGAAGATGAAGAGAGTGAAGATATTGTGTTTGTAGCAGTCAAGGAAGATATGTCAGACAAGAAGGCTCTTGTTTCTCGCTTTGATAATTCCAATGAGTGGATCATTGATAGTGGCTACTCTCACCATATGACTGGTGACCGGAGTAAGTTTCTATCTCTGGAAGAATATGATGGTGGTGTGGTCCGTTTTGGTAATGATGCACCATGTATGGTAAGAGGTAGAGGGTCTATCTCTCTTAATGGAAAAAATTGTGTTGATAATGTGTATTGGGTAGAAGGTCTCAAACACAACCTTTTGAGTGTTGCCCAGTTGAATGATAGTGGACTCACTCTGGAATTCAAAAATGGAGTGTGTAAAATCAAAGGAAAGAATGGTGAACTGATGGCCACTGGTATGCAGACCAAAGGTAACTTATTTTAGCTAAATGCAAATATCAATACATGTCTTATGGCTAAGTTTGATGATAGCTAGATATGGCATAGGAGACTCTGCCATGTAAACTTTGATAACATTGTGAAGGCTAGTAAGATCAAGGCAGTTAGAGGATTGCCTGCGCTGAGCAAACCAGAAAATCCTTTGTGCAGAGAGTGTCAACTAGGGAAAATGTCTTCCTCAACCTTTAAAGGTAAATCTTTCACTGCAAACAATTTACTTGATCTTGTGCATACTGATTTGTGTGGTCCTATGAAAACTAGGAGTGTGCAGGGAGATAGGTATTTTATGATTCTTACTGATGATTGCTCAAGAATGATGTGGGTCACATTCTTGAAGGACAAGTCTAAAGCCTTTGAAAAGTTAAAAGCCTTCAGAGCACTGGTAGAAAAAGAAAGTGGTAAGAGAATCAAATGCCTTAGAACTGATCAAGGAGAAAAATTCACTTCTGGTTAAGTCAACAAGTATTGTGAAGAGAATGACACCAAGAGGAAACTGCCTACCCCCCAGACTCCATAGCAGAATGGCCTAGCAGAGAGGAATAACCGGACTATAGTTGAAGCAGCCAGAACAATGCTGATCCAAGGGAAGGTTGCTCACACCTTTTGGAGAGAAGTGATGAGCACTGCAGTCTACACAATGAACCGAGTACTCATCAAGAAAGGTAACGATAAGACTCCTTATGAGTATTGGACCGGTAAGAAACTAGTGGTAAGCTACTTTAGAGTGTTTGGTAGCAAATGTTATATCAAGAGGAGTGAACACCAAAGCAAGTTTGATGCAAAATGTGATGAGGGAATATTCCTAGGGTATTCCACCAAGAGCAAAGCTCTCAAGTGTTTTAACAATAGGACTCAGAGAATTATGAAAAGCATCAATGTGAGAATTGATGAAACCTCTGAGAAGACTAAGGAAACCAACAGTGAGCAAGTGGTAAATGAATCGGTTGTAACCTTCTGGGAACCGGTTGCAAAAGAACCAAGTACCAGTAATAGTGTTCCTACACCGGTAGATGCAAATGCTGATACTGATGGAGATGAGAATGAAGAAGAAAAGCAAGAGGAATCAGCCAAGATCATTCCTCGGTATGTAAAGCTGAATCATGATCCAAAGCAAATCATAGGAGATAAGGATGCAAGAATCCTTAAAAGAAGAAAAGTTAGAGAGAATTCTTGCATGATCTCTGAATTTGAGCCTAAAACATTTAAAGAGGCACATCAAGATGAAGACTGGATCAAGGCAATGGAAGAGGAACTTGACCAGATAGAAAAGAATGGTACATGGTCTTTGGTACCCAGACCTGAGCATAAAAATGTCATAGGCACCAAATGGGTTTTCAGAAATAAGCTGAATGAAGATGGCACAGTGGTAAGAAACAAAGCCAGACTGGTGTGTAAGGGATATACTCAAGAAGAAGGAGAAGACTATGGAGAAACCTTTGCTCCAGTAGCCAGATTGGAAGGAGTTCATATGCTTCTTTCATCTGCAGCCTTCAAGGGATTCAAAGTATATCAAATGGATGTAAAATCTGCATTCTTGAATGGAATACTAGAAGAGGAGGTGTATATAGAGCAACTAGATGGGTTTGCCCTATCAAAAGATAGTGACATGGTGTGTAGGCTACATAAAGCCTTGTATGGACTAAAGCAGGCACCTAGAGCATGGTATGAATGCTTGCACTCCCATCTTGTGAATATTGGATTTGAAAGAACAAGTGAAGATAGCAATATCTACTTGAAATTAGAAGGAGATCAGATTCTGATCTATGAAGTATTTGTTGATGACATAATTTTTGGTGGAGATGACAAGATGAGTCATGACTTTGCAGATGAGATGAAGAAGGAATTTGAGATGTCACTTATAGGGGAGATTAAGTTCTTCATTGGACTGCAGATCCAACAAATGAAAGATGGTATCTTTATCACTCAGTCCAAGTATGTCAAAGAGGTATTAAAGACCTTTGGCATGGAAGACAGCAACCCGGTTGGTACACCGATGGTGACTGGTTGTAAATTAAAATTATTTGGGAATTAGATGTTGGGAAATTGGTAGTCCTGGGGGTATTTATGGACATAGATTTGTTGACCCAAATTGCACTCAACTATGATCCAGTCACAAGAAGCATTCGGGATATAAATGAAAAAACCCTTATTGAGATTAATGCTGAAGAATTCAGGAATGCTTTTGGGCTTAATGAGTTTACCAATTATCTAGAACCCATAAATTTCAAATCATTAGCTCAAATTTACAGTGCACAGAGGAGTCATCTCAGGAACGGGCCTCTCAAGGAGTTTTTTGTGAAGATAGGTGGGTTAACAGTTGTAGCACCCAACACACTAGAGCCCTTTTCATTAAGTATGTTCACCCTGAGGGCTAAAGGAATGTAGTGGGCACTTTGCCAAGTTTTGGGAGAAGATGCTGAAGCAAATATGCCAAATCACTACCTGTTAATGATTGCTCAAATTTTGAATCCTTCTCTTGCAATTACATTTGATTATGCCTCTTTCATTACTGATGCTATCAATGGAGGGTTAATAGGAATAAAGAATGGAAAGGTGGATAGGCCTTTCAGATGGTACTCACTCCTGATGCATCTATTTCTTTTCAAAGGTGGTGATTACTTTGCCAGTGGACTGGACCTTGTCAAGGAGAAAGAAGGAGAAAAAATGTCGGTACAATTATGGGGGATTCAGAATTGGTTGTCTCTCAGGTGAGATCTAAATATGCATCCAAGAATGATAGATTAAAGCAGTATAAGCATGCTGTTTGGGATGTTATTGAGCATTTTGATGCATTTTCTATTAATTGGATAGAGTGAGCAAAAAATATTATGGCAGATTTCCTAACCAATGTTGCTTTGAAAAATGATGATGCAATGCTAACCGGTATTTCCACTTTGGAAATAAAATCTAGGCCTGCTATTCTTGATAATGTGTACAATTGGCCAGTTTTTGCTGATGATGAAGACATTCTTAGGTTTATCCAATGTGTTGATGATTATGATGGACAAAAGATTGATTGTAATGCATTGGTGGAAGTGGTAGACAATAGAGAGACAGTATTTGGAAATGATGTGGTCCAGTTGGAAACCAATGAGATACTTAAAGGGCTGGTGTAGCTGGAGAGCATGTTTAGTTATAATGATAGTCACTTACATCAGCAGTCTACCACCAAGTTGGAAGAGTTAGAGGAGGTAAACCTGGGGACAGAATCATCCCCTAAGTTGGTATATATTGGAAAGAAGCTACCCCCTCATGTCATGACTAACCTTACTAATTTATTGAAAAGGTATAAGCATGTCTTTGCTTGGTCTTATGAAGACCTAAAGGCATATAGACAAGATCTTTTTCAGCATGAAGTTCCTTTACTTCTAGATGCTAAGCCTTTCAGACAGAAACAAAGGCCCCTTAATCCCTTGTTAGAAACTAAAATGCAACAAGAGTTGACCAAATTGAGAGAAGGGGGGATTATCAAACCAATAAGGCATTCTTCATGGGTCTCCAATCTAGTCCCAGTGAGGAAGAAGAATGGAGACATCAGATTGTGTGTAGATTTTAGGAATTTAAATGTTGCTTCCTTGAAAGATAACTACTCATCCCCAAATATGGAAGCCATGCTGCAGAGAGTGATGGGATGTGATCTTTTATCCATGATGGACGATTTCTCAAGATACAATCAAGTGTTGGTAAATGAGTCTGAACAGTTTAAGATAGCTTTCACTACTCCATGGGGAACTTATGTATATGTGAGAATGCCATTCAGATTAAAAAATGCAAGAGCCACATTTCAGAGAGCTATGGATGTAGCTTTCAAAGAATTCATAAACATCATCATAGTGGTTTATCAAGATGATCTAACTTGTTTCTCTAAGAAGGTTGATGATCATTGTGGACATCTAGAGAAGGTGTTCAATAAAGCCTTGGAATTTGGTGTATCACTAAATCCCAAGAAATGTCATTTTGGGGTCACTGAGGGAAAGCTACTGGGACACATAGTTTCCAAGGAGGGGGTAAGGATAGACCCTGAGAGAATTGAAGCAATCAATAAGGTGTCTGAACCTAAAAATGTGAAAGGTATCCAATCTTTTTTAGGTAAAGTAAATTTTGTTAGGAGATTCATTGCAAACTTCGCAAAGATAGTGAAGCCTATTGTCAAATTGCTTAAGAAGGATACAAAATTTTATTGGGATCAAGAAGCTTCAAAAGCTTTTGCTGAGATTAAGAAGGCAATCTAGGAGGCACCAGTGTTGAAATCTCCTGATTACAGTAAGCCTTTTTCTCTGTTTTCTTTTGCTTCATATCATACGGTAGCTGTAGTATTGCTACAAAAGGACAATGAAGGATATGAACATCCCATAGCCTTCTACAGTAAGTCTTTGTAGGCAGCAGAACTAAAATATGAGACCATGGAGAAACAAGCTTATGCCCTAGTTAAAGTTGTTAAGGCTTTTAGGCCATATTTAGTGAATGCGAATATCATTGCCTATGTCCCACATGCTGCAGTTAAAGATATTTTGTCTCAGTCTGAGGTTACTGGGAAGAGATGCAGATGGATCAATAGAATTCAGGAATTCAAGTTGGAGATAAAGATCACCAAATTGGTGAGAGGTTTAGGTTTGGCTAAGCTCATGACTGAGTTGAATCTCATGAATGTAGAAATACACAATGTTGAGGTTAGAGATGCTCTGGTCACTAGTATTGAGAGGCAACCTTGGTATCTAGATATAGTCCAAATTTTGAGAGGTGCTACATTCCCAGAAGAAATGACACACAATCAGAAAAGAACTCTGAAACTCAAGTCCCAAAAATATGTGCTCATTCAGGGTGATCTTTTCTGGAAGAAAAGAAATGGATAGTTACTGATGTGTTTGGATGAATTTCAAGCTAAACAGGTGTTGATTGAAATGCATGATGGAGTATGTGGAGGTCACTACTCTGCTAAGACTATTGTTAGTAAGATAATCCGAGCTGGGTACTATTGGCCCACTTTATTTAAAGATACTCATGCATATGTTCGGAAATGTGACCCATGTCAGAAATTCTCATCCAAACTCAAGTATGAAGGAGCATTACCCCTAAATCTAATCTCTGTAGAAGCTCCTTTTGTTCAGTGGGGCATTGATTTTATTGGAGAGATTGTTGAGAGGCCAGGGAGAGGTCATGGATGGATCACAGTGGCCACTGATTATTTCACCAAATGGATAGAAGCCATCCCTACAAGAAGAGCTACTAGTAAAGTTGTCATTGATTTCTTGATAGATAATGTCGTAACTAGATTTGGAACACTTGCAAAATTAGTGATGGATAATGCCATGTGTTTCAGATCAGAAGAGTTTGTAGGCTTTTGTACTAGTCACAGTATACTCATGTCATACTCTTCACCTTATCACCCTCAGGGGAATGGACAAGCAGAATCTAGCAATAAAAGTCTGTTGAATATCATCAAGAAAGTCCTAGAAGAGAATAAAAGATCTTGGGATCAAAAACTGAAGTTAGCTCTGTGGGCAAATAGAATAACAGTTAAGAAATCCATTGGAATGTCACCTTTTGAATTAGTCTATGGTGCCCAAGCCAAATTGCTGGTAAATAACCTTCTTCCAGTGTATAAATTTTTGCAAAATGAGGACATGGAGATATCTAAACCAATGGAAAATAGAATGATCCAAATTGTAGAAATTGAGGAGCTTAGGACTTCTGCTCATAAGAGAAATCAGAAGATCCAGTTGCAGTCAAAATATCTTTTTGATAAAAGGACATCATTAAGGAAGTTTCAAATTGATGACATGGTTCTTCAGTGGAATGCAAAAGGACAGGATAAGGGAAAGCACAAGAAATTCGAATCACTGTGGATTGGCCCTTTTGTGGTTTATGATTTAAATGGTAAGGATTCATATTTCTTGAAGAACATGAATGATGAAATGCAGGAATTTTCAGTGCATGGACAATTCCTGAAGCATTATTTCTCTTAATGTCCATGCATGGTAGGTCCTTTGTTTGTACATATTTCGTTCCTTTCCTGCTTTTCTGTTTTGGTCTGCTTCTCTAGAGTTTTTGCGATCAACCATCCCCAGTTAGAGCCACTGTTATCACTGATTAAAAATGGGCTTTTCTTTTCCCATGATTGGCTATGGTTTGTTGAAATTTTGAGTAGGGCACTTTTTCAAATGCTTCAGCTTTGTTTTAGGTCTCAAGGGTTCAAGGGTTTTTTATTTTAGATCCTCTAATGTTTGTTTAAAACCCTCTAGTTTCTATTCTTTCGTTACTTTATTCACTTAAGTAATGGGTCATGGGATCGTAGGAAGTGTCCCTCCTTGTCATGTGCCTAGGCGGTGATGTTAATTAATCGCAAAATTTATGCCTTATATGTTTTTTCTCCTAAAGTTGTCAGGCCCAGTAACTAATGCACATCTTGCAAATGAATCTACGGCTTTCGCTATTTCGCTAGGCGAAGTTGCGCATAGTTTAAAACTAGCGAAGTTGTGAAAGTGACATGGCATGCCACCTAGGCAGTCTAGCTGGTCGATGAGAGCAAGTAAAATGGCGGCACGTGGCATAAGTCACAACAGTCAACAGGTCAGGATTAAAGGCTAAAAGGCAGGCCCCAGAGGTGAGTCAGGTCACCAATTAGGAGATGACCTAGCGAATACAACTATCAAGAATTAACTGGAGCCTAGTGCTTTCTCTCAGCAAATGAAAAATTGATTAGTCAACTCTGCAGATGACTGGACGCCAGGTGTTCATGGTGAATCAGAGGGCCCACCACTCCTGAAAGCCTATTCAGATGGTTAAATGTCGATCAATTAAAAGATGATCTAATGGCCCGCGCTATTTCACAAGGGTAAGATGCTCGTGCTTTATACCTTGCGAAATAGTGAAAGTGAACAAGAGTCGTCCGCGTGTCATGATGGATGGTCATGTCAGCGCTGCAGATGACTGGACGCCAGGTGTTCATGGTGAATCAGAGGGCCCAACACTCCCGAAAGCCTATCCATATGGTTAAAAGCCGGTCAATTAAAAGATGATCTGACGGCCCATGCTATTTTGCAAGGGTAAGATGCTCGTGCTTTATACCCTACGAAATAGCGAAAGTGAATGAGAGCCATCCACATGTCGTGATAGATGGCAACGTGTCTAGCAACACGTGGTCTTAAAAGAAAGCTATGGGCCCGCCAAGGGGGAACCAGCAATATAAGAAAAGGACACGTGGCCAGCGTTAAGTCGAATGTGAAAGACATTTCAAGGCCAGTGGTTGGGTGCCACGTGGTATCATGTAGCCAATAGAGAAAGTGGGACCCAGCGCGGAGCCAAAGCTGTTAGTTAGTATAACGCTCGATCAAGTTTCTTTTGATCGAACAGTCGACTCTATTTTGTAGGACCAAGCTGCCTGATAGTTATGCTTCGCGAAGTTGCGAAAGAGAAAAATGAAAGACTTGCAGGAACATTGTGACCCGTTGGAGCGAAAAATACGAATTCTCCTATGAATTCAATTTTGAAGGGACGGCCGAAGCATGCGGAATCAATGTTGTAGTTAAGACCCTAAGTACAATATTTGATTTCCTATCAACCAGGTGAAGATATCTTTTAAAGAATTTTGCAGAGGAGTGGATGCAGAGCTATTTTCTTCAGGTACAGAGCAAGTCAGTTCAGTTGCAGAGCAAATTCCTTCAAGTGAAGAACAGGTTTTCTCGTACTCTTGTGTAACAATTCATGTGTGGTGTGTTTTAGATAAGATATTGATTTGTCACAGAAGTGTCTAGGAGTGGTATTCATCTCTTACGTTTTCTAAATGGCTCCTAAAAGAGAATTTTTTGGCAAAGTTAATTATTCAGAAAGGAGTGTCTGTGATGATTTTTTAGAACAGTCGATGTTGTCAACTAATCAGGCATCGAAAGCAAAAGAATTAGTACCTAGAGCTCCCCGTTTAAAGATAGGAGAAGGACTGTATGACAAGGGTAACTAGTTGAGAGACCCACAAGTTGGATTGTCTGGGTTGGGGTTATTTAAGATTGGATTTGGAATGAGAAATTCTCCGGCCCCACAAAACAGTATTTGGGAATTAGATGTTGGGAAATTGGTAGTCCCAGGGGTATTTATGGACATAGATTTGTTGACCCAAATTGCGCTCAACTATGATCCATTCACAAGAAGCATTTGGGATATAAATGGAAAAACCCTTATTGAGATTAATGTTGAAGAATTCAGGAATGCTTTTGGGCTTAATGAGTTTACCATTTTTCTAGAACCCATAAATTTCAAATCATTAGCTCAAATTTACAGTGCACAAAGGAGTCATCTTAGGAACGGGCCTCTCAAGGAGATTTTTGTGAAGATGGGTGGGTTAACAGTTGTAGGACCCAACACACTAGAGCCCTTTTCATTAATTATGTTCACCCTGAGGGCTAAAGGAATGTATTGGGCACTTTGCCAAGTTTTGGGAGAAGATGCTAAAGCAAATATGCCAAATCACTACCTATTAATGATTGCTCAAATTTTGAATCCTTCTCTTGCAATTACATTTGATTATGCTTATTTCATTGCTGATGCTATCCATGGAGGGTTAATAGGAATAAAGAATGGAAAGGTGGATAGGCCTTTCGGATGGTACTCACTCCCGATGCATCTATTTCTTTTCAAAGGTGGTGATTACTTTGCCAGTGGACTAGACCTTGTTAAGGAGAAAGAAGGAGAAAAAATGTCAGTACAATTATGGAGTACTGTGTTGTCATGGGATAGAGAGGATGCCAGTTTCTTGAAGTTTGACAAATACTTTGCATCCAAGATCAGGACTCTCCTCTGCTCTGAGAACGCAAGAATCCCCAAGGTTCTTTTGGAATTCATAAGACCAAAAGAATTTGCAGAGAACATAAAAATTATTCATAACTGGGGTGACATCTACTTGTATCCAGTCTCGACAATTTTTAGAGTGTTTGGTTTTAGAGGCACCCCATTCTTGCTACCTTACCAGGTCCCTCTCAAAGTGGGAATTGCAGAGATCCTTAGACAAATTGGTGGTGTACAAGAGGCAGAGTTGACAGACAGGGGTAAAGGGACTATTTTCCCTACAGCTACCATAGCCCACCAATTTGTAATAACAAGGGGAGGTTGGAATTGCTTTGAGGATTTTCTCAAGCCTTATCATTTGTCCACTACAGTATCTAGGTGTGCTAATCCAAAAGACTTCTTCAATGGCATGTTTAGAAAGAAGGCAGCATGCAGAGGTAGGCCCTATCAATTTCAGTTTTCTAAAAACCTCATCAGAAATGAGTTTGACCTAGATGAGCAGGAGCTAAGGAAAGAGAAATGGGTGGCTTATAAGAAAGCCTTGGATTTCGTGCATCAGTTTGATGCCAGCTATGACCCATTGTCTAGCTTTTTCCCTCTGGAGGAGAAAATAAAGTTTTTAATTGTTTACTTTGAAGATGTGATGCAGACCCTGAAGGAGAAGAGGGAAGTTGTAATCAAAAGCAACCCTGAAAAGGCGAGAATGATCCTAAGTAGGTCAGCTTCCAGCAAAGCAATCCCTCCTGGTGATTATACACTGCATAAGAAATCCAGTTATAGTGTGTTGATGCCTACGACAGGGGAGCCCTCTACCTCTAAAGGAAAGAGGAAGATACAAGATGTCATTGAAATCCAAGAAAGCCCAAAGAAGCAAAGGGTAGGGAAAGAAGTACAATCAGATACACCTTTGTATTCCCCATCCCAATCCCCTATCCATATAGGAAATGAGCAAGCAACAGCTAAGCAACTCCTACAGTTAGGTAGTCTAGGGGAAATTGCCTACACTTATGATGAAGTGGAAGAAGGAATGCCAGAAGAACCCATTGCTGCTGAAATGGATATTACCACCATTGAACTCAAAGGCCAGGAGTGGGATCCTGAGATAAAGCAAGCAACTAATGCCTTCTTGGCTGACAACAATTTTGTCACATCAGAAGCATTTATGCAATTTATATGGAAACAACACATAGATAAATATAATGCTATATGTGAAAAGAGAAAGGCTGAGCAGCCTAATAAAGATCTAGCCCTGATAGAAGAGAAAATAAAGCAAGAGATGATGGAAGAGTTCAAAACCATCACCCCTGAACAAGGGAGAGATATGGTAGCACAAGCTGGAGTGCTTATTCTACCCGAGTGGGATATAGCAGACACCCTGGTACTAGATGCAATGAGGAAGGAGACCAAACTCATGGAGGGGATTACTTTCAATAAGGATAATGCTGCACTCATCATGTGGTCTCTCAAGAGAAATGAGAGTAAGAAAAGCAAAGACACCCCAGGGTCAAGTTACCTTGGTGGGATGATGGTGAAGAGAGTGTAGAGTATAGGGGTAGTGGAAACTACTAGCATTGTGTTAGAGACTGCAAAATTTAGTGTTGCAGTAGTAGAAAGGGAAGCCAAAGAGAAAGAGGCCCTCCAAATCAAGTTGGAAATAGTTTCGAAGGCCTATAACAATCCTAAGGAGGAGGTAAGAGGTAAAGATAGCATCATTGCTAAGTTGTAGAGCCAGTTGACTGGACAATATCATCAAGGTGTGTCTTCAACACTGATGATCTCCTCTTCTCCTGCAAGACCTCCACCTACTAGCCCTATCATTGAGTTTCCACCATCTCCAGCACCCTCCAGCTCTCAAATGGTTGAAATTACTCCTCAAGAATTAGAAAACTTAAAACAGGCTCAGGCCTTATATGCAAAGAAGTATGAGGAGAGAGTAAGGGCTACAATTTCCAGTTTTGCAGATACAATGAATGCTTCATTGCTCTACAACAATGTAGGTAAAATTGTGGATATATGGAATGAGCTCAGGGGAGACAAAGCCATTTTGACACCTATTTTTGACAAATGGAGGCCTAGGGAGCAAGATTTAGAGTTTATGTGTGTATCCTGCGATGAAGCAAGGGCCAATCCCATCATTAAATCCACTTCTAACATCGCTAAAGTTTTAGTACAATTAGCAGCAGAGGTGGATAATGTTGATAGGAAGGTTAGTTTGTGCAAAAAGGAGTATACTGATCAAGTTTTTGAGTTGCTCCTAGGAGTTTTTGCTGGCCCGGATCAATTAAAGGACAAACAAATGTGGCTTAAGGAGATAGAAGTTAAATTGTCAGCAAGAATTAAAGGAATTATTGATTTAGATGATGCTTCTTTCTTTGTTTTGACAATACAAGAGATAGAGAAAATTAAGTCACATTATGGTTTTCTCAATTCAGAAGTTAACAAAATGAGAAATTCTTGGAAAAGGTTGACTAAGACTAAGGATAAAGTGATTAATTTCTCATGGCCAACAGAAGAGGTGTATGATGAGTGGACAACTAAATATGCCACCCATGATCTGGAATAGTTGGAGAGTGCCCCTGAAAAGGTAGAAGAGGTTGCAACCGAATAGCCTCTTGAAGAAACTGTAGAGGCCAAAAAGAGCTTGTAACTATTTTTGTGAAAAGCTTGTAACCTCTTTATTTTGAAAGAAATGATTGTAACAAACTCTCCTCGAGAAGTCTGAAGCTTTGTGCATCCATGTTGTTATAAATGGATACCAGGACTAGAGGAAAAGGGATCACAAAAGAATTGTAAGAAAATGCTACAGAAATTTATCTGAGCTTTTCTAAGTCTAATGGAGAATATTCAAAAACTTCTTGTAATATTTCTTGAACTTAATATCAATATACAGACCATCGGTTTTGAGTGAAGCTTTGTGTCATCTTCAAGTGTGTTTACAATTTGTTTACTGTTTTCATTCTGAATAATCTAGGGTTATTTTGTTTGAATGGAATTGCAAAGCAATTTTTAGTAGAAGTGTTTGCTAGCTTTTCTCTTTAGGAGGGAGATTAAAGATGCAGGGATCACTCATACCAGTAAACTCTTTGGAAGGGACTTTGAATTTTGATGATCATAGCTTAATTTGGAATGCATAAGTTCTTGTAGATATCAGGCATATACAAGGATTAATAGAAACCAAGCCAACGGGATGCATAAAGATATTTTGTTTGAGGAGTATTATCTGAGTTTAGATGACTCTGTGACCTTGGATAAGGCACTGGTATTGATTGAAGTTTTTTATTGCATGTTTTGTTGATCGAAATGTTGAATCTAAGTATAATTTCCATTCTATGTTTTCAGTTAATTTCAAGGTGAATAGATCCACTGGTTTTCTGGACTGGTTTGTTGTGGGTTTTATGTTTGAAAGTGTGAATTCAATTCACAAAGGTATACCCACCTGGGCTCTGAGTAAGTCCAAAGTGTAGAAGGTTCAATCAAACCTTGTCATATGTTGTCTTGAGAATTTCCTTATCTTTGATATCTCTTCTGCACCAAGTTCAATCATATTATTTTAAGGATGTTAAAGAGAATCAGATTTTGAAGACAACAGCTGGTAATGTGGATGACCAGAAGAGCACAACAAGTGGTGCATTCTTTCTCGGTGGTAGACCAGTCTCATGGATGAGTAAGAAGTAGAGTTGTATCTCTCAGTCTACAGCAGAAGTGGAGTATGTTGCAGCTTTCATGAACTGTACCCAGACAATTTGGATGAAGCATGTATTAAATGGCTTCAAAGTTCCTATATCTAAACCGGTAAGTATATTTTGTGACAACACAAGTGCAATTAACATCTCCAAGAATCTGGTTTTGCATGCTAGAACCAAGCACTTTGAGCTCAAGTATCATTTCTTGAGGGAGAAGGTTCAGAACAAAGAGGTTGTATTGGAACATGTTTCCAGTAAGGAGCAGTTAGCAGACATATTCACCAAGCCTAGACCAAAGGCTACCTTTACCTATTTGAGAGGTGAATTAGGGGTGTTTCCCCTTCAAGAGGTGAACTTAAGGTATGTGCTCCACATCAGTCAGGTATAGCAGTGTTGAATCTTTTTTAGGATTGATGTGTTGAAGGATGCTACTCCTCAAGGAGAGCAGCATAGTGGAATAGGAAAGCTTGTGCCTCCACTTTGGCATTGTTGTTAAAGGGGGAGAAGATGTGATGGAGAGAAGATATCTGCAACTTTGGGGGAGAAGATGTGAAGCAGAGAGATATCTTTGTATATTGCCATCAATGCCAAAGGGGGAGTTTATTGGCATACGAACTGGTATGATGACATGATGATATTGTATGTTGTCATTGATGTCAATATGTTGAAGAGTGAACCGGTATATTGAAGTAAGCAACTAGCAAGAGAACGGATATGATGTTGTGAACTAGTATTTGTGAAAAAGTGAAGCGGTATGTTTGTTCAAGGTGAACCGGTATGTTGGAATGAGAACCAGTATATGGAAGTTTTGTATCAAGGTTTCATATGGTATGACTACCGGTTGGTAGTCTCAGCTTCAAGGTTTCCTGTTGATGTGTTCCAATCCTGTGTGATTCAACTGATGACATCATGTGATGAGTTAGCATTGTAATGAGATCATGTTGCCACATCAGTCTTGTGCACGTGAAGAATCTTGCATGAAGGATATTGATCCTATCTACCTTGGGAATGTGGGAAGTCTTTATAAATGATGGAGAACGCGTGATGGGTTATCAGCCTCCAAGAAGTGGTGAAGAATGAATGTTGGAGAACATCTTGAGATATTTCAAGACCGTTGTATTTAATGCAATGCATTCAATGATTAGGATTGAACCGTCTGAAGTGCTTAACCTAAATGTTTAAGGTTTAGGGTTTATGCTACCGACCTATCTATTTCCTATAAGGTCGATGTTGTTTTTCATTTTGAGGTTGTTGGCAAATGTTATGAGTGTGTATCCAAGAGCAAAGATACATGATTCTTGCCAGACCGGATAAGAGAGTAGATACCTGTAGAGTGTGATTGCAGAAGGGAGGAATTAAAGTGGAACTGCATTGGCATTGAGTGTTGTTACCAGATCATTGTAATACCTATTGATCTCTAACCACTTCAACAGTTGGAAAATCCCTTAACATGGTAGCTCTAACCAGCTTGCTATAAAATCCTTTAACAGCGTGACTCAAAATCATTGAGTTCTTAAAATCCTCTAATAAGGTTTAACCCTTAACCGGGTATTTTAGCCATCCCTTAACCGGGTGATCCCTAGAAGGATCGGTTCCTAGTAGAACCTATTGTAATAGTCTTTAACCGAACTAGGCTCCTAACAGAGTGGACTTCAAAAGAGTTCAAAGAACAACTTGTGGGTATTCATCCCCACCGTGGTTTTTCCCAGTTGGGTTTCCATGTGAAAAATCAGTGTGTCATGTGTGATGCCTTTCACATGATGGTTTAGTGTTTTATGTCAAAGTGGTAAATCATGGTGAACTAGCAGTTATTATATTTCTGATGGTAAATTACTTGTGTATGCATATGGGTGAAGTGGAAATAAGATATTAGGTTGTGTGATGATCCAAGTGTTACCTGTTTAGGTCCTTCACAGTCTCACTATGTGTAATCTGTAGTGCCCTGATTTAGACCAGTGATACTATTTACTAGTTGAGTATAGTCTTTCCTACCAAAGCGGTTTAGTGAAATTTTTTGTCTATACTGATTCACTGCCCCCCCTCTCAGTACCGGTTTGATACTAACTATTCATCATTATTCATTAGGATCAGCCTCTCCAACCTTCAACTTCATCATGTGTCCAAAATCCTTCTCCACATCTATGATCTTTGGCCTTTTATTTGGGGGATAAAGAGCCCACAACCACATATCCTCATCATCTAGATCATATCTTGATCCAATGAAGATGTCATTCACGCCTTGAATGTCCAATTTGAAATCCTTTTTCTCTGAGTGTAACATGATATCAAAAATGAAGGACACACTAAGATCCTAGCCTGGAAACATGATAATCCCTCCCTCTACAAGTAGTTTCCTTCCTCTTTGTGGAGTCATGCTTTCCACTTCTACATCAATATCTTCCTTTAGTTTCCTAAGCATCTCTGCCTCATTATCTAGTGTTATGTTAGGCATTACTTCTCTTAGCCTTTTCCCCTTGAAGTGATACAAGAAAGACTTGATATCTTGTGACTTGATGAACTCATCATCGAACACAAAAGAGGTATGCTCCTCTAGCCTAACATTCACATCCACATTTATCCTTGCAACAATTATGTCCTATGCTTCAGGTTCTTCCTCCCTTTCAAGCCTCCTAAATCTTGAAATAGCTTCATTTTCTCCTGATAAGCTCTTTGCCTCTTCTTCCTCTCCTATCTCCTGCAGCCATTGCTTCTTCTCATCCAGTTTACATTCTAAACTTTGGACTATCTGCATAGCCTCCTTAGACTCTTTGTTCCTGAAGATATCCCAGGATTCTACATACTCATAAAAGTAATCACACAAATTTTGCTTTTTCCTGCCTTGGTGGATATACCCCTCAAGGTCATAGTTCTTCCAACCTGTGTGCTCATAGAGGTTGTAGTCTTCTATCAACCTCTTGTCAACAATCTCATATTCCTTTGTGGAGATAATAGTGAAATCATCAAAATGTAAGGTCCTAGGCAAGAAAACTTTCTTGTGAGCACCCCCAAAATGCATTACATTTGAGACACTCATCTGCCTTACAATCTCTAGATAAGCCATCCTGTCAGGTGGAGGATTTGACAGCACAAAAGGAGCTCCTTCAAACCCGAAAACCATAACATAGGTGAAGTCCTAGAACACATACTAGTCAACCCAATTGTGGTTTACTCTGGTATCCCCATGTTCATGGGGTTTGAGGAATATTTTGATTTCCTCCGAAAAAGACCCATCAAAAGACACTCCAAAAGCTCAGAATAAAGGTTGCACAAAAAACTCTTCAAACTTGATATAATGGGATCTCATGAAACGTGAATCCCACAATGACCACCATAACTGTACAGGCTGCTCCTCTCCATCCTTACCATGAATATTCAACTTTAGCTCCTTAGGCCATATTCCTCTGAGTTGTCCATAAAACAAGACCACATGCATCAACAAAGAGTAAACTTAAAATATTTATCAGGGTTATTTTGAAGGCTCAAGAAACCCTCGTGTATTTTCTCAATAACATAAGTAGCATAGTCGAATTGTCTCGGCTCATGCATCCGTGTGCCAGCAGTAAGGACCAGAGGTCCTATCTGAGCTATATCAAGGACTCCAACTCCTCCCACCTGACTGCCTGCCATATAGGTATACTACATATACTGCCTGAAGATATTGATATCAAATGGGTTCCCGTCCGCTTCTATCAATTTTCCCTTTTCGGCCTTATGAATGGCCAAATTCCATCCATTGTACATGGTGTCCATCTTTCTATACTCTTCCTCTAGCTTCTCAAAAGACAAAGGAACATTAGATTCAAAACCTAGACCAAAAAACCTCCAGGATGGTGGCTACTGAGATATGGATGAAAGCATTTCCATTTGGTAACTGGATACATCTTTTTGCAACATTGTAAGCCCTAGCCAATGTTTTCATCAATTGAACATTTACAAAGACGTTAGGGACTACAAGCTTACCCAATCTAGTCGTCCATGGGTTTGAAATTGGGGTCAGCCTATTTCTCCTTGTATAATGATATAAGAATAATTTGTGACCTCTGATCCTAGTCTATACATCACCAATTTCTTTGAACTTATCCTCTAGCTGGTCATGGATGGCTAGGTTAACTTTTGATCTCCAGGATTTGGTTCCTGGTGAGCACATTTGATCGATCATATCCTGGCTCAGCTTTCATTTCAGTGCACCTTCTCTCCCTTTATACTTCTTAGAAGTACTTTCAGAGACTTCTGTGACCTTCCTCTTGCCCTTGGAACTAGAACCCTCCATATTTGAATCTTTCAAGCTTTCTGCAGTTTGATTCTTTGTAGTTTAGTTTTGCTTCAATCTCTCTGTTAGCTTCAAACTATTGTGCAAAGTCCTTGTACTGACTCTTCATATATGGATTTGACGGATTAAAAGCATTTACTCAACTGAAATCCTGCTATGATTTGCCTTGTGCGAACACCAATCTACCCGTTCTCTGCATTAAATAATGGTGGGTCAATCCGTTTGCAATTAGATTTTGCGACGGCTAATCGGCATAAGTTTTCCAATAATTTAATTATTTGGCGCCACCTATCCTTCAGTCAGCATAGGTCTTATTGATCACTTCACCTCCTGGATAGGTTCTACTTTCACCTTTATAACACATCAGCATAGGTCATTCCAATACGCCCTCCTTTTATTCCTCTATGGCATTCTACCCATCGGGTTTCGACATAGCTCCAAATATGTTCCTCTGATAGTGAAAATTTATTGTGATGAATCCCCTTTTGGTAGTCTACATCTCATTCATTGCATCAGGTCACCTTATCGGGTATCGGGACAACTTATTTTATGTTTCCCTGATGACCCGATGACATTTATTTCATGCTTGTGCTTCCTTTGAGCATATGATTTCTCGATGAAACTTCCTTCTTGGTCATTGTGTTGCAAAGCTTATCAGGTGTCAGGATAACCCTTCTTGTGTTTCTCTAATGAGCCGATGACATCGGGGTCCAGCCTATTTGTTTTCAGATCCATTGGCTTATGTTCCCCCAATGAGGTCTCCTTCCCGATAACCACTTCAGATTCATCATTGGGTATCAGCATAGCATAAAATGTCTTCCTCCGAAGGGTCGATGTCATCCTGATGACTTTACCTTGTCTCTCTTTTAGTCACTTACTTCGGTGTAGGCTATCCCGATGAAACCTCATTTCCATCCATCATGATATATACCCTATCGAGTATCAGGATAGCTTTTTCTTACGTTGTTTGATATCCTGATGATTTCAAAACATACGCTATGCATTCTCCTTAGCCAGTGTAAGTCATATTGATAACCTCCTCCTCTATACTCGGCTTTGTCTTTCTTATCAGGTATTGGTGTAACCCAAAACTCCTTTCACCAATAGTTTGAGCTACCTTGATGGCTTAGTATTCCCACTTTTTGGTGTTGCTTAATCGGATAAATTCATGCCAACGACACTGCCTTCTGCCATCTAGCCCATTAGGTAATGGAGTAGCACAAGATATCATTTTTCAACAACCCGATGAAATTTATTATCTACTTCACATTGTCTTCCATCAGTGTAGGTTATACCAATCACCTCATCAGCTATCGGCACAACATTTTTCTCATGCCTCCGATAATGAATGTTATGTCTATAGATAGGAATTTAGAAATCATCAAAGCAAATAGATACATTAAACTAGTTCAATCACAAAAACTAAATTGCAATGATAACAAAACCTACAAACATTCAATGGAGATATGGAAATGAAACATTCAATTCAAACACAAACCATCTCAAATGCGGATGTCTCCTCCATGATTATCCATTGTCCTTCTTTCTCCTTCAAATTACTTTGTTTTGTGGATCTCACCTTCAAGTGGGTAAGTATAATATGAAAGCAAGATTGACAAGACAAGACGACAACATAAGGGTACTAGAAGTGTGATTGATTCGACCTTTTGATTGAAGAAATTCATCCAATTTATAGATAAATTGGAGAAAAGACAAGATTAGCATGAAAGTGATTCGAATGGAAATTCAAATCAAGAATAGCAAAATTATGACAAGTGTATGACAAATTGCTATGCAAGGATTTATGACAATTTATGACAATTTATGACAAATTGCTATGCAAGAATTTATGACAAGATTTTGAAATAGAAATAGACATTTAGGAATTTAGGAGAAATTAGAAAATTAGGCTAGAAATGATGACTTGGAAATTAGGAAATTGATGAAAATTAGGTAAATTAATTAATAATTTTTTCATTCATTAATTAATTTACAAAAAGAGGAGGAATTAATTAGCCAATTAAATAAGCATTTAATTGTGACAAGAAGACTTAGGATAAATAAATATTTTATTTAACCTAAAGGGAAAATGACAAACAAGGTTAAATGAATTAGAAATGCAAGGACGACAATTAGGTCTTGATGTAAGATCAATTTGATGTCGATTCAATTTGATCATAATTTCTGACTGACAAAGGACCAATGCTGACGAATGATTTGATTGATAAATGTGCCAATCGATGAGGAACAATGACTAATTGATCCAAATTGACATGATTGAGAAGGACGACGATCGATGACAAATTGATCGCAAAATGACAAGATTGAAAATGACAACGATCGATGACAAATCGATCGCAAAATTGATTAGATTGACAAGGATCGATGGCGAATCGATCGCAAGATGACAAGATTGACAAAAACCCTAATTCTATCATCGATTAGGATTGACGATGTCCAGAATGAAATCGAATTGATGATGTCAAAATATGCCAAATGAGCACGCACATTGTTGCAACAAGATAAGATCGACCAAAATCATGACTGAAGATTATTATCGACAAGACCAAATTCAAAAGCGAGATAAATGAAGAATGCAGAAGAAGGACTCAATGCTCGCAAATGATAAAGACCAAGTGCGCGACATAGAAGAAATGTTAATGCGACGCAAGAACCCTAAAATAAGGCAATGTGCAAATGTTAAAGTATGACTCCGCAAGCGTTGACCATTTTTAGATGTCTACATTTTGCCCCTCTTTGAGACAATGCGATTCTAAGCATTGTTTCAAAGAACAATAATGAAAATGCCCCAGACACTGACAATGACATATGCATGCCCCCTCGAGGAATTGGCTGGAAACATCCAAAAAAGAGGCCAATTGATTGATAAGAATGATAGAAAATGATAGGATCAAACAGACTGACAATCGGAGATCGGATACACAAAGGACAAGCAATTGAAGACGCACAAGACTACGACCAGCATAAGATGGAGAGAGTGCACGTCCATCTATACACTGACAAAGATCTATAAATGAGACAAAGAGAGTGAAAAGAGCTCATTTGCACTAGCCAAAGTGGAGGATTTGTTGCTCTGGAAAAGGACACTTGCTTAGAGATGGTGAACATTCCAATGGCAGATCACCTCAGAGAACGTGTATGCATGTACAGATGACCGGATGATGCGAGAGCAACGGTATGTATCTCAAAAACCCATATTGTCAATTTTACGAATTTGACTTGCTTGGGGGACATTGCGAGGCCCACAAAGAATGCAGAAAGTGACTTTTGGGCCTGTGTGAGCGCACCCTGCGCTTGTGTAGGGCATCCTGTGCTTGTGTAGGGTACACAGGCACAAGTGGATGCAACACAGGCGCAGGATACAGCACACAGGCGTAGTTGTGCACTGGGAACTCAAATTTGGTCAAAAACAGCATGCGAATGATCCGAAAAGGGGGATAAGGGTAGGATAGGTCAAAATAGATTAGAAACACCCTGATTTGTGGATGAAACAAGGAAATGTAGCCCGTAGGAGCAAACCCTAAAACTGACAAAGTGTGCCCGAATTGGTGATGCAGAGTCGACAGTATCCACTAATTATTCGGGAGAACCGACCTGACTGCTTCATGTTACGACATAGACTTAGAAGCATGGACAGAGATACATTAGTAGGACTTGGAATATACTTGTGTGGGGGAAAAAGTGACACTAAGCAAACATGCCCTAATCTCACTTTCAATCACACATTTGTGGAATATGAAAGAGCCTAGAGGTATCACACAATTGGCTACTTCTTTTTGTGGAAGAGAGAGCCACGGGCTACCTATTAGGATTTCTACTCCTTTGTTGTAATTGAAAGATAAAATGATGCAAGTTCAATTCCCAACCCCAAAGTGCAAGTATGAACTAATAACAAGATTGCAGAATTGAACTTAAACTATGGAAAGCTGTAAACACAAGGACAAGATAAGAATGTAAATGCGTACTCGGAGTTAAAATCTGAGTGGAAATGTTCGGGACGGGGGCATGGGCGCCACTGTCCTGATTCTGCACCTGAAACTGCTCCTGAAACTACTGTTTTGCAACTTGAAAAGCTGTCAAAAATGCTGAAACTTGTTGTCTGACAGAAGGACCAGGGCACCCAGCGCCCCTGTCCCAGGGACCAGGGCGTCCAGCGCCCCTGTCCTGGCAGGACCAGGGCGCCCCACGCCCCTGTCCTGGTCTTTTGCACTGAAATTTGGTGTGAAGTTTTGTCTCAGTCTGCTTCCGTCGGATCTGCAACTTGCGGCGTCCTTCGAATCTCGAAACCTGCACTTATATCTGAAAAGGGTTGTAGGGCGGCTATATAGGGTTTTGCCTTATTCAAACCCCCGCTTTGGTGATTTCCACCTCCACGAATAGCCAAGTTGTATTGTAAAAGTAGTGTGTGTGCAGACCTTGTGTGTGTGCAAGATCCTAAAAATGCAAGTAAGCAAACTAGAGCAACCTAGAAAGTAAACCCTAATTGCTTGCAAATGATAATGTAAATGCTCCAAATCAAGATGCAAAGTGATCTAAAGCATGAATACAAGTGATATAATGAGGCTTATGCAAAGACATGAAAACAACATGAAATCATACCCAACCCCAAGGGAGGGGTACAAGCCAATCTTCAATCGGTGATCCCTTATTGCTCTTCAATGTCTTCAAAGCCCTAAATGGATGAATGAAATTGATGAATGCTTGATGGATGGATGTTGAATGTTGTTGAAGTCTTCAAAGATCTACTCTTTCGATGCATAGAAGGTCCTTCAAACCAAAAATCTGGATCCTCTCAAATGAAGAAAGAGAGCTCTTATATATGAAAACCTAGGTCTTAATTTCAACTTTTGGCCGACCTAGAGATTGAATCTCCTACCAATTTCTTGGGGTTAAGCTTTATTTTATGATTGGATCGTACTCCTAAAATTTCGGGAAAAATGTCTGGGACCATGTGCACGCCGGGCGCCATGGTCCCGACAACTTTTCACCAAATTTTCAGGGCCGTCAGATATGATGATTTTAGAGGGAATCCCGAAGTTACAGGTGATTTCGAGATGTTTTGACCCCCAAAATCAAGCCCCCAAGTTCAAAATAGGACCTAATCAGGGTTTTTGATTAAATGATGTATTGGAAGAATAAAATGAAAGGGGCACACTTTAATGAAAAGGGCCCAACTTTATGATATGGGAGATGATAAAATAGAACCCTAGACCTAATTAATTTAATTAATTAAGTGCTAAAGGGGAAAATGCAATGCAAAATGCAAAATGCGCCAAGGCGGGTGCTAAACTAGGTGTGAAATTGTACCACCCTAGCAAGTGCGTACAATTTACGACACTACATTTAGCCCCCACTTTAGCGGTCATATGAACACTACGTGCATATGCAAGCTAAAGTACAGAAAAGTAAACATTATTTGAAAAAGGATATATCCATAAGTTGTTGGACGAAGCCCCCAACGGTATCTGCACTACACAGTTAGGAACCGCACCCTACAAAACACACGTTAGATCACAAAATCACCTAATGCTTACTAAGGAAGGTGATGAAAATTCGAGGGTAGCTATATGCCCCCCCCTGTTTCGGCTTGCTAATTTTAGTGAGTTGAAACAGGGTATCATGTTTACCACTTCGAATTGTTAAAGAATATTGATGACAAATGCTCACAAGAAGATTTGAATGAGATCAACAACTAATGGAGAATCATTTGGTAAGAAGGAGGACTAAATCTCAATTCCAACACAACAAAGAGTGTGAGGATTTGAGAGTTCTCTAACACAAGATGAAGGATGTAAATGGAAACAAAATGCAAAGAGAAGAAAAGAAAGGAAAAAAAGCATGAATACACACATTGGTGATCCATGAGAAGAATAGTGAGAGAGAAAACATGGACTTCTCACCCCTAGATCTTGTCTAGGTGATCCATGGGAAAAGGACATGGAAAACTAGCCCCTAGAGTCTGTCTAGGTGATCCATGTAAGGGAGGAGAGTGAGAAAGTCTACCCTTATGCCGCTAGTTCCACTCAGCCTCGTGCATGTGTGTGTAAGGGAGGTTAGAAGCACCTCATAGGAGTCTATGCTTGAGTATGCTACAACCTGTATATGTATAGTACAAAAGCGTGACATCTCGCTCTAAGAGTCTGTGCTCTGGTTCCGAGAATAATCACCTTGCATAAAAGAAAAAAATGGAGACATCTCGCTCTAAGAGTCTGTGCTCTGGTTCCGAGAATGACCCATTGCTCAAAAAGTGTAATGTTTATGTCACAAGCAAAGTAGAACAAGGATACCTACCTTCATCACAAAAGAAGATACCCCAAAAATGCAACAATGTCATAGATCCAAGCAAGAGAGTTTTTTACTCTTTAAGAATGGATAAGATAGTTGAAAAAGGGATATCTTGTAGTATGTGTAAAGGAGATCCTTAGAGGAGAAGAGATCTTTGTACAAAAGACACCTATCCCCGAGAGAAATTGACTTAGACAAATATAACATCTTCTAGAAGAGAATAAGAATGCAATACTTCCTTCTTTTGCGAGGTGAAAGTGAATCTTAATGAAGGATGACGCTCTTTTTAACCCAATTGGGAGAGTGAATTCATTATGGATGTATTTTACCAAGTGCAAAAGAAGGTTGTAGTCAAGGACTTACACCTTTTGTAAGAGAGAATCCTTGAACAAACAACAACAAATGCATACAAGGAATAACATCAAGTAATAAAGTTCACACCATCCACAAAATAGGAAAAAGTGGATCCTTAGATAAAAATAAGGAAAGATCATTGCCTCCCAAGGATAAGGACAATGAGAAGGACTTACACAATCTTCCAGGGAGAGATTTAGACATGAACAAAATGTACTACATACTCACATGAGTTCATGCAAGCAAGACATTAGTGTATGTAAAATGCTCCTCACAAGAAGTGGGTAGGATAGGAAAGAGAATACACATCTTCTCCCATATCTAGGAAAAGAGAATTCTAAAGCAAAGATGATCAGTATTTCCACACTATTACCCCATAGGAACAAGAGATAACATAGAAAAATTAGGCTATTATGTTGCTTCAAAAAATATGATTGCACTTGAGATTGTACCATCATGAATGACAATGAGCTCCTAGTGAATGAGCTACCAATGTCACATAATGATGAGCAACATAATAGCCATTAATGTTATTTAAAGACATGATAGATTGAATGAGGTATTTGAATATGACATGCTAAATGCTCAACTATAAGTGAGATCAAAAACATGTATAAAATGATAAAAATTGAGGAAGAAAAGTCACAAGAAATCTTAGAAGAAGGATGAGTGTAATTTATTAGAGCCTTATCCCTGGAGGAAAGGAATTTATGATGAATAGGAGATAAAGATTCATAAGTGGATTTAGAAATTTGAGGGGAATCATAAAGAGATTTGGTCATCGCCAAGATTTCCTTATGAGGGGAATGAGAGTTGATAGAAGTAGAAGATGATTCAGTTGAAGTGAGATCATCATCACTACTAAATATAGCATTCACATTGAGAGATGGTCTTTTAGATGCTTTGGTGGGCTTAGAAAGATTATATCCAAGTCCAAATGAATATTCATGCATGTTATGTTCTAAAGGAACTTTAATTCCTTGTTCATTTGTACCACAACCATTTCCACTATAGCCACTCTTAGCCAAAATATGAAAACCACGACCATAACGATTAGCCATTTCAGAAAGAAAAGGTGGTTTTTCATAAGACAAAGAATCAAATTCTTCAGAATTAGAGGTGTGAGGAGAAGAAGTTTGAGAAGCAGCCACAAAATTATTGCTCATAGGTTCAGGTAAGACTGATTGATCTCTAGTTTCTTCCTTCTTTTTAACTTTAAGCTCTCTAGGAGGAACCCTATACTCACCTACAAAGGTGGGATTGAAATCAAGAGATCCCCAATCATCTTCTGCGAGAACCTTCTCAGGATCAAAAGCCTTTTCATGTGTAGATTCAAGTTGAGAAAAATCTTCTTCAGGAACTTCAGACTCATCCAAAGAATTTTGATTATCAGAGGATGATGATTTGTTCATAGGTATATTGTTTAAAGAGTCATCACTAGAAGAAGAAGGCTCAGAAGAACTCCCTTTGGAAGTAGATGTTTGCAAACAAGCTTGAAAATTAGTATCACCTATCAAGGTATATGTCTTATTATTATAAATAAATTTAACTTGTCT
The DNA here is from genome assembly GCF_030272615.1 of Cryptomeria japonica. NCBI lineage: Eukaryota > Viridiplantae > Streptophyta > Pinopsida > Cupressales > Cupressaceae > Cryptomeria > Cryptomeria japonica. Next base: position 320,950,926 of record NC_081407.1, read on the forward strand.
ATGCAATGTAGAGGGGACAGCTTGCATACTGTGAATCCAAGGTCTCCCTAATAACAAGTTGTATGTTAGATTTCCTGACATAACATGGATAGGAGTAGGCAAAGTAACAGGTCCCACTGTGATGGGTAAGGTGATAATACCTAATGAAGACTTAGCCACATTATCAAAGCCTCGAATGGGATGAGAGTCAGGCTCAATAAGGGATGTATCCACATTCATCTTATGCAATAGATTAATGCTACACACATTAAGGCCAGAACCATTATCTACCATTGTTCATCTTATAGCAGTGTCATTTATGATAACCACAATCATCAAGGGATCATATTGATGTTGAATTTCACTAGTAGGAAACTCATCTTGAGTAAACACAATTTGAGCTTTAGGATTCATCACAGAGTTAACCAAAGATACTATATTACTAGATGTATTAGGTGGAGGAACATTCAAATCTTTCAAGGCATCTTGTAACATTCCATGATGAGCGGAAGAAGTTTGGATCAAATCCCAAAGGGATATCTTAGCAGTGGTAGCTTTAAGTTGTTCTATGAGATCATATTCCTTACCGAGAACTTGTGAAATACGAGGAGCTTGAGGAAGAAGAGGTTGGGAAGGAGGAAGTGAAGTTGGGATAACTGGAGGAGGATTAGGTTGCCTATTGTTTCTTGTGTTATAGGTATGAGCAACCGTGTTATAACTCTCTCTAGTCAATTGCTTAGCATACTCATAAGGGCTCTTAGTAGAATAACCTCCTTGCACAGTAATAATAGGTTTCTTAGGAGTGCAAAAAGAATCATTAGCATAACCACCTTGAACCACTAAGATAGGCTTATTTAAAGGTTGAGAATTTTGAGAAGGGCAAGCACCTTGTATAGTGAAGAGAGGTTTGTTAGGTGTTTCATTCACATGTATCAAATTGATTGAGGATGGTTTAGAGGAATGAACAAAAGTGTTGGAAGAATTGTTGATAGTCTTCTCTTGCACTAAAATCTCATCACGGATTAAATCAATTTTAGGAGAGAGACAAGGGGTAGACATTGATGTTCTAGTAGGAAGAGTAATACTAGGAAAGGTCATATCATCCTCTATCATCAAAGGACCTACATGGGGAATAAACTCTCTAGGAGAAGGATCAACATTACTCTCTAAAGTCTCACTTTTGAGAGGGAGATCTTTGAAAGAGATGTTAACCATCTTTCTTTGAACTAAGGTATCCTTATGAGTAGAACCAAGTTGAGGAGAGGGAGACACTTTATTTTTAGAGGGAGAATAATTGAGGTTCAAGGAAGGTGAGAAACTATCAAGGGAATTTTCAATCTTGACTTCATCCCCTTTGGCTAGGGTTCTCTCATGGGGTAGAGAATAATCTACACCTTCTTCTAATGGTTCATCCCAAATAGTGAGGTTGTTGAAAGGAATGTTTGAAGTATTGTCAATTTCGAGAGAGGAGATAACATTGTTTAGTAATTCCTCATCCTTAGGAGGGAGAGCATCAATAGATGTGTTAAACTCATCCTCTTTCCTCAAAATATATTCAATATGATCTTTAGGGGAGAGAGAATTAAGGAAATTGCTTATTATTTCATCTTCTTTCTCTAAGGGATGCTTATGGGTAAGACAAACTTTAGGAGAAGGGTAAGCATTTATCATTAATTCATCATCTCTAATGGGAATTTTGTTGGAAAAGGAAATGCCATCACTAGGAAATGTAGGGATCATGTCATCTTCTTGCACAAAAGGATCCTCATGAAGGGAGTGTTTTTTAGGAGGAACATGAACATATTTCTCCAAAGATTCATGCTTAGGAAGGAGATCTTTGAAAGAAGTGTTCATAACCTCTTGTTGCACTAACATGCCCCCATTGGAAGGACCAACTTTAGGAGAAAATAAGTCAATGTCCATCAATACCTTTTCACTTAGAGAGGCATCATGTAGGGAAGGTGAAGTAACATTAAGAAAGGTGTTTATGATATCATTCTCTTCCTCTAGGATAGCTAAATAGGAAGGGCACATTTTAGGAGAATTGTCAAGATCACTCTTAAAGTCTTCATCCTTAGAGCCTGGGAGAGTCTCAAAGGGATTGGTAGCAACTCTTTTAAGCACTAAAATGTTATTATAGATCGGGGGAGGTTCTTGAGGAGAAGGAAAAATTGAAACAAGGGAAGCTAACCCATTATCACATCTATGAAATGAATGCATCATGACAACAATTTTCCTCTTTCAAATGATAACATATGCAGAATAGAAGGAAATGTTTAATTTTAACCAATGCAAGCACTTAGAATGTATATTTAGAAAATGAAATTTATGATTCAAATGAGTTCCTAAATCAGATTTGAAATTATTGATCCCAATTAAGCTATCCACAAGTTCAACTTTGAAATTAAAAAATTAGGGTTTTAGCAAAATTTCCTCTAAATTTTTGAATCTTGCAAGAAATTAAAACTTGTAAATACAAATTTGAATTTGAAATAGAATAAACACTCAAATTTGAAAACATAAATCAGAATTAGAGAATACGAAAGAGCCTAGAGGTATCACACATTTGGCTACTTCTTTTTGTGGAAGAGAGAGCCATGGGCTACCTATTAGGATTTCTACTCCTTTGTTGTAATTGAAAGATAAAATGATGCAAGTTCAATTCCCAACCCCAAAGTGCAAGTATGAACTAATAACAAGATTGCAGAATTGAACTTAAACTATGGAAAGCTGTAAACACAAGGACAAGATAAGAATGTAAATGCGTACCCGGAGTTAAAATCTGAGTGGAAATGTTCGGGACGGGGGCGTGGGTGCCACTGTCCTGATTCTGCACCTGAAACTGCTCCTGAAACTGTTGTTTTGCAACCTGAAAAGCTATCAAAAATGCTGAAACTTGTTGTCTGACAGAAGGACCAGGGCGCCCAACGCCCCTGTCCCAGGGACCAGGGCACCCAGCATCCCTATCCTGGCAGGACCAGGGCACCCCACGCCCCTGTCCTGGTCTTTTGCACTGAAATTTGGTGTGAAGTTCCATCTCAGTCTACTTTCGTCAGATCTGCAACTTGCGGTGTCCTTCGAATCCCGAAACTTGCACTTATATCTGAAAAGGGTTGTAGGGCGGCTATATAGGGTTTTGCCTTATTCAAACCCCCACTTTGGTGATTTCCACCTCCACAAATAGCCAAGTTGTATTGTAAAAGTAGTGTGTGTGCAAGATCCTAAAAATGCAAGTAAGCAAACTAGAGCAACCTAGAAAGTAAACCCTAATTGCTTGCAAATGATAATGTAAATGCTCCAAATCAAGATGCAAAGTGATCTAAAGCATGAATACAAGTGATATAATGAGGCTTATGCAAAGACATGAAAACAACATGAAATCATACCCAACCCCAAGGGAGGGGTACAAGCCAATCTTCAGTCGGTGATCCCTTATTGCTCTTCAATGTCTTCAAAGCCCTAAATGGATGAATGAAATTGATGAGTGCTTGATGGATGGATGTTGAATGTTGTTGAAGTCTTCAAAGATCTACTCTTTCGCTGCATAGAAGGTCCTTCAAACCAAAAATCCGGATCCTCTCAAATGAAGAAAGAGAGCTCTTATATATGAAACCCTAGGTCTTAATTTCAACTTTTGGCCGACCTAGAGATTGAATCTCCCGCCAATTTCTTGGGGTTAAGCTTTATTTTATGATTGGATCGTGCTCCTAAAATTTTGAGAAAAATGTCTGGGACCATGTGCACGCCGGGCGCCATGGTCCCGACAACTTTTCACCAAATTTTCAGGGCCGTCGGATATGATGATTTTAGAGGGAATCCCGAAGTTACAGGTAATTTCGAGATGTTTTGACCCCCGAAATCAAGCCCCCAAGTTCAAAATAGGACCTAATCAGGGTTTTTGATTAAATGATGTATTGGAAGAATAAAATGAAAGGGGCACACTTTAATGAAAAGGGCCCAACTTTATGATATGGGAGATGATAAAATAGAACCCTAGACCTAATTAATTTAATTAATTAAGTGCTAAAGGGGAAAATGCAATGCAAAATGCAAAATGCGCCAAGGCGGGTGCTAAACTAGGTGTGAAATTGTACCACCCTAGCAAGTGCGTACAATTTACGACGCTACAATACTATATCACATTCATGCCTGAGATTAGGGAAAACACAGGACTGCTTACCGCATTGGCAGAGAGATGGCATTCGAAGACCTCCTCATTCCATCTGGCGACTGGAGAGGCGACTGTGACACTAGAGGATGTATGGCATATCCTCCGCATTCTGATTCATGGGGAGATGATAGAGTATGACCCAGTGACAAGGAGAGATGCTTTGTGCAGATTATTTGAGTGCGACGCAGATGATCTGGATATCGTAGAGAGGGAGATTGGCTGGGAGACCATGGCATCAAAGTATGATCAACGATATGTGGTGATAGTCGTGGTTATAGCATGCCTATTAGCAGGGGACAAATGAGGACATGGATTCCCTATTGGATGGGGAAGAGTGCTAGAGCGGATGGTGATAGAGGGGATGGTGTACATATGGGGACCATGTGTGCTTGCTATGCTATATTTTCAGTTGCATCAGATAGCATATTAGGGAGTGTAGACATTGAGCTGTGGGGTCACACTATTACAGGTATGGGCATTTGAGCACATAGCCATATGTCGACCAATTGCAGAGAGACAGGTAGTACCACATCAACCATATGTGTACTGCTATGGGGGAGCACTGAGATAGGGTCCTTTTGGATACATATTGTATTGGTGACATGAGCTAGACAGATTGAGAGAGTTCACATGGAGGCCATATCTTGATTGCCCGGGATGGTCAGATGATAGTGATGAGCTACCGTATTGCAGACAAGAGAGATACCTAATTGGGCGACCAGTGAATTGCCAGAGAGTGATTGAGATGTACCTGCTAGAGAGAGTCAGACGATAGTTTGGAGAGAGGTAGGATATACCTAGAGGGACTGCACACTTTGCCCGATCTCACAGAGAGACGAGTCAGTGGGGGAGGATGATTCAGCAACACATAGCATATGCTGACTTCACACAGCTACAACAGAGATAGTGGGATTGGAGATCATATGTGGTGGACACCGGGATGACAAAGGAGTATGAGCGATGGTTTGCATGACGATGGCCAGTGCCATTGACAGATCCTGATATTCCAGTACCTAGGAGACAGGAGGACTTCCCACTCACTGGAGAGGAGGAGAGAGATGATGAGGATGAGGAGGATGAGGGTGGTGATGAGGATGAGGGAGGTGATGAGGATGGAGATGATGAGGATGAAGATTATGAGCCAAATTCAGCCGATTAGGAGTCGTTGTAGGATATACCCATAGAGCCGGAGACAGCTAGGATAGAGGAGATGGAGATGTGCAGGGCTACCATAGCGAGTCAGCATGATCACATTGCAACATTAGAGAGGCAGAATGCTATATTGAGGACAGAGCAGGATCAGTTCAGAGCAGAGATAGCTAGACTCATAGCGGCTCGAGATACAGCAATAGCCCAGGCACAGTGACAAGAACAGAGAGTCACCGAGTATATTGGGTCAATTAGGGATGCCAGTGCACGTGAGATGGCATAGATGTTGGTAGAGAATGGAGAGTAGATACGCCATTGGAGGACACTATATGAGAGTGCAGTTCCACCAGAGCAGAGAGCAACATCATATCAGGCACGATTGAGGACAGAGAGCAGGCCACGCTCTTGGAGGTCAGTGAGCAACATGGGGATGAGTGGACCTATGAGACCACCATAGCCAGGACCTGGGGCAAGAGGGACATCATCCTTGAGACATGGTAGGGATGAGGAGGACAGAGGGAGAACCCAGTGACAGAGGCACATGCTCCTTATGACAGACAGTTGACATTATGTAGTGTGACATTATGTAGTCAACCTGTAGGCCATACTGAGGACAGATAGTCCAATTTTGTACTCTGATATTATTTTGATACATGATATGATATGCATTGATATGATGGGATGCAATGTGTTATGGCTTATGTTTACTTTCCATGTATGGATGACTTATGCACTGTTTATGTACCATTATGGAACATGTATGGATATATTTTTATGTGTTTTTGATGCGTTTAGAATATGAAATGGATAAAATGCTTGACGTGATGCTTGATGTAATGCAAATGTACTAATCAATGAATGCAGGATGCAGCATATGTGTTTGGAGATCGGAGAACTAGACCGAACTGACTACCCGAACTGATGAAAGAAATGTTAGTAAGAAGAAATGAGACAGAGGACAGTTAGAGACGAAGAAAAACTTGCTTTCACTAATGCACTTTGTAGGTGAGAACCTTTATTTAATGTAGCAAAATGGATGCATAGCATCATGGCATTGAAGGCCAGAGCTGAAACATAACCCTTTTTGCAAAAGACAGACACATCACACACAAGGAATGAGTGAGGCATCCTAGGGTACATACATCAAGGGTCGAGGTATGTGCGGCGTTCACAAAGAGAACGTACTTATCATAGACACCCAATGATATAGTTGCCCCAGTTTGTGATAAACATTCCACAAATAGCAAACACAACAAAAATCAAAAGGGACCATGAGCCATCCCGGTCACTCTAAATCACTCAGTGACATCATCAAGCAACATAGGAACATGATCGAAGCCAAAGATAAATCAATAAATGATAAGACTCGCTAATTCTGACAAGTCAAACAAACATCTTGATCTTCATTGTCAAAAGTTGAAAGTGTTGATAGGACGATCATGTTGTCTGGTTTTAGGGAATGTGGTACCCTGTCTAAGACAGGACACAGTCTAGTTTCGAGTATACCACACCCTATATAAGACCCATGATAATGTGACAAGGACTAATGATAATGATGTTGATTGATTGATATGACAATTGTGATCAGCTTGAATGTCTGGTTTGATTGAAAAAGTTCATCTATTAATGCATGATTCCATTAAAGCACAATGTGTGATTACGTGTCGTTGGAGGGACGCTCAGTGATCTGTCTTATGCACAAAGGGGATTTTTTTTTGTTTTGCTTTTCGAGGTTTTACAAAATTTTTTGTGTTCATTTTTTCAGGACTTTATTTGATGTTTAGGGATTTTTTCAATTTTTTTGGATTATTTTAGGGCATTTTTTTCGATTTTTTTGGATTATTTCATGACATTTTTTTTTTTAATTATTATTTCAGGACATTTTTTTTCAATTTTTAGGGATTATTTTAGGACATTTTTTGATTTTTAGGGATTATTTCAGGACATTTTTTGATGTTTAGGATTTTTTCAGGACATTTTTTGATGTTTAGGATTTTTTCAGGACATTTTTTTTTATTTTTTTTGATTTTGCCCCCAGTGTCTAGCAAGGCAAGGAATATGACAGGTGAATAAACAGGCTTTCTGAAATAATGGTGGATAGAGGGAAGACAAAGGCCTTTTATCATGGAGACAATACGGATGTAATTTTCAAGGGCTACTGTGTGATGGGACAAGAGACTAGATATGACAATGTAAAGCAGGAAGATGGCATGAGGGACATGTCAAGAGGTTTTTGAAACCATGTTTAAATTTTGCGTCCTTATGTCAAATCAAGATCAAGGAATGAAAAAGAGTGTATGGATAGTGATAAGATATGGATAGGATAAGCAAGACCAAGAATGGATAAGAGACATGGATTGAAGGTCGAGATTGGCTATGGGATAGTGGCAGAAAGTTGCAATAAGCTAGGGAATATGGATGAAAGGTTGTACTAAGCAAATGGATAAAGACCAAAAGCTATGATGGACTAAAAGCTGCAAACAAGATGCATGATGCTCATGACGATCCTCATCCTTGTCAAGATCAAAGGTGGAAAGAGGAAATGAACATGAGGGACAATATGATAATGGAGGAGTAATAAGACATGATAGGATAATGAAGTGTAATAGGATATGACAAGATAATGAAGGAGGAAACCTGCCCCCAACTATGACATGCAAGAAGTTCATGGATTACACATGACACCTGTTTGCCAAGTTTTCATCATGGTAGTTGCCCAAGGTGCTTGTTTGCTAGGTTTTCACCAGTGGACGAATTATTTTTGCTTTACTTTTTTTTTTTGTCTCTTTTTTTTCACTTTTTTTTTTGTATTTTGACTTTTTCAATAGAAGATGGGCACATGATAGGGGATGGAAGAAGGACTCAAGCGTCTTTTTGTTTGGATAGTAGCCTTGAAAAAAATGGACCATGACCTTTAAAAGTATGCTCAAAGACGTTGGTAGGATAAGGACATGGAAAATGAGATGAAACTAAGGCAAGGATTTATGCAAAGGATGGGATCAAAGGGATCGAAGGATGGAAAATATGCATTGGATAATGGATAGGGTATTGGAAGAATTGGGCTTCACTGGATGGAAATGAAGGCAAGATCAACATTGGCACACACCTTGAGGGGTGATGGACTGATGGAGGAAAGATGTATTTTGGATATTGAGATTTTGACGGAGGAAAGGCTATAGATTTTGGGACATAAGGGCCCAAAATGGATGAAGAAGGTAGTGGAGAAATAGACTTGGAAGGTTTGGATGGAGGATTAGCAATTTTAGATGCCAATTTTGATGTTTCTTTAGGCTTTTATTCTTCAAGGAGCCGCTTAGAGATCCACATGGTTTTTGATTTTTCATGCTTTTGTGGTTCCTTGGAGTGCATTTCTTGCACAAGGGATTTAGGAACCCATATATATTTTGACTTTGCTTTATTTTGCTCAGTGGGCCTTTATGGCCTTTTGGATATATTTTTTTCTTTATAGATCAATTTGTTCTTTGTTTTGACATGTCGATTATATTGGACATGTTGATCCTTGAATACATGTGGATTGCTAGACTTATGATGTTTACACTTGGCATCCAAATTGCTTGGTTGGAGGGGGAAAGGAATGCATGGATGGATAGGAATGAAATGGAGTTCTTTTGGATGGATGAAATTTACTCAAGGATGTGTGCCTTTGCTGACCTTGCATAGAGGACGAAGGGATATTATAAGGACCTAAGATGGATGGAAGGGATAATGGGGAAGGGATATGTTTGGATTTTGAAGGGATGTTGGATTTAGTAGGGGTACCAACATCTTGAGGAATTTCACTGAGGCCATGACCCTTAATATTTTCTTTAACGTGAAGGGATTCTTGCTTATGGAGAGCTACTCCTTTGCCTTTATGAATATCTTGACTTGTAGGATACTCTTTTCTTTGGGAAGAAGACACGAGTCCATTATGAGGTGGATATGATATGAGAGAAATAATGAGATCTTGAAGTGGATCAGATTGTACCAAAGTGGAAGAACCCATTATGCATGTCGAGGGTTCATGAACATCTTGCACTGACATGTTAGAATCATGATGCGGATTAGGATCATGAGGGGGACTAGGATTGTGTAGTGGACATGGTTCAATGACAGGCTCTTCAAGAGATGGAATGGGAGAAATAATGGGATCATCAAAAGAAATGATATCTTGGAGTGTATATGGAGTATTAAGACAAGGAGATGGAGGAACAAGTGGATCTTGTGGAGGATCTGAAGGAATGATAGGGTCTTGTGTTGGAAATGAATTTGGAAGGATACATTGATCTTGACAAGGAGGAAGATCATTGGATTCCTCTTTAAAGGTGCTTTGCTCTTGACTTTTAATGGAATCATCGAAAAAGATGGAAGGGATATCTTGATCTTTCTTAGGAAGTGGAATGTCAATGGGATTTGAAAGGACATTTTTTTCATGAAATAGAATGGGATCGTTTGGGATTGGATGGACTGGGATATCTTGATCTTGCTAAAGGAATGGAGTGTCAATAGGACTTTGGATAGGATGGACAAGAATAGGGGAATCATCGTGAGTGTCTGGGAACATGGAGTCTTGGTCAACAATTGGATGGGATGATAAGGTTTCAAGATCTTGATCTTGATCTGTTTCAAGACACGTTTCTTCATGCTCTAAATTATCCTCTTGACATGGGGTTGGACTTTGGATATGCATGGGGGATTTTGTCAAGGAATCAATGTTTTCATATGAAGGAAATGCACTTTCAACATTTGTGATGGATTTTGGCAAGGAATAAATGCTTGAACATGAGGAAGAGGGACTTCGAATGGGGTCCTCTAAAACAGGTAATGGCAATAAAGTGCATGGTGGCATTGGGTCTTGTATTTCTGAAACATGACAAGAACGTGCATCATGAATTGGATTATCTTGGAAATCAATTATGGATAGCCCTTGGATAATTTCATCCTTGGGTGTATTGTTTGATGAGGACAATATGGAAGGTTCTTGTGAAACTTCTAAAGGTGTAGGGATAGATGCCACTGGAGAGTCAATTTGTTTGCAGGGGGATGAGGCATTGCTAGACATAATTGTATTATCTTGATCTTCTTCAAAGAACTCACTTGGTAGGTTCCTTAAGAGCCTTGCAATAAAGCCATCTTTCTTTCAAGGTTTTGACATGGTTGTATATGGAATTTGAACTTGTTTGGCAAGGAGTTGGTTCTGATCTGATGTCATGTTTTGATATTGGACTTGGTTCAATTGTTCTGACATGTTTGAAACTTGGGTTGGTGTGTGCTGCAACCTTTGTTTTTGAATGTTTGGCTGTGGTTGTTGACATTGATATTCCACCATTGGTTGAACCATTTGTGGACATTGTATAGTTGGTTGGACATATTGTTGAAATTGGACCATTGGTTGTATTGGTTGTATATGTTGAACAATTGGTTGAACCATTGGTTGTATTGGTTGAAAATCTAATTGATAGTAAACACCTTCTTGTTCTTGTTGTGGAGGCACATAATGTTGAAATTGATGTTGTCTCTTTTCTTGAAATTGTTTCATCATCTCTATTTGGGAGAGGAGAGCTGGTATGTCTGATTGTTCAAGAAGAGATCTTACATCAATTGGCTCAATCTTTGGATTTCAACCTGGAAATTTTCAAAACATTTTGGACATTTGTGATATATTTTTCTCAATGTTTTTCACTCTTTGTTCCAAAATCTCATTTTCTTGAGCTAGTTTCTCCTCTAGTTTTTGTATTTGGAGACTTGTTTCATCATAAAAAGTTTGATCGATATTGCCTTGTTGTTGGGTTGGATATAATTGTGATTGCCTTGGATTAAAATTCGATTGCATTGTCGGTTGATATGTCAAACTTTGTTGCATCATTGGTGCTTGGAACCTTGTTGCAATAGACATGTCACTATGCAATGCTTTTGGGATTTTTTATTTTAAAAGGATGATGTATGATATGCAACCTAAATAGATGAAAATGTAATCTATGGCAAGAATGCAACCTATGTTTTTGTTGTTTTTCAAGATTTTGGACAAACTTTTGGAATGAAAATATAAGAAAGAGACCCTTAGGAAATTGAAATGACGTCTAGACCTCAAAGGACAAAAGGACCAAGTGACAAAAGGACAAAATGACAATGTCTCCCCTATATGCTTGGATACTAAGCTAGGTTTGACCAATTGAAATTGATGACAAAAAGACAAAATTTTGATAAGGTCTAGACTTCCTAACAATGACTTAGGGTTTATTCAAAGATTTGGATTACTCAAGTATGACAAACCAGACAATTACTATGCCAATGACCCTAATATGATATGATAATGACCTAAGCTTAATGAAGAGACCTAGGGTATGCAAATGTGACCTAATGTTATAAGGACAAGGATGCAAATGAAAATGTATGACAATGTCAACCTAAGGCAAAACCTAAGGTTGAATTATGAAATGGTATTGCTCTAATGCAAGAAGACACATACAAATGGAGGACCCTTATTGATATGCAAAGGAGTATGACCTAGGTGAAACTTAACCTTGGTAATTGACAATGAATTTGCAAAAGGCAAACCGAGGATGAACCTAAATCTAAGTGACATGAATGTTGAGACAAGATTTTGAAAAATGTTTGACAACCATGTTTGAAGGTGTTTTGAACTTTGTTGAATGAAATACTCTTGTGTTTAACCTTGTTTTGAATCAATTTGTCTTGTTTTTTAAATGAGACAACTCAACTTTTTGGCAAGCAAAGAAGACAAGATATTTTAACTTAGACTCAAGACAATCATGCTCATTCACACATTTCTTATGGTAGGTAAGGACAGTAGGTACTTGAGAGGTAGACTCGTTATGAGATTCAAGGAGAATACATAGATGCTTGACCCCACGGGCTCCCCTCCACGTCACTCACTTCTCAGGGCAACCAAGCATCAATCCCCATGGAAATATCCCCATGGAAAACTTAGTATCTCTTCCAAGTATCCAAACTCCTCCTTCTCAAGCAACTAGAAGGATTTTGGCCTCTAAATACAAGGTGTTTAATAAGGATTTATGTTAAGCGCTACTCCTTGGTGTCACGCAAGCATGATTGAGACATAGGCCCACCAAGATACCATACAAATGTAGTCGTGCAAGCATGATTTAGACCATGAGGCCCTACTTAGATGTTGATATGAGAAAGAGTCCAAGGGTCATCACTTCCCAAGTAACTACAATTCCCACATAACCCTTCCTTCAAATCTTTCGCCCATCAGGTATTTATTTATAGTGAGTTAGAATGCCAAGGTACTCTGGCTGTGCTCACTTTGGGTCGTTCCCTTCTCACGATTGTCACTTGCTTGCAAAAGAAAGAAAATGGTCGGGAAGGCAGGCCCTCTAAAGGTAACAAACAATTCGAGCCATGAGAATGGTATCAAAGATCTGGATTTCTGATCACCCTAAGAAGGATGAGAGCATACTCTCCTACTCCAATTTCAAACTCGACAATCAAAGAAAACACATGTTCATTCCATCCTACTTAGCAATCATACTAGGTGCCTAATTATGAATCACAAACACAAAAGTTCGGTTGGAGTACAAGGCAACCTGCAAAATCATTAAGTTAGAAGTTTGATATGTTTGGTCTTTAACTAGCAAACCTGCATAAAATTTATTAGTAGTTTCATTTTTGTCTTTGCCATGCATAACGCCAAGGTGTTGCATAGAGAATCAGTACCAAAGAAAAACCAAAATGCAGAAACAGAATGCAAAACAAAGTAATTTGCAAGTAAAAACACTGATTTTTACCTTTGTTTCTGGCCTACACAGGTGCAGAATGTCTTACACAGGTGTAGAATGCATTAACATGGGCATAGATCCCTTTGACACAGGCATAGGATGCAGTGACATAGGCGCAGATCCCTTGACACAGGTGCAGAATGCAGTGACACAGGCGCAGAAGTGCCCAGAAAGCCCTGAATTACCCTGTTTCTTGGGTTTTTCACCTGCAAATCAGCTCAACAGCACTCAAAAGCATGGTTAGGGGGTTAGTTCACATTGGGTTCACCAATTAATGTAGATAGGAATCTAGAAATCATTAAAGCAAATAGATACATTAAACTAGTTCAATCACGAAAACTAAATTGCAATGATAACAAAACCTACAAACATTCAATAGAGATATGGAAATGAAACATTCAATTCAAACGCAAACCATCTCAAATGCAGATGTCTCCTCCATGATTCTCCATTGTCCTTCTTTCTCCTTCAAATTACTTTGTTTTGTGGATCTCACCTTCAAGTGGATAAGTATAATATGAAAGCAAGATTGACAAGACAAGACGACAGCATAAGGGTACTAGAAGTGTGATTGATTTGGCCTTTTGATTGAAGAAATTCATCCAATTTATAGATAAATTGGAGAAAAGACAAGATTAGCATGAAAGTGATTCAAATGGAAATTCAAATCAAGAATAACAAAATTATGACAAGTGTATGACAAATTGCTATGCAAGGATTTATGACAATTTATGACAAATTTCTATGCAAGAATTTATGACAAGATTTTGAAATAGAAATAGACATTTAGGAATTTAGGAGAAATTAGAAAATTAGGTTAGAAATGATGACTTGGAAATTAGGAAATTGATGAAAATTAGGTAAATTAATTAATAATTTTTCATTCATTAATTAATTTACAAAAAGAGGAGGAATTAATTAGCCAATTAAATAAATATTTAATTGTGACAAGAAGACTTCGGATAAATAAATAAATTATTTAACCTAAAGGGAAAATGACAAACAAGGTTAAATGAATTAGAAATGCAAGGACGACAATTAGGTCTTGATGTAAGATCGATTTGATGTCGATTCAATTTGATCATAATTTCTGACTGATAAAGGACCAATGCTAACGAATGATTTGATTGATAAATGCGCCAATTGACGAGGAACAATGACTAATTGATCCAAATTGACATGATTGAGAAGGATGATGATCTATGAAAAATCGATCGCAAAATGACAAGATTGAAAATGACAATGATCGATGACAAATCGATCACAAAATTGACAAGATTGACAAGGATCGATGGCGAATCGATCGCAAGATGACAAGATTGACAAAATCCCTAATTCTATCATCGATTAGGATTGACGATGTCCAGAATGAAATCGAATTGACGATGTCAAAATATGCCAAATGAGAATGCACATTGTTGTGACAGGATAAGATCGACCAAAATCATGACTGAAGATTATTATCGACAAGACCAAATTCAAAAGCGGGATAAATGAGGAATATAGAAGAAGGACTCAATTCTCACAAATGATAAAGACCAAGTGCGCGACATAGAAGAAATGTTAATACCACGCAAGAACCCTAAAATAAGGCAATGTGCAAATGTTAAAGTATGACTCCGCAAGTGTTGACCATTTTTAGATGTCTACAATGTCGATGAGCACCTTCTTCTAAACTTCCTTTTGGATCTCCTTCAGAGTTATCGGTCTAGGTCATGCCGATAAGTTTTCTCATTATTTATGTTAGTCAGTCTTATCGGGGTATTTTACACCGATAGTTCAAATTTGACAATTTATGCAAATTAAGCTCTTCTTCATATATCACTTGCACTTGTAACCTTTTATGGAAACTCTGCATGTGCTAATAGATGACAAATACTATTCACATAGGCCCAGAGAATGCCTTCTAAGGTTCCTAATGTTGTCATGTTGAAACTTCCTCATTTAGTTCATACTCAGTGCCAACCCTTTGCATGCCCTAGCGGTGCTTGTCCAATTCTGAAAAACAGGGTCTCAGAGGGATTTTTTTTAATACTACAACGCATACCCTGCACATACAATCCAACAATAAATTCTCTTATATTTAAATGTACATATAAAACATCAAAGAAATAGCATAGAATATTTGACAAAAATGTGTGCTAACAGGTTCTCATGCATTACAATTACAGTAATTGCAAGAAGCTAAATATAATTATTGAACTCCTGTAAGAACTGAAATTATGGAGGAGAGAAAAGTAATTTCTGAAGGAGGTAGAGTTAAAACTAAAACTCTCCATTGTTAGCTTAGATCTATGCAATGCATGAGCAATAGTCTCTCCATGAATTAGGGAGATAACATACAATGCATGAGCAACAATCTCTCCATGAATTATGGAGATAACAGACTTCAAGTTGTGCTAACACCCCCCTTAAGCCTAACTAAGGAGAGATTTGGGTCCTAGAAACAAAGATTTATCAAGTACTCAATTACAAAGAAGGAGAAAACCCAAGTGAGAAAAACTCCTAACCATTATTCAAACTAAAGAAGAAAGTTGCAAACTGCAAATGAATCCACACTACAACACGATTGTACAGAATCATAGAAACCACTACATGAGTACCTCTGGGATACTTTGAAAAAGCAATTCTACATATTCTGCATTACTCAAATGGATGAACAAACAGGTACACGGTCTCTAAATACAGAAACTGATCAGTTGAAGAAGATATGAATCTACAGAAATGTGCTCCAAGTTGAACAACTGCAAAGATGACCTCCGGTTGGGATGATGCCATTGTATATCCATTGCTCAATAATGTCCCACTAGAAAAAAACTTTGGAAGCACTCAGGAATGCGACTCTGGAATCTCATGTAGTGAGGAACCCTGCTAGAAAGAATCTCTAGGAACAAACAAAGTTGCAACGTTGGAATCTCATGTAGACAGGAATTTAGAACAAAAGAACATTTTTGGCTATCAATTGGAGGAAGAGTGCATAGCAAACTTAATCTTCTATTTTATTACAGAAACTTATTGAAAGAAACCTATACTTAATGCATTAAGAAAAACCCCATATAACCTTTCTAAAAGTTCAATTTTTTTTACAAAGCCCCAAATTTTCTAGATCTTTATCATGTGGTTCTTTCAAAGCACGTACAATTTTTCAAGAATCAATATAGGAAAGAAAAACAAGGAGCATGCAAAATGAGGGGAATAATATCCATGCATTTAGAAATAGAGATCTACATTAGCTTCCATGGTAATGATAATCTTCAAAAATCTACCTGCAAATAATCGTTAATGCTTCTTTTTCCTAGCAACCTCGCTCCGATACCATGTAAATTTTTTGCATAGCAAAAAATACAGATCTAGCTAGAAAGCAAGAAACAAAACTTGTAGAAAAATAGAGATAAAAAGAGCTCTAAAAATAGATCTGAATAGTTCTCTTGTATTACAATTAGACTAATTGCAAGAAGCTAAATACAATTATTGAACTCCTGTAAGAACTGAAATTACGGAGGAGAGCAAAGTAATTTCTAAAGGAGGCAGAGTTAAAACTAAAACTCTTTGTTGTTAGCTTAGATCTATGCAATGCATGAGCAATAGTATGTCCATGAATTAGGGAGATAAAATACAATGCATGAGCAACAATCTGTCCATGAATTATGGAGATAACAAACTTCAAGTTGTGCTAATAGTAATGTAGCTTCGTGAAGTCATTTGTGTCAAGTGACCAATATCATGGCAAACACATTTGACATCAACCACTATCTCAAAATACTATCACACTAAAGATATCATCAATGTGGCTGTTTATTGTTGATAATGTCTCTATCTTTGTCCGATATGTACAGGACCGGGATGGGAAAACACCAAAAATGGTAGGACATTATGGTATTGGAATTTCAAGATGCTGGTGAAGGTTTGCGTCATTTCTCTTCAAGGGATATTCAGTGGATGCCAATTTGTGTCAAAAATGATTCAATGGCAAACCTCTGTGCAATAATTCCACTAGGTAGATTGGATGCATTCATCATAGGGGAATCATTGCATGAAGGTGTTGAAACCCAATTCCTCCGAAAGCATCACAGTGAGAACGATAGTGTTGTGCACAACACGAATACAACAAAGATGTACAATCGGTCCATAGACACATTCTTTCCTATTCTTTGTCTATGTTTAATGACATTATGACTGTTGTTGATAATACGAGAGTTGTTTTTGAAGGTATTGGTGTTCATATGGACCAAAAGACAATAGGAAAAAGTCATCGAATAAGAAGTGTGCCCGGACATATCAGAAAAAAAGAGGTTGTACATGCCACTTCATTGTTAAGGAGTTATATGGTAGGCCAAATGTGGCCATCTTGATATTGAAGCAACCATTGTATACTACTTTGATGCTCTCACTTTTGCTCAAGTTGTTGAAGCTACCTTTGTCTCTGCTCTTGCTACCCTTGCTTCTTCCTCTGCAACTATTGGATCAACGAAAACTAGTATGTATGTTGGTGATTAAACTCGGTTAGCTGGATTCCTGTAGACAAGAATGGTGAAGCTTGTCATGGTGTGGATGATACCAACAATGAGTTGTGCTCTCAATTTGCACCAAACCTTTCAGATGAATGAAAAGCATATATAGAGAGGTTGTTGTTGATGGATGTGAATGTTGATGCTATTATGGACAGACATCTTGATGATCTCATTTTTCATGACATGTTGAAGAAGAGAGATTCATTCATCACACACAAGGATGTTATCAACGCGATGACAAGGGTCCATTCTATTCAGTCATGAAAGAATGTGAACGATGCCACTAGAATCTTAGAATGGAAAAAACAAGATGAGGCTAATTTCTTTTTTTTCCAGTAGCCAGAAGGTGCCGATAGACCTTTCATTATGGGAATACAAACATCTTGGATGATTGACATGATGGTTCGATTCTCGCATGACTCAATCATCTCAATGGATTTGACATTTGCAACAAAAAAAATATGGGGTAAGTCTCTTTGAACTTAATATGTTTTCCTACAGCCCATTTGATTTGAGGATGCTCATGATCTTCCTGTTTGTTGTTTAAAATAGTATCAATTGTATTCATGTCTCATCTTTGATGAGCAGCAATCGAGGGTGCCTATTGCATGGGCTATGACATCGAGGATATTTAGGTGTGGTTGATGGAGTTGCAAAGATGAGGAAAGGAAAAGAGGCCTGATTGGAGGATCAATGCACTTATCATGGATGATGCGAGTGCAGAGATTCATGCAATAGAGTAAGTGCAAGAGAGAAATGTTTGTCTACATGAAATAAAACATTATGATACGTTGGTCTACATTTTATTTCAAATGAGCACGCTCAATTAAATGTTTTATTCCTAATAGGAGTGATTTTTAATGCCATGTCATACTTTGTATTTGGTGCATGCGTCGAGCATGGTTGAAGAATGCGTACAAGTATGCAACGAAGGAAAGAGAAATGGACATTTTTCACCATCTAGAGGCGATAATGATGGCAATGCACGAAAGTGAAGAGAGAACTATGGAGGAGCTGCACACTTTCTTTGCTGAATTTAGTGATCAGCCATGTTTTCTAGAGTACTTCTACAACACATGGTGTCAAGGAGAAGGTCGTATTGGTGAGTTGGACATTACCTTCGACCTGGCTTTATGACTTGTTACCCATTTTGATTGTCGTTTGGTAGTTGACATCCTACTGCTATTTTTAATTTCTTTTTTCTATTTTTTTTTACTAGCTATGTGGGTGAAAAACTTCAAGAATTTCGCTCATGCTAACCAGGACACAAATAATGCCATTGAATCATACCATGGAAAATTGAAGTTGCTGCACCTAAGAGATGATAAAAAGACATGCTCGAGGAGGATGGACAATCTATATTTTATACTTGTGTATAAAGTGGAACCATTCTACCAGCATAAGTGACAATTGCAACATTTTGAATTTATCAAAAACTATAGGTTGACACATTTGCAAACTAGTATGGAGAGGGCAAAGGCAATTCTTGATGTCGATTGTGTTCTAGATGATACTACTTCTGGTTGGTACTGGGTGAAAATTCAGTCCTCATGCAGCTGGTATGTGGTTAGGAAATTTGGGGATCACTTCTACATCTGTGAATGTCCATGGAGTTTGCGAGGAAATATGTGCAAACATGAGTTGAAGGTTGTTGCAATGATGAACAATTCATTCCATGATTCACGTGTTCTGGGTAAGTGGATGTTCATGAATGTTGATCTTTACTAACTTAAAAGATGTGTACTTCACTCTAAGATCTTGTTTCATACAGATCCTATTCCTATGTCAACTCCAACATCTGCTAATACTAATGAAAACCCAACACCTGAACCTATCGTCGATAGCATTTCTAATGCACATACAAATTTAGAGGATGTGGACACCGTAGTGTGGAACGAAGCAAGCAGAAAGTTAAACATGTTGTCACAAACAATGCCAAGTTCAAGCGATAAACTAATGGCATTTGTAGGCTGTTTGGATAGGTTCATGGCTGATCTTCAAAATTTTGGTGTCATGTCATTTGATTTTAGTCCCTCTAGTAATCCAGCCAATACAACCACCGAACGTATGCGGCCTTGGTTCAGTGCAAGTCGGGTTCATCATCGTAATCAGCAAAAACATAGGCAGAGTACTACGAGTGAGATCTGTCATGATGTTCAGCAACCTGTCACCTTTGAGTTCCCCTTTGAGACTTCTAGGACAAGAACGAGAAAGAGACAATTGGACCAAGCACCGAAACCGCATGTCCTTGCCACCGCATCAGTTGTGTCTAATACAGGTCAGTACTCTAGGGCTAGTGTCACCTGTAAGTGGTTTCTAGACATGTGAATGTTGCACATGTTTATTTAGTCATCATGTCTTGTAGTCGATGGAAGTGATCCACACTTATGTGTGACATTGTTTGGCACCCCTTCAACACTTGGCCATAGGAGTCATCGTCAACTATTGGCTTTTAATGGTCTTTTACGTGGACAAGGATCACATAACGATCCTCCCTAATACTAATTTTGGTATTATTTGTTTAGATTAAGCTTTTTGTTTGTAACTATGTCATATATGTGCTTGATGTTTAGCCATTCTTCATTCAACCTGTTGCGTAATATGGAATAACTTTGTTTATTATAGTTGTGTTGTAATGTTTACTATTACTGTCCCTAACCATCTTTTATAATGTATCTTTGTATGCAGGTCCATTTTTTTTGCCATTTTTTATCCCTTAATGGATTTCACATACACGTCGGGCGACAGGCGCAGGTTTTATGCAACTTAATTTTCAGTATTACGCTTTTATGTCTTCAAATTATTAAATGGTCTAGTTAAATAAATAATGCTCTTATGGTGTGATTATGTCTTGCATTTTTTTAGTGCTTAACACTCTTATGTCTTACATTTATTGAATGCTATAGTTATATTACTAACACTCTTATCGTATGTATCTGCAGATTGCTACAGAGGTTGGTAGAGAACGACGAGGAGTCTACCTTATTTTAGTGCCTTCGGATATCATCATTGTGGATATTATCCAAATGATAACTCCCAGACAGGCTGGTGAGTGGATCGTACAAATTGGAAGACATTATTCTAAGGACAATATGTACACCGTCCATGTAGAAGAGGTGTTGTTGTTTGCTCAAATGTCAACTTTGGTGACCGTCATTTTGTATAGGCAACTATGGCTAGTGTATTTCGCCCTTACATACTGGCCAATCACTCTCCCTTGGTTTCACATAATGTGTGCTAATAAACCCCATTGGAGACGTGGATGGGCCCTAGTGCCATGCTCTAATGACAATATTGAAGATGTCATGACATTCTTTCCATGGAACCTCCTTAGTATGAACTACACCCGCTTTTTCACTGGTTATGATAGTCCTCGGCCATCACCGAGGTTTGTCAGGATACAGGGTAGATTCCCAACACAGAGGAGGTCCTCTCATTAAAATTGTATAAATGTTCATGTATGACTATGCTCTTTTTATAAAACAGTTCATTTCTATGGTTACATAGTCGATCTTCGTATGTAGTTTGTCTCGATTATGTTTACGATTTATATGTTTGTGTCGGTTATGTTTACAATTTATATGTTTGTCTCTATACACTTTATATGTCTACAAACAAATACACTTTATATGTTAATTTAAATCTAATAAATCTAATCCTTTCTCTAAACATGTCATACCATTAAGTCTACTCTAAAAGGAATAGCATTGATCTCTATAATAATGCAATTTTCATATGCAATGAAATTAAGATGTGGGATATGGAATGCAAATGTGTAAATTGTGAACACTTGGATTGAAGATAATTTTTTGTCTTTCATGATGATGCAAGTATGTCAATGATTCATTTAAGATAGATCAACAAGATTAATTAAGGAGGTCAGGATTTAGAAATGCATTATTGTTACAATATAAACAATCCATTACATGTCATCAAAGGGAATGAGGCAAGACAATTGAAGACATCACTAGACTATGTGTATAACACTAGCAGATAGTATAAAATAATTTCATAAGTGATCGACAAGGAAACTTAAAAATTGAACATAAATTACATATAGTAGAAATTATCGACAAAGTTGTCAAACATGCTAAAGACAGTCCGTGAATCAGCGAAATTGACTAACACGCTATTTCGTCATTTCACGAGGAAAAAGGAAATGACGGCCAAGTAGTCCGCGAATCAGCGAAATCGACTAAGATGTCATGTTAGTTGATTTCACTGATTCGCGGATTGACAGGCCACCATTTCCTTTTGACCCATGAAATGGTGAAATCGACTAACACACTGTGTTAGTCAATTTCATTGATTCGCGGACTGGTTGCCCGTCATTTCCTTTTGCCACGTGAAATGATGAAATAGACTAACACGTCGTGTTAGTCAATTTTGCTGATTCACGGACTGGCTGCCCGCCATTTCCTTTTGCCACGCGAAACAGCAAAATAGACTAACACATCATGTTAGTCAATTTCATCATTTCGCGAGCCAAAAGGAAATGGCGGCTTGCCAATCTATGAATCAGTGAAATTGACTAACATAGCGTGTTAGTCTATTTCTCCATTTCGCAAGGTAAAAGGAAATGGCAACCAGGTAGTCCGTGAATCAAGGAAATCTACTAAGACATTATGTTAGTCGATTTCCCTGATTCGCAGACTAGATGCTCGCCATTTCCTTTTGCCCCATGAAATGGCGAAATCGACTAAGACGATGTGTTAGTCGATTTCACTGATTCGTGGACTAGCTACCCACCATTTCCTTTTTCCACATGAAACGACAAAATAGACTAACACGCCATGTTAGTCAATTTCACCATTTCGCAGGCCAAAAGGAAATGGCGGCCTGCCATTCCATGAATCAACAAAATCGACTAACACAGCGTGTTATTCTATTTCACTGTTTCGCGGGGCAAAAGGAAATGGTGGCCAGGCAGTCTATGAATCAGAAAAATTGACTAAGACATCATGTTAGTCGATTCCGTTGATTCATGGACTGGCTGCCTGTCATTTCCTTTTGGCCCGTGAAATGGCGAAATAGACTAACACAATGTGTTAGTCTATTTCATCGTTTCACATAGCAAAAGGAAATGGCAGGCAACTAGTCTGCGAATCAACAAAATTGACTAACACGACGTCTTAGTCGATTTCACTGATTCACGAACTGCCTGGCCGCCATTTCCTTTTACCCCGTGAAACAGCAAAATAGACTAACACGTCGTGTTAGTCGATTTTGTTGATTCACAGACTGGCTGCCCACCATTTCCTTTTGCCACGTGAAACGATGAAATAGACTAACATGCCGTGCTAGTCGATTTCGTCGTTTTGCAGGCCAAAAGGAAATTGTGGCCTGCCAGTCCACAAATCAATGAAGGTGCATAACACGCTATCTTAGACGCTTTTGCCCTTTGGCGAGGCCAAAGAAATTTAAAATGGAGTATGATAGGTTGTCAGTTTTTGAGGATATAAGTGATCGACAACGCAACTTAAAAATTTCACAATTGATGGACAGCGCAACTTAAAAATTTCATAGTTTATGGACAACGCAACTTCAAAATTTCATATCTAATAACCCTATTTTCAGCTCCAAATTCTCATTCAATGACAGAAATTCGCAAGGGTCGGCGGCAAAATTCAAGGACAAAATTGGGTGGAAACTTGGAAGTAAGTATATAGTCTCTCCCTCAACCTGATATCTATAGACGCGTGTTTGCAAGAGAAATACGGAGAAAAAATGCCTAAACGAAAAGGAAAAATCGGCGACAGAGAAAGTCCAAAATGGGAGGTTAGCCTAGAAAAAAACCTAGGATGGTAAACCCGGCCAAGAGGCCTATGAAAAAATCAATGTTAGATGTATTGCCTGGTTCTGCAGATAAATCAATCAAGTGTGTTTTTAAAGACACTTTAGAGGGTTGCAGAGATGCTTTAATCCCAGATCCTGGAAAAGACCTATTTTGGTTTTTCTATAAAAATAGAAATGAGAAAATTCCAATATCAAATGCTTGAACATACGATGTAGCCAAATGTGTTTATAGACCATGAGTTGATTCGAGTATTGACTGGCAATTACGACCCTGTCACTAATGTTGTGAGGATGTCGAGTGTGAAACCTTTGGTGGTAATTACTAGGTCTGCGATTATTGATTGTTTCACATTGAACAAAGAATCCCTCACTAAGGTAGACCTAGAACAACTTAAAATGGATTATGATAGGTTTTTGAGGACATACAGGAAATATGAGCTCCCATATCATAGGAGAAGGGGTTTGAAGAACCAATGGTTGATGGTTACAGGGAGCGAGCCATTTCCCGTTGATGATTTCCTTGGGTATTTCCAGAAAACCTACTTTTCCTTGTGTCAGATTCTGGGGGAGGACGCCAGTCCTAGGATGCTAGTGATTTTTATGTAGATGGCTATGAGAATTCAAAACTCGGATGTCAATGTGGAGTTTGATTTTGCTTCCAAAATTGAGAGGAGAATACGAGGGCAGTTGGTGGCATGGAAAGAGAAGAAGAGCATTGTTTTCTACCACTATTCCTTATTATGTCATCTTATCTTGTTTCAAAAAGGGCAGGCATTTGCAGAAAGATTGAAATTAGGAATAACTAATGAAAATGGATACAGGCTCCCAGTTCAACTTTGGTGTTACCTGTGGGCTAAGAGATGCAGGGATTCAGATTACAAGGTCTTTCGTGACTCCTTTGTTTGCAGTATTCTTGTTGTTTTCCATAGAGTGGTTGACAGATTGTCTCCTGGAATAAGGAAAGTATTGAGACCTTTGGCCTATGACCCTGAGAAGGGTCACACTCATAATTTTGCAGATTGGTTTTACATGGGCAAATATACTATTATTAGGGTATATGGTTGTCCCCAGACTCCCCATTTGCTGCCCA